>NW_006440626.1:80501-86734 GCF_000325575.1 Pteropus alecto
CTCGCGCCCCGCAGCCACTGCGCCGGTGGGGAAACTGAGGCGGAGAGGTGGCGGGACCGCCAAGGTCACCGGATGGGCGTGTACGGCGCCGCGTTGGGACCCGGCGTGCGGCTGGGCACTGGCGCGCATCCAGCCCCGCGCAGCAGGAAGGGCAGAAGTCCAGGCGGGGGTTGGGCGCCAGGCTGCGGGACGGGGGGGAGGTTCCCGCCGGCGCCCGGGCCACGCTGGCGAGGCCCCTCCTCCCTCGGGGAGCCCGGCTCCGCTGGTCTGTAGGGTGAGCTGGTCTAGACCCCACCGAGGCGCCGGGCCCTCGAGTTTCGGGGTGCGCGGCGGACGGTGAAGGACCTTGTCCCCGGGACCCCAAGATGCAAAAGTAGGAGAAAGGGAATGTGAGCTGGGAGGAAGAGTCAACAGGTGGCGGAGGTGCCGAGCGGGGAACTGAGATGGGTGAAGGGCAACCGAGACGGGCGCGGCGAGCGCTGCCAACTCCGACCGTCCGCCCCCACCCCAGCCTGAGCTGCCCGAGAGCCGTGCCCGCTCCGCGGGTGCGTCGGGATGCGGGGCTGACTTTGTGCCCGGCCAAGGCGCTGGGCCTCTGCCAGCGCGGGGCTTAGGTCGCGGCCCCGCCGCCCCTGGTGAGGAGAAGGAGAACTGCAAAGCGGCTTTGTTTGCGCGGCAACGCTGGAGCTCCCCGCGCGGAATGCACAAAGCCCCCCCCCACCTCCCGCCCCCCGGTGCCAGTGCATCAGGGCACCCCTCCTTTGGGAACGAAATGTGTGCTATGCCAGTCCTCCTCCCTGCCACCCCGCCCCGCCCCCACGCCCGCTGCTCCTGCACGGTTCTATTTGTAGCTGAGAGTCCAGGAGGATCTACTCAGGGCAGGAAAAGGAGCTCCAGGCAAATCCTGCATTTCGCAGAGACCCCGGAGAGCCAGGCCTACCTGGCCCTTTCACAGGTGTCTTTTAAAGTCACCCTTGTTGATTCGCCCCATACCTGTGTTGAACTTTGCCCCACCCTGCAGAAACCCACGTAACCTACCCGCTGCCCGCGTTGACAAGCCCAACTTCTACTGCACTTGCCAATATTTATATTATGCTTCCCAGTTTACTAAGTAATTCGTGTCCACTATATCCTGGATATCTCACAGGTTGGGCAGGCAATAGTATTTTTTATTCATGCATCTAGGGGTCATACTGTGCTGGGTGTCGTGAGTGTAGCAGCGAAGTAAGCTGAGCATGACATCCAGGCTCAAAGACATCACCTGACATACTCCAGATCCCAGGCTGTCAAGGACCAAAAGCCCAAATGCAGGGGTGTTGGCGCCTTTTCCCAGATGTAACATGATTGCCTGCCGTAAACCCAGTTCAACCAGGTGGTCGGAAAGACCCAGTAAAAACTTTTAAGTGAGGACAAAGGAAGCTATGTAGAGTTCAACAGAGCAGCGCGCCCACCCAGCAGACATAGAGAAATGATACATTTAGGCTCTTGCGGCTCCCAAGGTTTTAGAGAAAACTTATTTTTCATGCATGTGTCAAAATAGGTCACTGTCGAACAAATGCCTTCCGCCAGCACCCCCCGACACACACACAGGTACCCAGGTAGAAAGTGGAGGGACGTGCAGGGCTTCGTCATGGGAGAATCCTGGTCAGAAATGGCCCCATGCATGTTGCCCCGGGGAACTGTGGGTCCCCGTTTTCCATGAAGACCTTGTTACACAGCCCACATAGGAGAAACTGGCACAAAGGACACCCGCCAGCTCCCAGCTCCTGGAAGTTTCTCCCACCCTCCCTCTCTCCCTCCCTCCCTCCCTCAGCATTGACGGAGTGTAGGCAGCACAGCAGAGACAGCTCCCTGTGCAAGGACTGAGCAGAATGTCCCCTGTAACTGTGGGGACAAAGTAGCCCCTGGAATTTCTCCCACCCTCCCTCTCTCCCTCCCTCCCTCCCTCAGCATTGACGGAGTGTAGGCAGCACAGCAGAGACAGCTCCCTGTGCAAGGACTGAGCAGAATGTCCCCTGTAACTGTGGGGACAAAGTAATGCTCCTAAGAATGTGTCTGAGCGCCACCTGAGTACCTCTTTGCAGACTCCGTGAGTACAGAGAGCGTTTGGGGCATGTGCACCTTAGTCCGTGGCTTCCATTTACCTGGTGCTAACGCTGTTTCGGGCCCCATTTCACATTTTCTAATTTTGAAGATGTTCGGACAGATAATTACTGTGCCCACGTTAAGATAGGGAGACTGAGGCACAGGCCCCCGCTACACCAGGTCACAAGGCCAGTTGCGGGGCCCAGGAGAAGAGGCAGGTCTACTGAGCCCCTTGCCCCGCCGAGCCACCTCTGCTGACCTTCATGATCCCACCAGAGCGGCCTAGGCTCTCTCCTGGCACCCTTGGAAGCTGGGACATTCAGAGAAGGGGAGGGGTTAGCTGCAGGGGGCAACAGGAAGTGGTAGGGCATCTGCCACTAGAGACTGGGTGTCAGGTTAGCCTCTGAACCTGTAAGCAGGTGGTGTCAGCCATCAGTGTTCAGAGAGAATGTGAGACCTGACAGCTGACCCTGACCCCTGCCAGGCGGGGCAGCGTCCCCACGGGTCTGGGCGTCCAGACCAAAGCCTGTCTGTTTGCCCTGCAGCTTCAGTAAGCCCTTTTCCAGGAACCGTCCAAGGCCTCTGAGGTTTGCCTTTGCTGATTGGCAGAGCCTTCTGATAAAATAAAGTGTATGCTTCCGAGGTCGTCAGCCAGGGCAATGGCCTCTGATCTCCTGAGAGTGTGCTCTCAGGTCAGATAGTGGAAGTCAACAGGGGCAGGGGACACAGACTAAGAAAGAGACAGGTCACTGTTGGCAAGTACAGAGCTGCTCCTCGGCCCGTGGCTGGACGTCGGTCTGCAGGGGACAGGCGTGCGGTTGCCAGCCTGATAGTGATGGCAAAACCTCACGGGTCCAGGTTTCGAAGTCATGACACTTTACATGGAACTTAGAACAGTCCCACAAGGAAGCCGGGTTCATCCTCATCTTACAGATGAGGAAATCGAGGTCCAGGAACAGCATCTTTTGGCCAAGGTCTCTACGAGGGAGCAAGAGCTGGGCTCTCAGAGTCCAACCCCACCTGCCCCAGGATACCCCCGGGGGTGGCTGTCTGGTCCAGAAGCCCGTGCTCCTGGCCTGAGACCATGGCCATCTCTGGCAGACCCAGAAGCATGGCGTTAACGGTCAGTCTTGGGCTCACTGCTCCAGGGGGTGGCAGCAGCACACGCAGAAGCCTGTCGCAGGAGAGAGGGGCCATGCTCAAAGAGAGGCAGAGTGCAAATGGCACACGGTGGGCAGAGGCAAGCAGACGGGCTCTGCTGCAGGCTTCGCCTCGACGCGGGCCTCTGTCCCTGATATCTGTCTCTGTCATTCTTGAGAAGCCCGAGGCAACCACTCACGGCCATGCTGCCCCGCACCCCTGTCCCTCCCAAGAGTCAGACATCCTCCTGGTCAGCACATGCTACCCTAGTTGGCTTAAGGACAGAAGGACAGGGGCTGGGTCAGCGATGGGTTCCGTCCATGTCAGAGCATGGGCTTGGAGCATCGGGACCCATGCGACCTCGTAGGTGAGAGTCACTGAAAAGCAGTGAATAGTGGATTCAGCTGGACATGGAGCTGGGGTTCCCAGTGATCTGACCCAGCCAGGGTCCCCACCATGAACTACCCCTGTTGTGGGTGGGCGAGGTCTTCGGGGGGTGTAGAGGTAAGACGTGGTGTACTGACCCACAAATGCATAATAAATGCAGGTCCGTGCACATCGCCGCCTTTGCCCGGGACACGCTCCCCCTAATTCCCTCCTGATATTAGCGATGGACCCTGGATTTGGAATCACGCAGACCTGAATTCACAACCCGGCCTGCCTTTTACTCATGCTATCACCTTGGACAAATGACTCGACCTGCCTGCACTTCCTCATCTGTAAAATGGGGCAGCGATGCTCCCTCCATAGGAGTGAGAATTAGGAGGGAGCGTGGAGGAAGCGGAGGGACAGTGCCCAACAGGTGGGTCATATTTGAGACAAGCTGACCACCTGCCTGAGGGCTCTACCAAGGACCGCCTCCTCCGGGAAGCCTGCTTGACCTCCATCCCACCAGCAAAGCCACCGTCTTGCCCTCACTTCTGGTTTGGCTTTTGTCTAGTTCCGTGCTGCCTTTGCGACGACTGTTCCCCTCCCTGGCTCACGTCCCAGAGTAACTGACATTGCCTGAGCCCTGGAACATCTCTGACACCAGGCGAGGCGTCTATTTGTTGCTTCCTCACGTGATCCTCAGATCTACCCTGGTATCTGCCTTTTATAGAAGAGTCTTGCCAGCCGGTCGAGGCAGCTGGAACTAGACCCCGAGCAGCCCGCAGGCCCGGGCTGGCTCCAGCTCCGTGACAGCCGGGTGGCCTCACGCGGTACGGTCCGGGTGCCCAGCTCAGGGCCTGCAACGCGGACGCTCCATGGATGGTGCCGGTGGATGGGCAGGGTGTTCTCTCAGCGCCTCCAGGCCTTGGTTTTCACTAAAGTGAGGAATTAGCCCGTGGTTCCCAGTCCCCTGAAGGGACAGGCCACATTTGACAAATTGTTCCTGGTCTGTGGCACAATGGGAGAAAGAAGCAAGAACTTTGTGGAGTTTTCCGAGAAGCTTCGTCTAGTCATTTAAGGAGGTAGCCTCTTTCTCCCTGAGAGTATGTCCTTTACATTCCTTTGTTGTCAGAAATACCTTTTCTGAATTAAAAATGCCTTACGTAAAATGTCGATAACGATCGATCGATAGGGGTTGATGTGTTTTGACTGGCAGTCCCCAAAGCTGTTTACAATGTTTGCTTCCAAAGGCCAGGACATGCTGCCTAGACAAGTCGTGTTGACTGAGAAGCACACAGCGGGTTGCGAAGGCCTCTTGACAATTTCCCAATCTTTTCATGCCCAACTCTCTCCTCCAGATTTACTTGTGATTTTTACACAAGTCAACACTTCAGCTCTTGTTGGGACCTGCAGCACGAAATATAAAATCCTCCATGAGCGAGAGCCTGATGGCCATATTTGACAAGCAAGGGAACAGGATGTGGGCAGCTGCCTCAGGAGCTGGCAGGTTACGCCCACCCAGGGTCCTGGCTCACGGGCCGCTGGGCACCCTCATGGCTCAGGCTGGCCATGGGAAGAGGGTCCCTCTGCCTGGGAGCCTGAAGTGCGCAGGGGAGAGAGCTGGCTACAGTCAGGAGCAAAGCTGAATTCTGCAGAGCAGGAAGGCAATCAACACTGGAACGCTCTCCAGAAGGTGACAGTGCGTGGGGCAGGAGGACATGAGACCAGCACCCTGGGAGGTGGGGTTCTTGGACGGCTGGTGAGAAAGGTGGACTGGGCACCATAAGCCCATCACTTCATCTCTTCAGGTGGAGGCATGAGATCAAGTCAACACATTTTGCTGAGTCTCAGTGCTGGGTTTAATTTTAAAAGACTCCCTCCCTCCAAAAAAACCTATCAAGTGATGGCTAAGCAGGTGCCAAGGACTGAGCAGGTGCTTTCCAAGCGTGTCTCCCATTTCAGCCCCCCAGCCACCCCAGCGCTGACGCCCTGGAGGAGAGCGAGGCGGACTCTGGCCTCCTGCACAGTCGCCAGCATGTTGCCCCACAGCCCCTGTTCCCATGGTGTGGCCTTTTGGGCCGCCAGCCTAATATGAGGGCGAGTCCCCCATGAGACGCCTCACCCCTTGACTTCTGTCCCCACATGCCCTCCCCTCCCACGGTCAAGACCCAGCCTTTCCAGACTGGCGAAGATCCTCAGGACAAACGTGGCTGCAGTACCCTCCTGGGGTTTCTCAAGGGTCTCAAGGATACCGGCCATTCTTCGAGGCTTTTGGCAGGATTTTTTTTTTAACGTTTTTTTTAATCAAAATTTTTACTCATTTCCAGAGAGAAGGTCGTTCCAAATAACCCAGCTTGCCATTACTGGATGTCGAAACACTGTCTGTTACTTCCATCTTCCATATTTATTTTCCACGTGCTGTCTTACCTTCAGGTTCGGCTGTCAAGCAGCTCGAGGACGCGGCCTGTCCCATATGCTCGAGCGTCTTCTCACCTGGCACGGGGCGGGGGAGGGCGGAGGTGATCACTACTCAGGGATTTTCGCAGCACACCCCCTTAGGAAGAGGAAAGCAGGTCGCTGCCCCCACGACCGGGCAGAGGAGCAGGTGCCTGGAGCGCCGCCCCCCCCCCACCGCCCCG
>NW_006440626.1:86824-115144 GCF_000325575.1 Pteropus alecto
AGAACTGAGGAACAACCCAATGGCTGGGTATCTTATGGTCCTCCCTTCTCAGCAAAAGAAGGCAACCGAGACCGTATGTTTCTCAAGCCCCAAACTAGTAACAGAAGATGTCCCAGGTAGGGTCATTCCTCCCCTGGATCAAATGGAAGTCCCTCCAAAAACACCGACAGGCATTGGCAAGGGGATAGGACAGAACCCGCCCCCCGCTCGGCCGCAGAGGTCGTCGGCAACGTGTCCCTGTGCGCGGGGCACTTTGGACTCAGCACAGCTCGGCCCGAGCAGCCCTGCAGACAGCCGCTTCTCCCTCTGCTCCCAGCCGCGGAAACTAAGGCTAGAGGCCGCCCCACCGCTCTGAGCTGCACCCCTGGAGCTGCCGGCCTGGGCCCGGCGCCTGGCGGCCTCGCTCACGTGTCCTCGCTTTTTCCACTGCGCCCACCACTTCCCTCCTGGGCTCTGTGACCTTGGACAGTCACGACCGCCCTGCGTCCTTTCCGACTGTAAACTGAGAGGCTGGGCTGGCTGATCTCAGACGTCCCCTGCCAGCTCGGATTCTGAGTTGTGCTCGAGGGGGTGTGACTGTGACATGCCCCAGAAGCCAGCTGCCAGGGCCCACGAGGGAGGCATTTTTTTCCTGCCTCGCTGGGGGAAGCAGACACATGACCATCCCGGCTGAGCACTTGTAGTGAATTATGATCAGCATCTCGTGCTCTGCGCTTTGGAAATGCGCTTGGGCCTGGGATCAGCCTCCAAGCTCGTGGCCTCGCGGGACTTGGCTCTCTAGCTGGGCTGGAACCTCCGGGGCCAAGGCGGGTCAGCTCAAAGTCACCCTGAAAACTACACATAGTAGACGGACTGCTTCTTGTCCTGTCCCAACCCCATCCAGGGGAGGGGACACTCACTGTGACTTCCCATGTCCCTCGTACTGCCTCGGTCTAAAAATACACTCTGGCTTCTTGCTGGAAACCAGCAGAGATGACAGATCCGCCGATAAGGGGAAGATGTTACTGGGTGGGCATGCTTGGGCAAATTAGCAGGGCAGACGGAACCTAGGGCTGGCTGCCCCGTGTGTCCTCCCCCAATTTCTCAGTCGGACCTGGGCCTCTTGGCATAGTTGCTTCGGCCCCCTTTAGAAGGGAGCCTGAGAAGTTGTCTGGGGAGGGGCCTCTTGGCAGGACCTGAGGTCTGGCTGGAAATTTCTGGACTGGGGGGCAAGGGGGGAGCGGAGTCCTTAAGGGCAGGACCCAATGGAATCCTCTCTGGGTCCCTGGAGCCAGGCAGAGGCCCTGAAATGAAGACCGAAGAGGCCGTGTGGGTGACACAGGGCTCATCCCTGAGAGAGGCTCCCTGTCCCCATCACCATTTGGTTCCAAGCAGCGAAGTCAAGCGGAAAGCCAGCTTTAGTCCTGGCTCTGCTGGATGAAGTTGGCTAATTGCCCTACCTCTCAGTGCCTCGGTGTCCTCACGGGGAAAATTAAGGCCACCCTTGGTGGCTCACTATCTGGGTCAAAGGTAATGAAGGTCAAGATCAAGGGCCCAGTCAAGAAGGCTCCAGGCCCTGCCTCCTCCCCCACTCTGCCCATCACACCCCTTTGGCTGGGCCCTATTTCTCACTCCCCTCGCCCACCAGGCACCAGGCTCTGTCCCACCTGCACGGCCACCCTCTCGCCACAGCCCTGCACTGCTGGCGGCCTGATAGGCCTGGCCAGAGCCCCGGGACCTGACACCTGGGGTGGCCAGGGTCACAACCCCAACTCCCTTTCTAGCCTCTCCACTTGCAAGCCACTGCATCACACTTGCTTTTCCTTCTGCAGGGAATCTCACATCTTTTTATTTTCTAGACTACTGCAGGCATCACCTCCTCCAGGAAGGCCTCCTTGGCTTCTTCTCTCCAGCTAGTGCTCCTCTTCCGTGCTCCCTCAGCCCCGTGCCTCCGCTGATCTCCCTGGGTCGTACTCGTCTGTTTCCTGTCCATCTCTCTCACTAGACTGGAAGCTTCTTGGGGATTGGGCTCTCATCCGAAATGATCAACAGCGATAACAGCAACGGAAATGATGAATAAAAAAGTCACCACGCTTTGGGCATTTTACCTCCTTCGTGTTCCGATTTCACAGCGCCTGGCTATTTTGTGTAGAAATTCCCTAGCGTTTGCTTTTGGTCGCACTGCAATATTTTATAGTGAACTATATAACTTTGCTTGTTTTTATTATGCAGATGCGCTTCCCTGTATTTAAATAAACCTTTGTTTGTTTTTTAACGTAGGAATGTTTCATCGCGTGAAAATATACACAACATAAACTTCCCGTTCTTCAGTGTACGGTTCAGCGGCAATTGCGCACACTCACATTGTCACGTCGCCATCGCCGCTGGCCATCTCCACAGCTTTTCCGTCTTTCCACACTGAAACTCCGTCCCCAGGAAACGCTGACTGTCCATCTTCCATTCAGGATTTCGAGGTGCCGTGGAGAGATTTCTGGAATAGCTGATGAAATCGGAGCGAAGCGCACGGCTCAGGTGGCGTCGCGTCGGGGTTAAGCGTCCTGATGTTAATCGTTGTGCTGTGATTAGGGTAGACTGCGGCTCTCAAACCTTCGGTTTCATGACACCTTTCTCCCCTTAAACGCTGTCGAGGACCCCAAAGCGTTTTGTTTACGTGGGCCACGCCAGTCGACGTTTCCGGCATTAGAAATTAAAGCTGAAGAAACTTTAAATATTAATCCATATAAGAATAACGATAGTGAGTCCTTCGTATGCTAACATATATAACATTTATGAAAATGATTATAGTGCTCAAAACTGCTCCCCCCCCAATTTTTAAAACATTCCTGCAAATCTCCTTAATGTCTGGTTTAAAAGAAGGTGGCTGGATTCTCGCACCTGCTCCTGCCACGCATCGGCTGCACGACACTGTTTTTGTTGATGTCTGTGAAGAAAATCCAGCCTCCCAGAAATAGGAGGTGGAAGAGGGAGGGAGAACGTACTAGTAGTTTCAGGTCATTGCAGATAGTCTCGATACTGCACCGAAGTTCGACAGGTGGATGATTCTTCTCTTTTTTAATGTCACGTTCTATCGCAGTATGTTCATCTGTGATAAAATTCACGCTCTTGAAGGACCCTCTGCCCTTCAAAGTCCAGTCTTGACAAGTCCCCAGGCAGCTTCCTCCACACCCTGCCCGGGGCTGCTCTGACCTGTTAAGGTACAGCCTTGGAGGGGAGGCTCGCCTGTGCCCGAGCCCCTGGGCCCGGCCACCTCCTCCCACCTGGACCCGGAAGAGCTTCCTGAGCCCCTGAAGAGGCTCCGGCAGCCCCACAGCAGCGAGCCCTGGGGAGATGCCCGCCGTGCAGGTGGAAGGTGGAGGCCCCAAGCAGGACTGGCCAGCCAGGGTGGCTCAGATGCTGCCAGGCTCCGGTCTCCCGGCTCACTGCTGTTTCCACGACACCTTCTGGCCAAGGCCGAGGGATGTGGGCACGGGCAACGTTTCTGGAACCTCCCATGGCCACAGCCCACGCAGCTGTGGAAGGATTGACCACTTAGATCAGTGGGCTGGACACCCCTCCATCTGTGCGACGCCGCTTCCTGAGTGTGGTGTGTGTCGCACCCACATTCAGAGAGCGCCCGGGAAGGCACGGAGGTGGCCCAGGCCACCTTGGCCACACAGGGCTTTTTCTTAGATTGAACTGGTTTACAAGAAAGAGGACTTGAGTCTCCTTCAGTGTGTGTCCTCCCGTGTCACTGGGAAGTCGCGGGCGCTGAATGTACACTTGTTGGATAATGAGTCATCTCCTGGCCTGGTGGTGAAGAGACAGTATCAGAATTTCTCTTCCCCGGCTGCCTCAAAGCCTCCATTTTTCTCCATTAACATACAATGCAAGGGGTATTTATTTCGAAACAGCAGAAAAAGAACTTTGGCTTTCAGCAGGCTGTGACCTTGAGCAAATCACTCCCACTCGTGCAGAGTGGGCACAGCCAGCCCCCAGGGTGGGAGGTGACCACTGCCAGGGCTCAGCCCTGCGCCCCTCCCTGGGAGCTGCTCTTGGAACTGCCCTAGAGCCAGTTTGTCCTTCAGCTGTGCTCCTGGCCTTCGACTGGCGTTTGCTGCCCACAAGGGAGAACTGAAGATCCCAAAAGCGGGGTTCTATTTCTCCAGCTAGCAGAAGGCAGACGAGAGCGGGAGGGCCCCCCGACTCCACGCAGCCGAGTCACATGGGGAGTGGAGGTGACACTTCCTGACTCTCAGCTCAGGGCCACACCTGCCACCTTGGGCAGGTACATGTGTGCAAGAACGCATACGTGTGTGTACGCTTGTGCGTGTGTGTGTGCATGAGTAGGTATGCATTTGTGCGTGCACATGTGTGCATGTGACTGTGTGTACACACATGCCACCTGAGTATGTGCACACATGCCTGTGGTGCACACCTGTGTGTAAGCATGCGTGTATTCGCATGAATGCGTGTGCCTATGTGCATCCGTGTGCATCAGCGTGCACGCGTCTGTATATGATTACATGCTTCCGTGCCTGTGTGTGAGCATGTACATATCTCTGTGTGTGCATTTGCGTTTGTCTCTGTGTGTGCTCATGTCTGTGTGCAGCGTACGTTCAAATCTGTATGCGTGAGCCTGTCTGTGTGCTCATGTCTGCGTGTGTGCACACACGTGAGTTTTTTGTTCACTCCCTTGGTCAGTCCAGAGGGACACAGAGATTCGAGGTAGCAGGGGAGGTGGATGCAAAGACGGGCCTAGAGCAACTGCCCGCCTGGGCCTGGCTACTTACCCAGTCTGCTCAGACCCAGAAAGCCTTGGGACTTTGCACGCAGCAAAGTCAAGGTCAGTGGGGCAGGGCGCTTCTCAAGACTCTGCTGCCAGTAACTTTGACTGTCTCCGTTGCTTATTTCCTGACCTTTCCCACTCAAGAGCCTCTTACTGTACGTTTTGGTTCCAAGCCGGATCTTAGAGCCAGCGGCAGCGCTGTCCTTGGGGAAACTCCATCTTTCAGCTGCACGCAGAAGTGTCCCCACTCTGATGAGGGTGCCGGTGCAGCGTCTGGGGTTGGCGGGGGTGGGGGGAGGGGCTCGTCCTGCTGATTTGCCTCCATCGCCACTGAGCTTGCTGCCTGGTGCCCTCCCTGGGACTCTGGGGACTTCTTTCTAAGGCTCGACCGTATTTCGAACAGCATCGTTTCCTTTGTCGTTTGCTTCACTGGGAACAAAGACAGAATTGTGACTGCTGTGGGAAAGGAGCAGCGGCGTGTGGGGCACAAAGAATTTATTTTTTCCTTCCTTGATCCGAACCTGATCGCCAGGCCCACGGGCTGCCTGGGAATGCAGAGGCAGCTCTGGGAGAGGGCTGGGGCAGGTGGTGTGGGTGGCCGGTCAGCCAGTGCTGGTCATGGCTCCCGCTGTCCCCAAAGTGCCCCAGGGGGTGTCCATTCTGTCCTGTGTCGCTGCGATTGTCCTACGTGCGTGTTTGGGATGCACTTAGCCTCTCCTGCCTCACTCTGGACACCAGCCTCTTCGACCTCCACCTCCAGACGCTTCACTGGGTGTCTTGGCCTCTGCTCAGGCCTTCGGCGCTGCTTCCTGTTGCTCCCAGCTCTGCCTGGGTGGTCCTCCTCCCGGTGCCCTCCATCCCTCTCCATCCCCCTGCATCCCCCGTCTGGCTCCGTGAACCTCACAGGGGGCATTGCCTCCTAGTCTGTCTGTAGCCCATCTCTCCCGAGCTGCCACCTGAGATGCCCCACGGGACCTCCAAAATTGCCCTGAAGTTGATGCCCCTTGGTGCTCCCCATCTGGGCCAACGGGGCCGCCTGCCAGCCAGTTCCGTCTAAGGCAGACACTAGGAAATGGCCTTGACACCCCATACCCTGCTGCCCCTCCATACCTATCTCTAGTTCCAGCCAAGATTCCCCCAGGAGCATCTTTCTATCACCTCTCCCCCTCCCCACAGAGTAATCATCTGCTCCCCAAACAGCCCCCAACTGTGCTCCCCTGCCCCTCGACTCCCTCCTCTAAAAGCCCCTCTGATCCTGTCACTGTGCTACCTAAAATGTTCCCAAGTCTTCCTATTGCTGCCGGAGAAAGTCTCTTATCCTAAGGGGTGTCTGAAGTCCCCTGGTAGGGAGACTACAGGGGCACCAAGCATGCAGGGAGGAGGAGGGAGAGAGGAGGGGGGAGGGAGGAGGGGGCAGTGACCCAGACCTTGGCTCCGACCCTGAGAAGTGCCAGGCCAGGCGGGGAGTGCACTAAGTCCTTGCCTGGGCAGTCAGGGGCTGGGGGTCAGGGAAGGTCACTCTGGCAGGGGAGGGGGAGGCACTGAGGCCTGGGGGCCTGTAGGAGGTGGACAGCAGTGAAGACAGTTGAGTATGCCATGGCAGGGGCAGTTTGGGGGTTTATGGGACCTAGGCGAGAACTGTCAGGGAGTGGGGGGCACCAAGAAGCCAGGGACAAATGTCAGGGAGGGGCAGTCCAGGCCAAGTACAGCCTTCAAGGCCGAGGGAGCGAGGGGGTGAGGCTCCCAGAGCGCCCAGAGCTCGTATAGTCCTCACGGGCCCTACGGGACGGTACCAGTGGGCCCCACTCTGCAGGGGAGGCGAACGAGGCAGGGAGAGGCCACGGAACCGGGGCTGGTGGAGCTGAGAGGACCCAGTGGCTCAGGCCCCGTGTCCAGGGACCCAAGCACTGTGCAGTCGTGTTCCCTGGGGGAGGGAGGGAGGCAGGGCGGGGGCTCCGGGGACCAGCCCCACCCTATGCCAGGATGCAGGGCTGGGCTGGGAAGAGGCCCTGGCAGGAGGCATTGGTGGCTCCAAGAGGGGATTAGGAGGGGCTGGGGCTGGTGCGGCAGGGGCATGACACCAGAAGGTACCAGGCCCCTTGGCCTGGAAGGAGGGCGGGAGCCGGTCGAGGTGCCAACTGCACCAAGTGGAAAGTGGGAGGTGGGAGCCGAGCTGGTCCCGGGGCCTCTCCTCTGTGGGCTCACCCATAGCACCCCGTGGAACAGCAGGGCCCAGGGGAGGGCTGGCATCGGCCCTCGGAGCCCAACGAGACTTATGACCCAGATGCCAGGCTGTGGAGGGGCCGCCAAGTGGACTGTGGTGGAAGCGCCGTCTGTGGGGCAGGACGCCGATGAGGGGCCCGAAGTCGCACCTCTTCCTGGAGCCAGGTGCTCAGACACCCCAGGCTACCACCAAGCCACCCTGCCAGGCAGCTGCCTCTCAGGGGAGCTGAAGCCCTGGTCCCCCTGAGCTAGACGGGGTGGAGGAACCCACAGCACACTGGCCACCTGCCCCTCCATCCCCGTGCCACACCCACCCTGGGGAGCTGAGGGTGTCTGCGGGCTCACGTCATCGCCCGATCAGTCCACCTTGGGGACTCTGGTCCAGCAGCGGACAGCCTGAGGTCGGCTTCCATGGGACAGCAGAGAAGCACAGCCTCGTGCTAGCCCAGCCCTGGGCGCGGTGGCCTGCTACGGGGGTGGGAGGGGAGGCTGGCTTCCACCCTGGCCGGTCCTCACTGTGCTGTGACCTCAGCCTGGCCTTTGGACTTGGGGCCACGTCACAGCCACTGAGCGCGGCCTCTGGCCTGGTGGCTCCAGGAGAATAACAGTGCCCGTGAAGATTACTGCCCACAGCACTGTCGGGCACAGATCAGGCACAGAACACGTCACCACCAGCCCCCCATGAGGAGTGAGGAGCCCCAGGTCTCTGGATACAGTTTCACAGGTGACCTGGGCTGAGAGGCCAGTGCTGAGGACGTGTAGATCTGGCTGTCCAGTAGCGGGTGGCTGCAGACCACCCGGCTGCCCAGGGGCCTGGGTCCTGCTACTGGACCTGACGTCTCAAGTGCCAGACACCCGCCGCCCAGGTGCCGACGGAGCCGTGACTCGTCTGCCCAGCCTTATCTGGGCTGGGCGCGGGCCTGACCCCAGCATGGTGTGACCCAAAAGCCAGGTGGAGCCCCTGCCACGGGCCGTGCCTCCCACATCTGGGCCTGGCCCCAAGAACCACACTCCTACTGGATACCGCTTTCTAGAAGCCTCTAGGTCCTCAAACCACATCCTCCTGACTCCCCCTCATCTGCTTTTCCATGAGCTGAGGGACTTCCCTGTTGTGCTCGCCGGTGTCCCCCAGTACCTGAGATGCTCTGTGACATCGGGTGTGGTTCTGGATTACTCTTCCCCACATCACCTCCCTGACCTCTGAGGCTCGTAAGCATCTCTGTCCTGTCCCCCCAACCCCTCCCGTAGCCTCCAGCCCCTCCAGAGCCTCAGCACCACCCCCCACACCTCCCTGCCTGGCGTTCCTCTCCTCCTTCCGGGGTCCACACTGCACGGAGCTCTGCTCTGAACCCCCGCCCCCGCCCCCCGTGACTCTCCCGCCTGCCCCACTCACCTCCTTCACCTTAGTGTCTGAGGGGACTCCCCTCGGGCCTTTGCACGGTACCCTGGCAGAAGCGGCCCCTGCCCTGTACCCTCCCAGCAGAAGGTCAGTCCCGGAAACCTGGCAGCACCCCCAGAACAGGCCATGGCTGGCTGCTCCTGCCGTCTGGTGCTCTGGGCTATGGGCTGGGAGCGCTCACTCCTGCAGAGCCTGGTCTGCCCCCAGCACCGATGCCCCTGGAGTGGGACCCCGGAGAGTGAGCGGTGGGAGTAGGGACAGGCGCCAGAGGGTCCCACGTTATCTGCAGGGTGACTGGGGGAAAGGGTGGCTGAGTTTGGCTGGGTGTGGCCCCGCCTCCGCCCCCAAGGCCCCCTCCCGGACGCCTGCCTGGTGAAACCCCACCACCCACCCCAGCTCCCACACGCTCCCATCCGGAAGCCACATGGCAGCCGGACTGAGCTTTCAAACCACACACCTGATACTGCCACTCACCCTCTAAAACCTCCCATGGCTCCTCGCGGCCTTCAAAGACCCAAGGGTGTCCAGGGCCCTTTGTGGCCTACCTACCTGCCTCTTGTCCCCAGGCCCCGTTCCCTCCAGGTGCTCCCTCACCTGCAGACACCCACACTTCCCTCCCCACCCACACCCCTCGCCCAGTCTCACCTCCTAGTCCTTGAGGACATGGGGTAGCAGTCACATCGCCTCTTCTAGAAAGCCTGCCCAGCGCCCAGGCTGGTGAGGACGAACCTCCCACCTCGTGTGCTGGGCGCAGCTGCCATTACCTCACGCTGACGTCTTTTGGTGCCTGCCTCCCCGACGAGGCTGTACGCCCTGATTCACGCCAGAAAGACAAACTCTCCCCCTGGGGCGGGAATGGAGGCCGTGGGCAGAGGGCTTGCTCCGCCCGATCGATCGGTGGGCGATCTCAGGCAGGGACTGCTTCTCCCCAGGCCTGCTTCCTCATCCATGAGACGGAGTCGTCCCCCCAGCTCAGGGGCAGTGGGGTGTGGTGGGCGGGCACGTAGGTGGCATCTGGCAGACACTTCCAACCCCAGCTCTGCCATTCACCACTCTGTGACCTTGGGTTGACCTTGCCCAGCGTCTGTCTCCTGACCGTGAAATGGGGACAACAGGAATTTCTAGAGCCTGAGATTAAGTAGGGTGCTGGGGGGCAGGCATCATTAGAGCCAGGCCTGCAGGAGGGGCCCAGCTTGCCCGGTCAGGAGGCCGGCCCAGGGAGGGTCCCAGGGCAGGGAGGGGACAGGCCAGGAGACAGTGGGTATGCTCCTGGCCTCGCCCGGCTATCCGCCCTTGGGAAGGTCACCAGCTTCCTGAGCTGACCGCTCCTCCGAGGCCCCAGGACAGGGCCGGGCCCCACCTGTGTTACAGGCCGGGGCACAGCCGGGCAGCTCAGCTGCACTGGGAGCTGGCCCAGGCCGAAGGCGGCGCTCGGCCAAGCCATGTGTCTACATTTAGCGCCAGAGTTGCTAAAGTGAGGGGCACCTCCTCCTCCTTTGCCTGTCACAATGGGGGAGCCAGGGGTGCGCCTCCCCCCAGCCCAGCCCCGGGCCCCGGGCAGCGGCCAGTCTGAAGGGGCCCTGAGTCTTGTTCTCAGAGTTGGCCTCGGGTTTGGGGCCGGGGCTCCTGACTTGACTCACTCCAGCTGGAGGTGTCACTTTGCAACACCCTGGCATCCTTCCTGGCCTCCGCGTCCTTGTCTGTCCAGTGGGAGCTGTCAAGTCTGTAGTGGGGTCACACGGGCTGGCCAGGGTAGGATTTGAGGGGCAGGATAGCAGGACAGGCAGGAAGTCTCTACAGCCAGTGCCTGGAGGGGGAGGGGGGTTGGGAAAGGCCTCCTGGAGAAGGGGGCCCAGGCTGGGAGAGAAGGGGGCGTCAGCGGCTGAGGGAGGCTCAGGGGCTGAGGGAGGCTCAGGGGCTATGCCGGAGAGCCAAGCCAGAGGACTAGGGGCAGCCAGGCCAGTGGCAGGGAAGAGCGCACATTGGCGCCTGGTGGACCAGGACCCCACTTCTTCCTTCTGACTAAGGGACCCCAACTTCTTCCGTAGCGGCGGAGCGTGGAGTTTTGTCCACGTCTGGCCTTTGCTCACGCTGTGTCCTCCACCTGGGATGAGCCTCTCTTCTTCCCTTGGATGACCTCCCATTCGTCCTTCAAAGCCTGCCTCGAACGTTACCTCGTTTGTCCGTCTGTCTGACAGATGCTACCCGGGTATCAACTCCGTGCTGGTTGCAAGGCGCAAAGGAACAGGGCTCCAGCCCCGCTTCATTTTCCTGCAGCACGGACTTCAAGTTATTGCCACGGCGATTGTCACCTCGGTACTCGTGGATCTCACCGTTTGCAAGGGGCTCTTCTGAGACTCTCCGGGCCTGGTGCTCAGCATGGTGGCTCTGAGACGTCGAATTTGAAGGAGGGGGTGGGGAGCCATGCGGTGAGCCCTGCGCCAGGCTCTGGGCACCTCATGACCTTTCTCCTGGGGTGGCGGCCCAGGGCACTCTGAACCCGTGAGACACAGTCCTCTTGTCTGTGGGGCTGGGTGGGGCCCCACACTGACGCAGACCCCTGTCCGGTGGGGGGTCAGAACAGAGAATGTAGGTGACATCACCCCCTGAGCTCGCTGAGGGGAGGTGGCCCCCCCAGAAAACAGGTGCTGGGGCAGCATCGAGCCTCACTGGGAGGCGTGTGGCTAACGCCCTGGGGCCTCTGCCCTGGCCTGGCGTGAGTGTCAAGGTGGAACATTCTGTTGGCTCCTCCTGGGCTTGAGCCAGTGGCCGCCTGCCCTGGCCCTCCCCAGAGAGGGTACTCAGCCTGGAGGGAGGGCAAAGCGCTTGCTTCCCGACAGATGGCTTGGGGAGCTAGGTGGCTGTGCCAGGCTGCCCTTCGGTCCCTGGGGACGGGCACTCGGTGAAGGTGCTGTCTGCAGTGGGCTGCCGCTCTGTCCAGGAGGGGCCTGCGGCGGTGGGTGGGGAGAGGCAGGAAGGAGAGGTGCGGGTCATACCCAGGCAGCTCAGCCCCTCTGGCCAGCCCCCCTCACCGCTCCCAAGCTCCCCTTGGCTGGGTCACAGAACTCTCTGTGCCTCGTCTTCTGGTTTGTAGAAGGGGGCAGATGCTAACCATACCACCCTGGGGGCTGCTGGAGGCTCTTCTGGGGGAGCCCACGGAGCCACAAGTGGCCAGAATGTAGCAGGACGGCCGGCGCTCATGCCCCCTCCCTGCCGGCCCAGAGGTCACTCCCTGGTCCACCTCGGCCTGGCCTGGAGGAGTACTGCTCCCCTTCCAACCACCTGGCCGGGGTAGACGCAGGCCCACACAGAGCCCAGCACTCAGACTGGCTCAGGGAGACAGACGGGAAGAGGTCCCAGAGGACTCAGCCATGGCGCTGCCTCGGCCCTCCACAGCTCAAGGTGGCTGCCGGGAGCCCGCCCTCATGGGCCATTCCCTGCGCTCTCAGTGCTGGTCCCAGCAGGAGAGGCTGGCTCTGCCCACCAAGAATCCACCGCCTCTTCCATCTGCCCCGCTCTCCCTACAGCAGTCCCCGCCCAGGCCCCAGATTGGCCAGTGACACTCACGGCCAGCGGTTCGAGGCCGAGCGTTTGTCCCAAGTGCAGCCAAATACGGGTAACTCGACAACTTTTGTTAGGACTAGTGGGAAGGAGAGAGAGCTTTCTGCAATGTGGAGTAGTAAGACAGAGGTGTGCCCATCTCTGCCGCGTCAGGGGGAGCCGGACTGAGTTTGGGGGTCACGAGGAGGAAAGCAGTCAGCAGAAATGGGGGAGGCGGAGTCTCAAGAACACCCTTTGATCCATCCATGCCTGATGCTGGTCTAATTCCTGGATTTTCTTTTGTTACGTAAGCCAGTAAATCCCTTCTGGGCCTAAGCTGCTTTGGCTTGGGTTTCTGTCACCTGCAACTAAAGCTTCCTGATTAATTCTGAGACCGACTCTAGAGCGTACCCACCTTTTTGGGCGTGAGTGGTCCCTGGTGCCCACACAGAGTCCCTTCCCCCCCCACCCCATCAGTATAACATGTAGCCACCCCCATAGCCCCTCACAACACTCACACATGCAACCACAGGGCTGACTGTGAGAGCTTCTCATTCCTTTTCCTGCTCTGGAGCTGGCAAACTCCTACTCATCCTACGAAACCCAACTCAGGACTTCTGCCTGTCCCAGGAAGCTCTTCATGAGCCCTTCCCCACCCCATCCCTGCTGTGTGGGTCTTTTCTCCCTGGTCCCCCGGTCTTCTGAGGCCCCATGCACCCCTCCCGTAGTCACTGCCCCACCAGGACTGTCTCCCGCTAGCAGGTGGAAGGAAGGATAGCTTTGCGTGCTGCATCCCGCAAGCCGATCCCGCAAGGTGACGGACACTGTTCGGGCAGGTCTGCCGCTGAGGCTGCCTGTTCCGTGAGCTGCTCCCTCTCCACCTCCAGCTTCCCATAAGTGCCCGAGGCGTCAGGACTTGGGGAGGTCTGGGTACAGGGTGGGGGCGGAGAGGAAAGATTGCCGCCTCCGGGGCGGGCTGGGGGAGGCAGGTGTACACCCGGGACCCTGGGAGCTCCGGAAGGGGCATCTTCCAGGCTGGGGGACCTTGGGCAGGTTTCTCGTTATTAAGCTGGGGAGGAAAAAATAACACCCACAGGAAGGTCAAGGTGACATGACAGTGCTGGCACCTAGTGGTGAACAGAAGCTGGGCGCTGCCATCGGGAAGGCCCAGGTGGAGCTGGCCGGGCAGAAGGGGCAGCGGGAGGGCGTCCCAGGCAGAGGGCCCAGCATGAGCTGAGGCTGGATGCCATGTGCTCCGGGGTGGCAGTGGCTGTGGGGGGAGGGTCACCCCTGCTGCAAGTGAGGCCCCTGGAGCTGGGGGAGATCGGGCCGAGGCTGTGATCCAGGTGCCGGAGGACTGGGTGACATCTGGCCCTTCCGGCCCCAGTAGCCTGCTCTCTCCGGGCGGTGGGCCCTGTCCAGGACCAGGCCCTGTGTTGGGCAGAACAGCAGCCTCGCCCAAGCCCAGCGAGGCCACATGGCCCATGGCCTCCAGACGAGGCTGCTCAGCTGAGCACTGCCCTGGCCTCAATGCCTGCTGGAGTGGCCGAGCCCTCCGGGCCTGGCCAAGCCCCCAGATTGCTTCTCCATGCCCACCAGACTCCCTCGGGTCCCGGATGACAGCTACCCTCACCCGCTGTACATAGGGCAGCCTCACCCACTGGGCTTTCTGCTCGTCACTGCGGCAAGGGTCAGCCAGGAGGGAAGAGGCTGCGGCTCCACACCAAGTGTGCCAGGCTCCCATCGGCTTCCAGGGATGGCACCTGCCCAGCTGCCTATGGCCATTTCCACACTCCCTGCCCTGCTACAGGTCTGTCCTTGTGAGCCCAGAGCTTTGGGGGGCGGGGTGGTGTATGCGGCTGAGTGATACATCCAGAACTCCCTCTGGAGTAGGGCTCCCCGAGACTCTAGGAGAATGGCGACCACCCAGGGCCACCGAGCAGTGACCATGCTGGTAACGGTGAACATGCTGGTGTTTACTGGACACCACTCCCAACACCTGGCTCAAGGGACACAGAGGGGACTAAGGGAGGCCCCTGTCCCCAAGGGACACCACCGTGTGATCCCAGACATAGAGCTAAACTCTCTGGGTCTGTGTCCCTGTCATGGGCACAGAGATGGGAAATCTGCTGTGGGATCGTGGCAGCCTGATCCTGCCTGGCCACTTCCTGCTTAAACGAGTTCGTTCCTGACTGCCCTTCCCCCACCTCAAGGACATGTCGGCTAACCTCAGTTGTTTCATAGCTGGGCAGCCACTCAGTGTTCTTCCTTATATCTGCGGCTGTGTAGGAATGACAAGACTGTACAAAGCTGTTCGTTATGTTATAGTTGGGGCTCATCTTTTGGATAAGAATCCGCTAAGCCGGTGCCAGCATCAATAACGCTGCTTCCTGCTTATAGCCTTGGTGTCTCATCTCTCTGTTCGAGAATCCCGCAACATTTCTGGGGGCTCGTCTGGGATCTGGAGACGCCTGTTTTTTCTCTCCCTTGTCTTTGGGTTCCGGCCCCCAGGACACGGGAAGACACGGACTCCACTTGGCGCACCAACGAGCCCCTTGTCCATAAGGAGAGAAACGTCTCTTTTCAGGGACCTCGGGTGGCTGCCCCAGAAGCACAACGGAACCCGGAGAGGTGCAGGAACCAGCCCAGGATCACCGCCTGACTGAGTGGTAAGGACCTGGGTCCCAGGGACAGCCTGTCCGCTATAGGACAGAAGGCGAGTCTGATTAACTCTCGAGGTCACCCGAGTACTCTCTATTTGTTAGAGAAAGCTGTGACCTCTCAGGTGCATAGGGCGGAGGGTGGAGTGCGTTTGGTGTATGATTGCGTCTGACTGAGACGTGGCCTTGCTATGAAGTGAGAGTTGAGCCTCTATCCGTGGTTCCATGGCGAACCTCATACGGTTAGGTTGGTGTCACTGGATCTCCGTGAGGAATCTACTCCAGTGACCCGAGTCGGGGGTTTGTACCAACCCACCAATTGCTCCCCGTGAGGGGAGCGGCCGGAGACCGGCACAGCGAATCTCTGAGTGCATGCGCATCACTGACTACGGGTGGAAGGTTGGGCGGAAAACAGAGTAAACAGACACCTTTAGGTGGTATGCTTATGAATTTCAAAGCTCGATTCCTGTCCCTACCACCCAACGACAAGTCCATGAGTCCCTCGGAGCAGCCAGCTTCTGCAGAACCCGGATACTAATTTCTCCATCCTGGCCAAACCCCTCTATGAAGCCACAAAGGGGAGAGAACGGGACCCCCTGCTCCGAGAATCTACAAAACAGAAGGCTTTTGAAGACATCAAACAGGCACTCACTAACGCCCCCGGAGTAGGACTCCCAGATTTAACAGAATCTTTCTTTCTGTACATACACGAGTGCATGGGTGTCATGGCTGGGGTCTTAACCCAACTGCTAGGATCTTGGCACCATCCTGTGGCTTATCTCTCCAAACGTCTTAACTCTGTCACCCAGGGCCGGCCACCCTGCTTGCCGGCACTCGCAGCCACAGCCCTCCTTGTGTCAGAGGCCGACAAACTGGCTACCCGTCGGGCGCAGCCAGCCAGTCCAGGATTGCATCGAAGTCGTGGATGAAGTGTTTTCCAGCCGACGCAACTTGACGAACCAGCCCCTCAAGGACCCTGATGTAGAGTATTACACTGATGGTATCGGCTTCTTGAGGGAGGAGAACGCCTTGCAGGATATGCTGTGGGGACCCTACATTCCCCCACTGAGGCAAAACCTCTGCCTAGGGGAACCTCACACAGAAGGCAGCGCTCGTCGCCTTGACCATGCCCTTCAGCTGGCCGCAGGAGTGTTGCTAACAGATACACCGACTCTGAGTCACCACCCTCCTGTACAAAGAAAAGGGTCTAATCAATTCAGGGGGAAAAGATATAAAATATGGAGAGAAAATTCTAGAACTTAGATGCTGTGCGGGCCCCCAAGAAAGTAGCAGGCAGGCACTGCAGAGGACACCAAAAAGGGGCCACCATAATGGCCCGGGGCAACTGCAGGGCAGACCATGTTGCCAAAACTGGCAGCGGCCGAAGAGATGGCCAGCCTTACAGCTCTAACTGCTCCCCTGTTTCCCAGTCCCTCAGCTGAATGGGACCCCAAGTACTCACCTCAAGAAGAAGCCTGGTTTAAGACTGAAGAAGGGAGCCTCCTCCCTGCTGGTTGGTAGAAGTCCAAGGACGGGTGAATTGCAGTTCGTGGGACCCTAGCCCCAGCTTTTGTCAAGCGGTTTCATCAAAGGACTCACCTTGGCCGCACTCACTGCCCTAGAAACCACTCTGGGCTGGTACTGCTACGTCCCCCGGCTCTCTAGCATCTCCCGAGCGGTGTGTGAACGGTGCCAAGTCTGTGCCCACAACAACCCCAGGCAAGGGCCGTGTACCCCACCGGGGACCCGAAGTGTCAGTGGCACCCCCTCTGAGGAGCTCGAAGTAGACTTCGCTGAAACGCCTCGATCGCGGGGCCTCTGGGGTCTCTTGGTCTTTGTGTGCGCCTGTTCCAGTCGGGTAGAGGCTTACCCCGCCCGGACTGAGAAGGCCCGAGAAGCAGCCAGACTGCTCCTCCGAGAAATTGTTCCACGATTTGGCCTACCGAGTACCATTGGCTCGGATAACGGGCCAGCCTTTGTAGCAGAAATAGTTCAGCTACTGGCCAAGAATTTACATAGTAAATAGAAATTGCGTACCGCCTATGGACCAAAGCGTTCAGGACAGGCAGAACGCACGAACAGGACCTTTAAGACTCAGTTGGGAAAACTGACAGGAGACACATCTACATTGGGACGAAGTCCTCCCCATGGCACTATTAAGAAGCAGGTTGGCTCAACCAAGAAGACCGGGTGCTCCCCCTACGAGATCCTGCATGGGCGGCCACCACCCCTCATCAAAGGACTACAAGGAGACCTCAAGGAAACAGGTGAATTGACTCTGAGACAATAGCTTCAGGCCCTGGGGGCCACCTTCCAGTCTCTCAACCAACGGGTTAGGGAAAGGCTCCCTGTGTTTAACCACTGAGGTTCACACTTTAAGCCAGGAGACTCTGTCTGGGTAACAGAGTGGAACGTGCAGCCCCTAAAGCCCCTGTGGAGAGGCCCCGTTACTGTCATTTGTCTACCCCCACTGCAGTTAACGTCTCTGAAGTAACACCCAGGATCCATCACAGCAGACTCAAACCCGCAGCTGCAGAGTGGGAGTGTGTTCCAGACTCTTCCGAGCCCCTCAAGGCCACTCTCCAGAGGAAAACACCAGCTGTACCGACAGGCCAAGGGGAAGACGTCGGCCCCGCTTTGGTCACACCGGAAGCTGACCAATCACGCGCAGCCGAAGCCCGAGGACGCCGTCCCGTCAGGATGCACCCTGAGGGCTCTCCCTCCTCCTGCGCCATCACGTGTGTGGCGCCAGTGTCCCCACTTCCTCTTCCCTTTGTACCCTCTGCACGCAGAGGTACAGAATAGGGTCCAACGCTGCCATCGGCTTCACTTCCGTGCCCGGCCTCCCCGAAGGCTGTGCCCTAAACGCCACGCTCTGCACTCATCGGGAATTCCAATATCGGATGGGGTACAGAAAGGGTAAATCTGAGCGTGGCCAATCCTGCCAAGAGCCTGAAAAATTAGGGGAAACTTGGGCGTGTTGGCGACGGACCGCAAACGGGGGAAAGGTCCACCACCACGCAGAGGGCCCAGCAGTCAGAGAAATTGTCCGATGGCTGCGTCATTCAACCACACCTAAGCCTACACCGTCTCCTAGGCCCCAAAGGCCACAAATGTATGATCAGCTAAAGGCTGCCTTGGGCCAAAACCTAGCAAGAACCTCTTTGTTTACCTAGCTGAGAGGACAGCCCATGAACCTGGTGTCACTAAATGCTGGGTTTGTGGAGGAGCGTCCATGAGTGAACACTGGCCTTGGAAGGGAACTGGCCTAGGTGCCTCCAGGGGAAGCACGCGGTGGCTCGCCGCAAAGAGGGACGACCCCAGAGCTGGGTCCTCTCCTCAGAAGTGGTAGGGGAAGAATGTCTTGGCCGGATGGGTTGGAGAATGTAAAAGAATGCTACTTTTAAATCGCATAGACATAAACTGGTGGCGCAAGGCTCCTTCCTGGTATTAGGCCAGTAATACTGCAGCTAACTCCTCCCTGCGCCCCCTCTCAACCAAAATTCGACTGTCGCAAACCGTGCTATAGAGAACGGCGCGGTCCCTAACCCCCTCCACGCCGTGCCAGCTGTCGGCCCATTCTGGGAAAGCCTCGATTCCACCAGCCCCAATGGGCTCTTCTGGATTTGTGGAAAAGTGGGCTTATACTCAACTTGCGACGAACCGGAAGGGAAGCTGCACGGTTGGGCGCATTCGGCCTGGCTTCTTCCTTCTGCCTGACCAAGGAGGAAATGCGCTAGGTGTTGCCCGATACCAAGATTTAAAGGCCAGAACTCAGAGATCACTTGAAATGGGGGGACAACAAACATGGGGGAAGATAAGTGGCCGCCCCACCATATTATTCAATACTACGGCCCCGCAACTTGGGCCCCAGATGGGAGCAGGGGTTACCGGACCCCTATGTACATGCTTAACCGGATCATTAGATTACAAGCAGTTCCCGAGATCATAACCAACGAGACCACAACTGCCTTCGAGCTTCTAGCCAGGCAACAATCCCGGGGGCGGTCAGCTGCCGTCCGAAACCGCCTAGCCTTAGATTATCTGTCAGGCCGATTCTCCACTTTCGGTGGCTTTAAGACCTTAGTCGGGATAGTACTTCTCCTCCTCGGGACCTGCCTCCTCCTCCCATGCTGTTGCCTCTTGTTATCTGGTCAACCACCTCCCTCACAGAGGCTGTAGCAGAAAGAAAAACTGCAGCTAGAGTCCTCATGGGGGTATCAGCCTCTAAACCAGAAGTTAGAAGGAGATGATGCTCTGGGACCCAGGCCTGGGTCTGAGCATCAAAGGGGGGAATGTGGCCCTGCCTGACCATTTCCTGTCTGAACAAGCTCATTCCTGACGGCCCCCACCCCTCCAACGACTCTCTGGCTAACGTCAGCTTCCTCCTCCAATCAACGTTCTTCCTCATATCCGCAGCTGTGTACGAATAACGAGACTGTATGAAACCGCCCGTTATGTTACAATCAGGACTCAGCCTTTGGATGAGAATCCGCTGAGCCGGTGCCGGCGTCAGCAAACGCTGCTTCCTGCTCACAGCCTCGGCGCCCCGTCTCTCCGTTCGAGGATCCTGCAACAGGATCGGTGAGACCACTGGCGCCCGCACCCAGACCTCCTGCCACCGAGCTTCTGTCCCAGGCCTTCCCCTGCTGTCTCAGTGGGACGAGTGGGCAGCACACTCCACACCCCATCTGCCGGGGCTGGCACACAGTGGGACTGGCTGGGGGCAGAGGGAGAGAGTGCTTTGTGGTCAGCCTCACCCTGCCAGGGAAGAGGTAGGGTTGTTTTTTGTTTTACAGATGGGGAAACTGAGGCTCAGAGAGGCAGAGATAATGTGGAGGTGAGTGCAGACAGACACAGGGTTGGACCCCAGCCCAACAGCTGGACCAGTGCATGAATGAGAGGGGCAGGAGGTGGCAGTCCTCCCAGGTGGATGGCAGATGTGACGTCCCACGTCTCCCTAGATACCAGATGCCCCTCCCCCACAGGTACTAGAGCACTGTGCCCACCCAGGGGACGTCGTGAGGGAGCAGGGCCCTCCTCCTGCAGTGGTGCACACCCCACACTCAACCTCTCCTTGCTCTTGACCCAGCTGCTGCGAGGAGGCAGGGCAGCGCCCACATTTCAGCGAGCCCCAGGCGCCATCTGGTGGTCACCCCAGGCCTCACCTCGGAGGTGGGACAGGAGCTGGTGCATCCTGAGCAAGAAGTGGAAAACAGTCCCTCAAGTTTGGAGCCCCTCGTTGTGCACATAGAGAAACCGAGGCCCACAAAGGGGTCAGAGACTCTCCAGGTCCCTCAGGGAGGCGTGGCCTGGGCCAGGGACAGAGGCCAGGGCTCCCGATGCTGGGCCAGTGCCCATTTTCTCCCTGGTTATGCTCGGGGTGGCCAGGCTGAACTGGCTTAGGGCATGTGGAGACTGGAGACGTAGCCGGGCTTGTGCAGTCCCCTGCCAGTGGCGCTGTCTGCCCTGCCCAAGCCAAGGCCCTGCCCGGCTGTCCCCAGCATTCTTCTAAGGGTCTGACATTGGCAGAGATTTCAGCGGGAGACACCCCCATGCTCCTGACCAGAGAGAATGGGACCAGGACTGGGCACCACACCAGATCCGGGCTCTCCCCAGCCCTGAGGCCCAGCCTGCTTGGCCGCTGGCCTTGCCCCTGAGGGTCCACCCTGGGAAGAGAAAAGTGGCCGCCTGGCCTCCCCCAGGATGAGTGCCTTACCCTAGAACAAACACCAAGAACCGAACGTCGGTTCCTGTCCTGGGGTTCTCGGCCCTGAGCCTGTCTCGGGCCTTCTCAGAACACATGGCTCACTCGCCCAGCTCTACACCCTGTCGTGGGACCCAGCTGGGCCTGGCTCCTTGGCGACCCTGGCTGCTATTCCCGCTGCTGCTCCCAGGCCAGGCCTGGCCTCCATGGCTTAGGGCATGGGGAGCACTCTCTGACCCTGGGGGCCCAGGTCGAGTGGGTGAGGCAGCGTGGGGTCTCTTGGATGCCCCTCAGGTAGGGTGTGTTGGGGTTGGTGGGGAGGGTAGGTCACAGGGGTGGGACCTGGCTCCACAGATCTGGCTTCCTGCAGGGCCGGCCCAGGTGGCTCCTCTGGGGCCAGAGTTTGGGACTCCGGCCCATGTGCGGCCAAGTTCAGCCCCCGCACCTCACACGTGGCATTCCCCAAACGTCACCTGCTGTGGATCTGTTCCCAGCCTGGCTCCTCTGTCTCAGAGACCGTCTGCCTGTCAACCCCTCACCTCTGCCCCTGTCAGCCCCCAGGTCCTTTTGGTGTCACCTCCTAGTGTTTCTCAAAGTGGCCTACCTTGACGCCCACCTTGTCACCGCCATGATCTGGGCACCCCCACTTTGGCCTGAGCCCAGGGGCCAGCACCTCTCGGGACTCTGCCTCCGGGGCACTGTCCGCCCTCTTGGTGGCCAGAGAAACCTTTGCCAAGTGCCGAGCTGCCAGGCCATGCTGGGCCGTAGGCCGCTGTGACGGCTCCTCAGCCACGCGTAGGCCGCGGGCTCCGTCCTGTCATTCCCCAGCCCTCAGCGTTCACCTGCTCGGCCCACCATGGCCAGTGTTTGCCGAGCCTGCGCCTGCTGTCCATAGGCCCACCACACCCACGAGAGCCAGCCGTCTCGACCTCAGCCTGGGTGGGGAGATGGGCTCAGAGAGGATCAGGGGCTTGCCCGAGCTCACAGAGCAGGGACATGGCTGAGATGGGCCCCTCTGCTGGGTGGTCTCCTGATCCCATGTTCCTTATGCCACCCCGGGCCCCTCCACGGCGTCTCAGGGGTTTCTGGGGTGAATATCTGTGGGCCAGAGGGCCAAGATGATTGCTGGCCTCCCTGGTGCCACATGGGCCCTGGGATGCCTCCATCTGGGGTGACCGCAGACCACCTCCCCCAATCCGCAGCTCCATTGGAGGCCTGCTGGGTGCTGCCTGAAGCCTCGGCCCCCTCTGGCTGGGCAGGGCAGTGGGCCACCTGGCTGGGCCCCTCAGGCTGCTGGGCCTCCTGGGCCCTCCGGTGACCTCTGTGCATACGGGCTTTCTCACCCCTGGAACTGGCCGCCCCCACCTGCCCTGCTCCCCACACCACTCAGTACATCCACGCCGTGGACAGTGGGCTCCAGCAGCTCTCTGCCTTGTCCTGTCTGCTGCCCGGCAGGGCACCCTCCCGCATGGACCACTTCCTCCCACGGGGACCCGCACCTGTCCAGGGCTGTGCCATGGGCCTTCCTTGTCCTCACAAGCCCCTGAGAGGAAGATGGACACCGGCTCCTCCTGCCCCCCGTCCTCCCTCCTTCTGCACAGGGCCCTCCTTGCTGCAGGTGGCTTTTCTCGCTCCTCCCCTTTCCTCCCTGGGCTTCTCCCCCTTTTTCTCCCCCTCGCCCTGCCCCTCCACCCACCCCAGGCCTTCACGTGCTGCCCCCAGCTGCTGCCTGGGGCCTCGACCTCCCAGCCCCACGGGCCAGCTGCCTGGGCCTCCCTGCCGTGTGTCCTGGGACAGAACAGGTTTATGTGGGTGCCGAGTGCCCTGGACTTCTTAGGGATGACCCAGGAAAAGGGCACAGCGAGGAGGCTGAGGCCCAGGGAGGCCCAGGAGGTCCCAGGGTGTCGGGGAGGGAGGCGGCGTGCGAGGCCTTCTCCAGCACAGGCGCCTTTTCTGTTTGAGTCCCATATTGCACAGCGGGTCAGCACTTCCTGCTCACCGCGTCTGGCCCGCATGTCAGGGTTGAGATTCAGGTTCACCAGAGACAGGTTTCACCGCCTTTGAGCCAAGGTCAGGTTGCTCTTCTGGGGGGCCTAGACAGGTAGCGTGTAGGCAGCCATTTTTTTCTTGCTAAGGCGGACCCTCAGGTGCAAGGCTGGTGGCCGGGGCCCCTGGGAGGGCCCTGGGCCTGGCCAGGTTTCTTGGCCATAGAGAAGGGACCCTGCAGCTCCGCCCCATCCATCCTCTGCAGAACCCTCCCCCCAACTCCCGGCAACCAGGGGAGGCAGGACAGCCACAGGCTGCCATTCTAGCCCTGCCCGGACCTGCCCTGGGCTGTGGGAAGGTCACTGTGTCTCTCTGAGCCTCGGTGTCCACATCCATGAAACGGGCTCAGGACAGCAGCCCCTCCGGGATTGTCCTAAGAAAGGGAGATCCCATTCTGGCACATGGCATCACCAGTAAGGGCTGACTCGCCACAGTGTACACCGGAGTCCTGAAGCCTCCACATTGTCCCTGGAGAAGTCACTCCTTCCAGAGAGACTTGGCCGCCATGGAAACTCAGCAGCTGGGGGTTCTAGGCCCGGCTTTGGCACTGGGTAGCCCAGGAGGCCTGGGGAGCCTTGGGATGAAGGGGGACAGAGGGACTGGCTGGCATCACGTGTACAGCGAAGAGGCCACCAGGCAGGGCATGGGCAGGAGGGTGGCCTCGAGCTCAAAAACAGCTGGAGCCCTGGTGGTCCCGGAGCCCCTTGAGCAAGCCGGGCCTGAGGGCCGCCCCTCCTGGCCCATCCGAGCCCTCTAGCTGTCCAGGGTCTGACATGCGTACCCTGGCTGGGGCCACCCCTCCCCCATGCCAGAGAGAGCGAGGCTAAGCTCAGCGCGTTGACCCTGCTGACGTGGGGACTCCCCCAGGCCCCCAGCCCACTCCGGCCACGCAGACCCCGCCTGCTCCAGGATGCGTCAACGTCAAGGAGGCCCATCTCTGATAAATGACGCTAGGTGGGCATTAAGTCTCTGCCAGGGGCCATGGGCATGACAGCAAGAGAGAGACTCAGGCCCTGCTCTTACCCCTGGAGCCCGCCCTCTGAGCCCCGGCTCGGAGGCCCGCACTGCAGCCCTGCTTCCTGCTCGGGCTCCTCTGCCTGGGCCACCCCCCTGGCCGGGCCTCCAGACAACCCAGTGCCCCATCCTCCCAGCTTGGGGACATTCTCCCTCCCTGGGGACAGCTGTGGGTCCACACTCCAGGTAGCTCCTTGGGCTCACAGGTTTGCTGCGGTGGCCACGAGGAGAGGGTGTCATGTGGGGCAGCGGTGCTGACAGCTTACTGCGGGTCAGAGGGACCGCGGCAGGGCGGCCCCAGCACGCAGGCTGTACACAGGGGCGTGGCCTCGGTTGTAACAGACCGCGGCTCAGGCTCCACTCTCTGGAGGAGCAGGAAGCGTCCCTGGGTTGACTCTGACCCTGAGGTTTCAGGTCCAGGAGGGGTGACCCCTTCCCCAGAGTTCCCCCAGGTCTGTGGAGAGGTTTGGGCAGGGCTTGGTGGCTCACAGCTCACAGCTCACAGCTCACAGCTGCCACCGCCTCCTGCCACCACCGCCTCCCGCCACCACCTCCTCCTACCGCCACAAGGTGTCGCTGTTGGGAAATGCACAGCCTGATGGCGGGGCGCCCAGCTGGCGAGGCCCAGGCCTCCCTCTGGTTGGCGGGGAAGAAGGGACGACTATGGGGGAATGACAGCACGAAACCGCGGAGACGGGGAGCCTGGGCGAGGCGGTGGCTGTGCTCACAGGTGGGGCCCAGGCTGACGCCACAGGTCCTTTCTCCATAAAGCAGATCGCACAGTGTATTTTGTAACGGAGTGGGATAAAGACAAATATAATCCTCACAAACCCCTCAGAGGAAGATGGACACTGGCTCCTCCTGCCCCCCGTCCTCCCTCCACATGATGTCATATGCGGCATACTATGTATTATTATATAACTCACTGTGCACGGTACATTACACAGATATTCATTACTACATTTATTCAATATTGTTATGGTCATTTTCCCTTTAGATTTTGAAAGGAATTGAAATGGAAGCACTTTGTGGGCCCCTAACAATGTGTGGGCCTTGGCTCTGCGCCCACTGTGCTGACGGACATGCCGGCCCTGCCCCGTGCCCTCGAGAAGGCCTTTACCACCCACCCAAGTCCTGGTGCTGGGTGACAGCCTGTCCCTTGGTGCCATGGGGCCCTGGCTCAGCTTTGGGCTGCAGGGTGGAAATAAATGCCAGACCAGCTTGGCAGTCCTTCCTGGGGGTGGCCCTTGTGGACCTAGGGCCCATGGGCCTCTCGAGGGGCCCACCCTGAACACCCCAGAAGCCTTTCAGGTCTCCCATGAGTCACCTCCCAGGAAGAACAGGGACATGCAGGCCTCGCTCCCGTAGAAGAATCGCACCTTGGCTGAGAGGGATCTTCTACATGTCTGGAGACACAGGGGCCACCTCCGAGGGCTGGGTCCCTGGTTCTCCCCCGTGGGGGTTGGGGGCAGCTTGTGCTCCACCCAGCCTCACCTGAACCCAGCCAGGAGCCACTCCCCGAACCTGGCAGCAGGTGGCGCCAGGCGCCCAGCTGTGGATCAGAGCTCCTGACTGGCCCACCCACTCCCCTGCCAATCTCCGGCTCCCGCCCTGAGCCCACCTCCTGCAATCCTCACAGCACCCCGCAAAATGGGATGGGGAAATTGAGGCTTGGTGCGTGAGGCGACTGCCCTTGGCCTTTGCCGCAGAACCTGGGGCCCTTCCCACCACCCCGCAGGGCCTCCCAGTGCCGGGTGACGGGGCAAAACCAAGCTAGCTGCTTCGGCCACACCGACACCTTCTTCCAGGTTGTTTCAAGACTAAACTGCTTTCATGTGTGGCCGGTGGCTGGCTGGCGGGTAGCCCCTGGCCCCCACACCTCTCAGGCCCACCTTTTGAGCAGCTTCCAACACCCCCATCTCTAGAGACGGCCCGTTGGCAGAGGAGAGGCTGGGAGTTGGTGGGCGGGAAGGAGGGGAGGGGGAACACAGGGGGAGGGTGGAGAGTGGAAGGATGGACATGATGTTCAGGGGACAGAAGTGACCGGACTGCCACCGACCACCAGGTGAGGAAGGGGAGGTGGACGGTACCCAAGTGTGTCCCCAGCCCTGGCCCCAGAAGACAATGGGAGAGAGGATGATGGGCGCTCCACTGGGAAGGCCTCGCCTGTGTCCAGCTGCAAACCCCAGCACAGCCGCCAAGCTCCAGCTCGGGCAGCCCCAACTGGGAGGCCCCGCCCTGTGCTCCCACAGCCCTGAGCACGGAGTGGGAGCTCCTCGAAGGCAGGCAGCCCCACGTGAGAACAGGGCTGATGGGAGTGGGGGTGGGCGGCTGGTCTGCCCGGGCATGGCCACACGGGGCTGGGGTGGGGGCTTACAGAACCCAGGCAGGCGACCAGGAGGCTCAGGACGGAGGCCGAGGCCGAGATGGTGGCTTGTGGACAGTCACCATGGTGGGAGCGGCCAGGACACTGGGAAGAAGGCCCAGCCAAGGCCTGGGGCTCCTGCGCACGTGGCCAAGAGGTACCGGGCTCAGCGGGCCCCTCCTCACGGGGCCCCTCCATACCCCTGGCTGGGTCAGGGGCCTCCTCTGGTCCCCTGTCCCAGGTCCCTGAGGACTGTATATGTCCCGTCTCTTCTCCTGTCAGGCCGGGAGCACTGGGGGACTGCAGTGGTGTCCAGTTCTGTGTGCCCATGAGGTTGTCTAGTGTGTCTTTTGCACAGAGGGTCTGGGGTGACTTGGGGGGCTGGCCCCTGCTGGGGGAGGTGGTACCTAATCAAGGTCTGTGTGGGCACCACAGGCACAGGCAGGGTGTGGCCTGAGGGGGGTTCTCAGGTGGCAGGGCAGGAAAAAAAAACTTCTAACGCCCAGGCTAAGATGATGTGGACAGGCCCGCAGCAGCCACCAGCATGGGGGCCCAAGGCCTCCGGGAGAAACATGGGTGACTATCTGGATGGCAGTCAGACCTAGATGAACACCCGAAATAAAGGCTGCCTCAGAGACTGTCCCGATGGGGCTGGGCACGGGAGGACGGGACCTTCGTTTCCGGTCAAGCTCCAAGTGCTGAGGTGCTCGGGGGCCAGGCCCTGGACCGAGCTTGGAGCTGCAGACTGGGCCCAGGCCACCTGCAAGGGGACTGCCCTGTGGGGTTTGCTCCACCAGGCTGGGGCTGAGTGACACCTCTGGTGCCTGGGGCCCATAGCCCTGAGCTCAAAGGGGCCATGAATGGGGTGAAGAATGGGCTGGGGTCCGGGGTCCAAGATTGAACCCACCTGAAGGCTGCCGGGATGGGTGGGCCCGGAGCACAGGCAGGCAAGCTTGGTGACTCCCAACAGCCTGGACATGGCACACGCTCCCTCCCCTAAGGCAGATGAGCTCCAAGCACTGCAGAGAGGTCCAAGTCCTCCATCGCCCAGCCCTGGGCTTCCAGAATAAACAGGGCCAACTCCAAGTTCACGTCAGAACAGCCTTTATTGATGTCCAGTTGTGCACACCGTGGCCTCCCACCCGGTCCACGTCACCCGCCGAGCATGGGTCAGGCCCTCCCGTGGGGACGTGTCACTGGGCTCCTCGGGGAAGGCAGTAGGTTGTATAGTTATCTTCCTAGGGGGCAACATCACTGCCCTGAAACCACACAACCTACTACCTCACCCCGCCAGCCCCCGGGTGTGGGAGGGCCTGCCGTCCACGCCACCGCGCCATGCCGGTCCCGGGTCCATGGACACCAGCGCTGGAGGGCTGGGCCGGCGCGGGGCGGGAGGGACATGCGGACGGCGCTTTGGTCTCCCCATGCACAGGGCGGCCCACGCCATCCACCTGCGGCGGTGGGCAGAGGGCAGGCTTGTGCCCAAGAGGCTGTGGTGTGCCCTGAGGACACCCCTCTCTCGTACTGCTGGGAAAGGCCGGTGACCAGGAATGGAGCCCTGGCCTCCCTCCCTCCCCCCAGGACAGAGGTGCTGCCTCTCACCAGAGCCCGGCACTGGGCAGGGCGGGCTAGGGGACGTAGGGGTGGCGGTGCTGACTGGGGTAGGCCCCGTGGGTCTCCCTGGGGTGCTGCCCCGCAACCCCCGCACAGGCTCAGCTGACCCCACCATCCTCGGGCCCACACTCCTCCTCCTGGCGCCCAGGAGCCTGACACCAGGGACAGGGAGGGAGGATTGCAGACTGTCCCCCCAGGTCCACCGGCTCTCGGGGCGGTGTGGAGGGAGGGAAGGGCATCTCTGAGCCCCGGCCCGGTCTGGGGCCTTCACCCAGTGCCTCCAATCCTCATTTGCCCCAGTGTTACAGATGAGGACACTGAAGACCAGAGAGGTCCAAGGACCTGCCCAAGGTCACACAGCGAGCGGAACCTAGGCCTTGCAGACTTCCTGCATGGCAGCCACTGACACCCCTACCCCCATCCTGCCAAGGCTGCTCCCCGCACCCCTCCCCAGCCGGGGTCCTGGACGCCGTCCACCGCCGCTATTACAGCCACTTCAGGAAAGACAGTAGATTGTATAGTTATCCCATAGCAGGGCAGAGCCCCAAACTATACAACCTACTACCTCACCCCAAAGGGCCGTCAGTCTTGGCGCCGAGATGGATGCACTTCACGGCTTCGGGAGGCACCTCCTGGAGGGGGGAAGAAAGAGCTGCAGGTGAGCGGGGCTGGCGCCAGGCCCAGGGGCGCCGAAGGCGCAGGGTTCCAGCAGGTGGCTCGGCGTCCTGGGGGCAGCCCCACCGCAGCGGGGGCAGGAGAAAACCGCCAAGCAGGGCCGAGACAGAAAGGCGGGGGAGGAGGGGAAGTCGGTGTGGATTCTGGGAAAGTGACTCGGGAGACTGGATGTCTCCCATCTGGACGAACGAGGCCATGATGTCCCGTGGGACTCCCGCGCTGGTGACGCTGAGAAGGCTGTCATTTGTTAGAGGCCAACGTGTCAGAAAGGTGCAGTGAGTCCGCACCTGGCCACCTCCCTGGCGCCCTGCT
>NW_006440626.1:115701-122649 GCF_000325575.1 Pteropus alecto
TGAGGACACTGAAGACCAGAGAGGTCCAAGGACCTGCCCAAGGTCACACAGCGAGCAGAACCTAGGCCTTGCAGACTTCCTGCATGGCAGCCACTGACCCTCCGACCCCCATCCTGCCAAGGCTGCTCCCCGCCCCCCTCCCCAGCCGGGGTCCTGGACGCTGTCCACCGCCGCTATTACAGCCACTTCAGGAAAGACAGTGTAGATTGTAGTTATCCCATAGCAGGGCAGAGCCCCAAACTATACAACCTACTACCTCACCCCAAAGGGCCGTCAGTCTTGGCGCCGAGATGGATGCACTTCACGGGCTTCGGGAGGCACCTCCTGGAGGGGGGAAGAAAGAGCTGCAGGTGAGCGGGGCTGGCGCCAGGCCCAGGGGCGCCGAAGGCGCAGGGTTCCAGCAGGTGGCTCGGCGTCCTGGGGGCAGCCCCACCGCAGCGGGGGCAGGAGAAAACCGCCAAGCAGGGCCGAGACAGAAAGGCGGGGGAGGAGGGGAAGTCGGTGTGGATTCTGGGAAAGTGACTCGGGAGACTGGATGTCTCCCATCTGGACGAACGAGGCCATGATGTCCCGTGGGACTCCCGCACTGGTGACGCTGAGAAGGCTGTCATTTGTTAGAGGCCAACGTGTCAGAAAGGTGCAGTGAGTCCGCACCTGGCCACCTCCCTGGCGACCTGCTGCCCCGAGATGAGCCTGTGGCCTCAGGCCTACTCTTGCCAGCCCCTGGACAGGCGGGGCCCCTCCCCGCGCGCTCTGGTCGGGCTGGGCCCGCTGTCCAGGGTGCCCTGAGCTGTCCTCCCTTTGGAACAGGCTGCAGGATGCTGTTCTTTTCTTCCCAAAGGGAACCTGGCCCCCTGGGGACGGCTCGCACCTCCCAAGGGCCCCGAACTCAGTGCCTGAGGGCAGAGAGTCAGCTTCGACAAACACCAACCACAGCCACCACCGCCGCCACCGCCTTCCTGGGGGACTCTGAGGAAAAGCCGGTGAGGCGAGCGGTAACGGGAGGTCACACAGCTGATGGGTGGCTGAGCAGAGGCTAGAATGAGGAGAGCTCTGAGCTCTCCTTCCCCCAAACCTCTTCCATACCCTTGCTAGCAGGCCACCTCCTCCAGGCAGGCAGCAAGCTGGGCCGTGCCATTTCATAAGCACAGGCCTGCTGAAGCTAAGATTACTGATCCCGTTTTGCAGACGGAGAGAGTGCCTGGCCCCAGGTTGGGATGGGGGGACAAAGAGGTGACTCTCGAGCTCTGCCAGGCGTGGCCTTGCCTACTGCCACAGAGAGAGGCCTTGTGCCCGGTCCCAATGAGCAGGGCAGCTACTGCTCTCTGAAGGACCCCTGGGCACCCAGTGCTGTACCCTTCTCCCCCAAGAAGCACAGAGTTTAAGTCCTGGGGCCCTCGGCTAGCGACAAAAACATCAGGGCCCGTGCCCAGCACCGTCCATGCACAGAATGAGGTGCAGTCACCTGGAGAAGCCACGAATGCCCGAGGCAGCCCCGCTCCCCTCTGGGGACCTGGCTGGCTGCGCTCACGGGCGCCCCATGTTCCCTCCAGGCCCTGGCAGGAAGTACGCGTGAGAGGGTCCCTGGTCCTGTCCCCATCTCCACCTGGACTCCCTGCTGGCAAACAGGACTCTCCTGGCAAAGCCAGCCAGGCTCTGGGGCAGGGGCTAAGGGGACAATGGCCAAGGGTCTCCCTTAGACCCCCCTCAATGGTGAGTGCTCCGGCAGGAAGATTCTGCCTTGTTTGTCGAGGGGCGTCCAGCAGCGCCCAGCTTCAGCTCTAGAGCCTACACTGCCACCCCAGCTGGGAGCCAGGGACTGCCCAACGGGCCCACTCCCCAGGGTTGGCGAGGGGCAGGGAGACAGACACACACCCTGGCTGTCTCCACAAGCCCCCTCCCCAGACCCGCAGGCCCCCAGCCCAGTGTGGGAGACAGATACGACTTGATTCTCCACAGGTGGCTTTTCTTCTTACTCCAGACCAGACTCACCCGTGTGACGTCTCGGGTCGACGGCAGGCGGCTTGGGTGTATTAGGGGCACATCCAGGGCTGGTTCACAGCTGGGTGGAGAGCGGGGCCACCTCGGGGACTGCCCTCGAGGCAGGATGAGCGGGGACGGGGGCAGGAGGTGCAGCTGTGAGCTCTGGGGAAGGAGAGAGAGGGGTGAGCACTCCTCCCATCCACGCTGTAAGGAACCAAGGCTCCTTCAGGCCATGTCCAGTCTGATGGGGAGGCCAGACAGAACTTTCAGGGACCAGCAGGTCAAAGGTTCAATGTCACAAGTGCATCACGGGTAGATGAGGTGTGTCAGCTTGGGGATGCGCTGAAGAGCCGGCAGGAGGACACGGAAAGATGCGGCTTCGGCTGGAGGGGACAGCTGGGCAAAGGTCTGGCAGTGGACCACCAGGTCCCATCTCGAGATCTCTGTGCCAGACGGCGGGGCCCGGAGCAGACCCGGAGGGACATGGGTCTGACCACACCCCTCCCCATCATACACCCTTTCCCGTACTTCCCAGAGCCGGGCTGGTGGGAGGCGCATGCGGTGGTGCCCAGTGTCACCCATGCCATCCTGTGAGTCACACGGGCTTTCAGCTGGAGTGGGCAGCCTGCTTCCTGAAGTGACTGAGAAGCTCGGGGACTCCTGTGGGCTCAGGCTGGCGAGGGTGGGGCAGGGGGCGAGGTGCCCCTCTCAGGGGCACTGTCCCGGCCCAGGGGCCCGTCCTGACTCCCAGCTCACCAGCTCACCGTGGGGAAGGCGCGCCCAGCTCAGTGCCACTTCTGACCTGTTTGGGGTTTGGGAGAAAGGGAGCGGCGTCAGGTGTGTCAGAGACGCGGCTGCACCTGTGTCCTCGGCTCCGTGCCTCCTCCCTGCGCCCCTCTGCCGCTTGCCACGGGCCCCACATTTCAGCCCGACCTGTCTCGCCGAGGCCTCTGGTCTGGGGCAAGAGTCCAGACGAAATGGCTGCTGTGGCCACCCACCCTGTGCTGGACGATGCCGGATCACAGAGGACCTGAACGGTCAGGGCTCTGGCTCTCCCGTGCTGGTGCCAGCGCCATGCCAGGCTCACACGGCGCTCTGGGGCCTGGAGGCTCCAGGGGAGAAAGGCCAGGCATTGTCCCCCTGTGCGCCTGGCCGTTAGAGAGACCTGGGCGGAGGGGAGTCCGAAACTCCCACTTCACAGAGAGGGCTCGGGAGAGGCTGAGGTTCCTGGATCCTGGTGACTGAGGCCTGGGTCCTCGCGAGGAGACCCAGGCAGGAGGCTCCGGGACCTGGCCGAGGCCTCGGCTGGGCTCGCTTCGTGCCCTGCAATCCCACCAGCTCCGGCCCGTTCCAGCAGTGCCCTCCCGGATGACACGGGGGAAACCAGCAAGATCAGTCCCCAAGGGAAGAAACAGGTGTGAGACCAGGACGCGGCCGGACTGCTGGCCAGCTGGAGCACCACTCACATGAGCCCCAGATGCTAGACCTGGGGCCAGACCCCTGCGGTCTGCCCAGCCTTGCCCTGCCCCGACCTCTGTGGCCCCACCTGGCCCCGGCTCCCCCACCCCCGGGATGTCTGCCTCCTCCCCCCGCCCTCCTGGCCCGTCCGCCAGCCGTCCGCTCTCCAGGCCTTGGCCTTGCCTGTCCTCTGCCAGGAGCACCACCCCACTGGTTCCGGTTCCAGTTCCTTCGCCACGAAGGCCCCGCGTCTGTCGCCACACAGGTGCACCTCTCTACTGCCCACTGGGGGCCCCAACGTGAAGCTCGGCTCTGCCCGGCCCGGGGACAGCCTTGCCCTCCTGGGCCCGAGGCCTCCCGTCTGGAACTCGTGGGCTACGGCAGGGGAGTCGCTGGCGTGCGCGCTGCCTGTGAGCAGTGGCGGCATCCTGCGCCCCACCGGGGCCTGGGGCGGCTCCCACACTCACAGCCCACTCGGGCCCCCAGGTGACCCAGAAGCAGACACCGTGACCCCCAGCAAGGTCCCTACTCAGGCTTCGCTCCCACCAAGGGCAGGCTCACACAGAACCTGGCACTTGCTTTAGCCAACACCCCAGGGCTTGCGGGGTGGGGGTGGGGAATGGGGTCGATGCGCCCCACCGGGGCCTGGGGCGGCTCCCACACTCACAGCCCACTCGGGCCCCCAGGTGACCCAGAAGCAGACACCGTGACCCCCAGCAAGGTCCCTACTCAGGCTTCGCTCCCACCAAGGGCAGGCTCACACAGAACCTGGCACTTGCTTTAGCCAACACCCCAGGGCTTGCGGGGTGGGGGTGGGGAATGGGGTCGACATTGCTGGGTCTGTGGCCAGTTCGTGGTGATATCCGAGCTGGTGGGAGACAAGGGGCCAGTCCTGTGTGTTGGGGAGCATGGTTTGCTGGGTCTACCTGCCCTACAGCCCTCGGAGTGACCATGGGCCTCCGGCCTCTGGAGGGACAGCAGAGACCCCCCCTTCTCTTTGGGGAGGGGCCGGCGGGGGTCCTGAGACAGACCAAAGGAACCCCTCCAGCCAGCCTGGACGAGGGCTGGCAGCGGGGCTGGGCACAGGGCATGAAAGGGGCCCCCGAGCACGGCTGCTGGGCAGTGAGCAGTCAGCACTCGCTCTGCCAGCTGCCAGCTGCCGGCCCTGCCCGTCTCGTAGCGTCTGCCCGTGGGCAGGGCGCTGGGCAGGCCCGGGGTGGGAGGAGCCAGGCCTGTGGGGACAGGTGTGTGGGGGGAGGTCTTCGTGGGCAGGTGGCCCTTTCAGAGCCAAGCGAATGTCTGGAGCAAATAAGGCAGACAGACGGTGTCACCCCGAAGTCACCTCGGGCTTGGCTTGGGGCCACCGGGAGCTGGGACAACCCCCAACGGCTGTCCCCCGCCACCATCGCCCCGATTAAGTTTCTCCCCATAAAGTGGCCAGTGTTTCTGCTCAGCAAGCCATGCCAACAATGGAGTCTGGGAAAAAGACTTGGGGGGTGGCATCCGGGGGGCGGGGCGCTCCGCAAACGCGCTAACAGGATGTGTGCACTGAGCACTGTGTGACCGATGGGCCGGGCCGGGGCCGCGCTCCCACTGTGTGCCAGGCAGGGCCAGGACGCCGGGAGAACGGCCGGGCACTCAGCGTATGGGGCGCCAAAACTCAGCATCCAAACAGACACTTTGGTGTGAAGTTTAAAAAATGAGCTAATGCTAAAGTCCACGAAATAAAAATGTCGAACGTAAAGACAGGGTAGACCAGGGTCACTGAATTTTTCTTTTGCCTCAGGCTTCGACAGCTGGCCCAGTGCGGGGCCCAATGGCTTCAGCGTCTCCAAGACCACGCCTTGGGGACACAGGACAAACCCAGACTTAGAATCATGATTTCCCTGACCCCAGCTTCTTCGCAGGAAGCTGTACACCTCTGGGCCACGAAGGTGGGGGCGCATGTCACTCTCAGGCAGGAGCCCTGGCCCCGGGGTCAAGGTTAGACCCCAGCCCGCCTTCCTCCTCAGAGCCCCATAGTGACCCCTTGTCAGCACCTCTGCTTGTAGGTCCCCTGGGACGGATGCCATGCGCTGCAAGTCGGTGTCTCCCACCGGTGGGAGTCTGCCTCGCCCCGGCTCCCTGCTGTCCCATCCCCAGAGACCTGTGAGCCCTCGGTGGAAGGTGCCTGGGCAGGGGGAACGTGTACTCCCCAGGGCAGGGCCAGGCCGTCCTTCGGCCCGATGCCGCCTCCCAGGGCAGGGCAGGGCCCACAGTGGGGGCAGACGCACCCTCAGGAGCCAGAGCTCGGAAGCTCCCAAGAATAACATCTGAGAAGCTAAGCAGTCCTAGCAGCCCAGGACCATGGGTTCCAGCCCTGCTCTGGGGGACACAATCTACATCGTGGGGGGCGTGGGCTCAGGAGATTGGGAGTGGCTGGCTCTGGGGACTCCCAGGCCATGGCTCTGACCCCTGCTCTGAACTAACGATGGGCCTTGGGCAAGTTATTCAGGCCTTTGGCCTCAGCTGCCCACTCTGTGAAGTGGGGCCGGGGCTGTTGGGAGGACCGGAGGTGCAGCCGGTGCCCGGGAGGGGGCGTCAGCCGGGGGAGCTGCTCACGCCCCAGGGCGAAGCTCACGGTTTGCTCAGTGTCCAAGGGAAAAGCCAGAACGCGGGGCCCTCCCCGACCCCGCTGCCGTTCGACCGCTAGGTAATCGTTTTAACCACAAAGGCGCGTATTTATCTGAAAATATTCTCAACTCAGGCCGCAGGCTGGGTCACAAGGCAAGAAAAGGGGGCGGGGGAGGACGTCACCATTAAAAATACCAGGGGGCAGGGAGGCCTGGCCTGTGGCAACCCCCCCGGACACGGCTCCCCTGGGGCCGGCCCTTCCGCCCCTGAAGCCGGGCGCTCCTTGTCCCCAGGACGCTCTGGGCTCGGCCCGGCATGTGGGACACCCGGGGCTGGCCTGGGCGGCTCACCGTCCCCAGAGAGCCTGAGCAAACCTCACTTCTCGGCCACGAAACGTCCTCTCTGGGAACTGCAAGGAGGGGCCTCTGGGGCGCCGTACAGCGACCTTCCCAGGCGGGAGGGCTTGGCTGGGCCACAGGGGTCCGGGGAAGGCCGCCCGCTCCTGGCTCGGGAGCCCTACTGTGCGCCCTGCCACCCGCAGCTGCCCGAGCAAACACGGAGCAGGGTGCGGCTGTCCCCGAGCGCCTGGCGCCACCCCGCCCTGCCGGGGACGTGGCGTCCGTCCTTTTCGAAGGCCCACACTTCTCTCGAGTGCCAGTCCCTACTTCTCCCGGTGGAACATTCTGTGAGCTTCTACCGGGAGCTCCACTGCCCTCTGCGGACCTGACGGCCGGGTGCTGCGGGCGCGCACGCCGCACCCCTGTCCACCCGCTGAGGCCGGCGGCCGACACTGTCCTGCAGTGCATGGCGCCAGTGTCCTCCGCACGGCCCTCGGCCCCCCAGGATGCCCCGAGGCTGCCGGGGCCCCCCCAGGAGCCCGGCTCTGACCACGCG
>NW_006440626.1:122811-150066 GCF_000325575.1 Pteropus alecto
CCCAGCCCCCAGGGCTGCCGCCCGCCTCACACACGAAATGGCGGAGGGCCGTGGCGGCCATTTCGTGAGCCCCTGGAGGACAGAGGCAGCCGCAGCCTGAGCAGGGGACGTGCCCCGAAGCGGCAGCGACGAGGAACGTCCAGCCTGGAAGTGCGGCCGCCTGCCCTGAGCCAAGGCCTGGGAAGGCCTGGCCGGAGAGCGGGGCAGGGAGGGCCGCTTCTGGAACCTTCCCCCTGCCCAAGCTCCCAGCTTCCCTGAGGTGCTGGGGCCCCGTCACCCCCTTCGAGGGGCTCTGGCTAGTGCCAGGATGGACTCTGCCCAGGGCACTGGCGCCTGTGCCTTCCCACCTCACAGGGGAGGCGGCCTGGCCACTGACAGGGGCGCTGACCACTGACGGGTCACGGGGGGTGAACGCAGGCTTGCGGCCCCCCAGACTGCGCAAGGTGGTTCTCACTTGTCCGAGGTCGGGGCAGCCTCTGGTCAGGTGTCCTGAGAGGCTGGCACTCCAGGGACACTCAGCACACACCGCCCCCGTGGTCCAGGTCAGCCAGGCCAGGCGGCTCCTTCCTGCCCAGTGCCAGTGGGCACAGGGGCAGTCGGCAGCACTGGGCGGCCACCGAGGACACACGGGGAGGACTTGCCGTAGGATGCTCAACCACACCCCTCACGACCTCCCTTGGCCGCAGCCCCACACCTGGCCATACCAGTACCCACCACTTCTCGAAACTCGTGGCCTCTGCCCTATATGGTGACAATCCACCCCTCACTGGTGTCCCCACTGCCCTGGCAAACACCCACTGGCCTGGAGCCTCTGAAGAGCAGGGCGCGGCCGACAGCGGGCACACAGCGAGCGCCTGGGTCTCCCTGACTCTGCGGGTGTGAACAAACAGCCGTCCTCACCAAGGACCCCGCCCAGCAGGAGCTTCTCCTCGGAGCCTCCCATAGGGGCCTGGCAGGGGAAGAGTGAGCCTCACAGCTGCAGGACCCCAGGTTCGAGTCCCTGTTTGCTTGACATGGCTGCAAACATGCCTGTCACTTCCTGGGCACACAGCTCCCGTCAGAAACGGGGCAAGTGCAAACACCCCCGACCTCTGAGCTGCCAGGCCCTGACTCGAGCTCAGTTGGTGTCCGTTACAGCCCGATCTACAGGTAAGGAACAAGCTCAGAGAGGCTCAGTTACTGCCACAGCCACACAGCCAGCAGGGGCCACGGTTCTCCCAGGTGTTCTGGGGACGAGACTGAGACCGAGAAGTGTCTGTTTATCTGCGAGGTCGCACGGCCACTAGAAGGGCCAGACTCCTCCACACCAGAGGATGCCAGGAAGCACCACGCCTGAGACATTCACTCTCCCTTCCTCAATGAGCACTGAGGGCCTTCGGGATCCCCAAGCCCCCGAAGCCGGCCAGGCTGGGTGGGCTCTGTTCTCACCCCCTCACAGGTGGGAACAGGGCCTGCAAGTTCAAGCAAGTTACTGTCCCCTCAAACCTTTGATGCTCCCGCAGCCCAAGCTGTCATCCTGCAGAGCCCCCAAATGACCCAACACCCCTCCAGGCGGCAGGCGAGGCCAAAACTGGGCTACTCCCAGCCCCCCGTCTCCATTTCCGGATGAGCGGAGTAGAGCTGATGCGTCGGCCTTGCTGGTGGTGATGCTGGGGCTGAACAAGGGGGTGACGCCTATCCCGGGCCTCGGCCACTGTGCACGGCCCCCATCGCTCTGGCCTGGGAGCCTGCTGCCCCTGGGACCCCCGTCCTCCTGGGGACACGCCCTTGTGGCCTCCTGCATGTCTGTCAGGGTTTGGGGGTCAGGACCAGGTGCCCTAGCAGCTGTGAGGGACACACCTCTTGGGGCCTGGGTTTCGTTTGGTCACCGGAGACCGCCACCGCTGCCCTGAGCTAGGACCTGAGCTAGCTGGCCTGGGGCAGAGCCCAGCGGGCCCCATCGGACGCCCGGGGCCAGCTGCACCCGCAGGCCCCGCTCCCCCAGCGCGGCCCCCGCAGTTTCCGCTAGGCTCTGCGTCTCCTCTCTCCCCCGGGCCCTGCCCTGCTTTCTCGCTGCCTCCACGCTGTTCTTCCCTGTCCTCCATTATCTCCCCCCACGTCCCCACTTCCCCCTCCCTGGTGTCCCCAGGGGCTCCCCCCCTCCCCACCCATGTTCCACCCCACCCTCAGGCACCGGCTGGTGCAGGCCCTGCGTGCAGACACAAAAGCCCTACAGCGTCTGCGGAGTCTGGCAGGCGAGCGGAACCTATAAACACGCAAGGCCCAGATGGCAGAGGGGTCCTGGGCCCAGATGCGGCAGTCTGGGGTCCTCTCCACACAGACCGGGGGGGCGGGCCTGCCCCTGGCCAACACGGGGAGGGAGCTGATGTTTGTCTGGCCTCACAGACTTCCCAGGAGGCTTGAATCAGCCAAGTGGGCCCGACAGTCTGCACTCGGGAAGGCGGGGGGCGGGCAGGCTCTGAGGACAACAGGCCCCCTGTCGGGGCCATGAGGCAGCCATGACAGGCCAGGACCTTCTCAACCGCTGAGCCCGAGCTCTGCTCCACCGAACTGCCCATGCTCACCCAGCCCAGCGCTGGGCGCCGCCATGGACATGCCGAGACGGCCGGCTGCTCTCAAAGGGAGCTTCTCGACTGATGTGCAGATGGGACCCCAAAAGACTGTCCTGATCCCGCTTTCTGGGGGAGACCTGGCCGAGCCCCTGACTGCTCGCAGACCCTGGACCATTGGCTGCAGAAACAGGGGGCCGGGGGGCTGGCGGGGACCCAGCTGAGCCCACGCAAACGTGCGAGAGGTGCCCACCCGTTCCTCGCTCCTCCAGAGGCCGTGGCGGGCGTGTCCGTGTGCGTGTGCGTGTGTGTTCCACGGCGTGCGTGCCCTGTTTCCAGCATGCCCTGTCAGGGGTGGCACCTGCAGGGAGGGGGTGGGTAGTCCCGAACGTCAACATTCAAAACACTGCACTGACCTGAGCGAGGCCACAGTCATCTAAGCTTCAGGAGTCACTGGGGAACAAGGTGGCCAGGAAGAAGATGTGACACCTGGAAGGAGAGAGGGGCACTGGTTAAGTCTTGCGAGGCCCCCCGGTGTGTGTGGGGCACACACGTCCCACAGAGGTACCCTGCCCTAAGACCCGGTGAAGACCAGCACGGCTCAGAGGCTACCCAGAGCCTTTTGCCTTTTGGGGGACCCTAAGGGCCCAAAACCCTGCCTATCTATGTGAATTCGTACCCGAAACACTGGGGTTGAAACACCCCTATTCTCTGGGGTCACTCCTCCAAAGGGCAGCGGATGGCATCAGGTGGCTGCAAAGACGTGGGGGCCAGATGCAAGTTCGAAGTCGGGCTCAGCGGGCCAGATGGGGAGCAGGCGCTCAGGGCCCCTCTCAGCCTGGGCTCTTAGGACGGGGGGAGTTCAATGAAATGGCGCGTGAGGGGCCAGGAGGGTGGGGGCGACGCCGCTGGGGGGCCGATGGCACGCGGCAGCCCACGGAACCCTGTGCTCTGCGCCCTCGCTCCTGGTCCTGGAGTAGGGTCTCTTCCACCCTCGGGGACTCTGGGCCCCGCTGCAGGCTGGGGCTCGAGAGGGCGTGGTGGTGCTGGGGTCTCCTGATAGATGGGGCCACATTCCCCTCCTGGCTGGGCCACCCGGCTCCCAGGTCACCTCGCTGTCCAGGCCCAGGGCAAAGGCCATCTTACCTGGGCCGTGCGTTCCTAGAGCATCTTCCAAAGGCCACTGTGGGACCCGCTCTCTCGGGGGTGCTCTGGGGTCAGACACGTTCTGCAAGACACAAGGTGACCAAGGAGTCAGCTCAGCAGGCCTGGTGGGACATGACCCCAGGAACGAGGAGGGGGCTGTAGGAACCGGAGTGCCCAGAGGTTCGGAATTTTACTTGGAGGTGAAGGACCACAAGGAAAGCCTGGTGTGACTGTCCCGCACCACCCCGAAACAACCCCCGACCGCTGGCTCCCTCGCAGTGTCTGCAGAAGGGGGCTGGCAGGTCTTGGGGTGCCTGCTCCTGGCAGAGTGCAGTCACCCCTTCGCAGCGCCCCACACCCTTTGCTCGGCCCTGCCTCGGCACCTACTGCTCCCTGGGGCTGGGATGTCCTCCCGCCATCAAAGGCCTACTTCCTGCCCACGCTTTAGTCACCTCCTCGGGGAGGCCTCCGGGGCCAGGGCTCCCCCATAGGCTGCGGGTCCCTCAGAATCAGCTCATAGATAGTTGCACTGCCTGTCTCCCCCAAGGCTGGCAGCTCTGCAGCAGGGACTGCCACTCATGCAGCTGTGTGTCCCCTGTCCTAGTGGGGTGCCGGGCACGCAGGAGGCGCCCATGATGACAGGAAGTGCCCCCTGCTTGCTCTTGGAACAATGCCCACGACCTGGGACTTACATGGTACAGTGGGACTTTGGAACCTTCCCGAATTAGCCAGTGAGGGGACACACCCAGGACCAACCAAGCAAGGACACCACGGCCTGCGAGCTGAGCGAAGGCCCAGGAGGCAGCGTCCAGCTCAGGGCAAGCCCAGGCCGGGCCCCTCTGCTCCCGCCACACCCTGGGGTCACGTACGCCTCGGGGCATGCAGCGTCCCCCCGCAGCAGAGTGGCTCACTGTGACAACACGCGGCAAATCCAGCCCAAGACCCCACTGGCCACAGCGGGGAGACCTCCTCGGCTTCGGCCAGAACCCCGGGCGGATGTGGAATCTGCGCCCAGTCCCTTCTCAAACCTCTGCCCAGGCCGAGTGTGAGGGGGGTGACCAGGAGGAGGGAGGGCGCTGGGCACCACGTCCCCAGTGCCCACCTACGCTCCTGAGCACACCAGGCACACATGAGGCTCCCGCAGACCCCCAGAGGCAAGAACGCAGCTGTCCCCAACCTCTCCGGGGCACGACCACCCGCAGTCCCTCACCCAGAACTGGGGTCGTGCTCTTTAGATGGACAGGGCGAGAGCTGTGAGAACCGCCTGCCCGGGCTGGGAGCCACGCGGTCACCGCGTTAGCTCACAGCTTCCTCCTCACTGTCCTTGGTCCCCGGCACTGGCTTTCCTGGGGCTCGTGAGGCCCTAAGAGGCTGGAAGGGACCTGGTGGTGGCTTCCCAAGGGTGTGCTCAGACTCCCAGCCCTGACATGCAGGTTGAGCCTGCAGCAAGCCCCATGCGGACAGAGACGAGAACCTGGGAGCCCAAGGCGCCCTGTCCCATGGTGTGGGCTCAGGACCCCGAGTCAGGTAGCTCTGGGTTGTCATCCTACCCCCTCACTTGCTGCCTGGAACCTCTCTAAGCCTCAGTTTCCCCAGCTGTAGGATGGGGCCTCTGGCCCCAAGCACATCACTGACCTACCTATTGGAGGGGGGCACCCCGAGAAGGGGCTGCCTTGAGCCCCACAGCCCTCGCCTGATACCCGAGACGCCCTCCCCGCCTCTTCCCAGCAGGATCGGCTGAACGTACCCCCACTTTGGGGCCCAGGAGTGCAGTGGTGCTGGGTAACACCCCTGGGCCTAACTGCCTGAGGCGCAGGAGACGCCCCCGCCCCATGGCCTGGTTGGGAAACCCCGCTTGCTGCTCCGTCATGTGGAACACCTGGACTGGGGTATATCTCCAGGTGGGGCTGACGGGACAACAACTCTGGGGCCTACCCAGGAAAGGACCCCGAAACAGCACCAAGAGCCGATGGGGCGCACACCCACTCTTCCCTCTGGACGGCAAGCACGGCCTAGCTCAGGCTCACAGGGCACCCCCGTGGGCGGCTCACCACAGCGCCCACCGGCCAGCGCCTGAGGGCCTGCTTTTCTGCAAAAGGCCCAATTCCACATGACTCTGGCTGACGCTGGCGTCAGAGTACAGGCTTCCAGCGTCCAGGAGCAGGTGAGGCAGAACAGGACAAGGCCACGCAGGCCACCCGCGCCCACTCTGGACACACACGGTGTGTGGAGTTTCCATCCTGACAGGTGAGTGGCCTTCCAGCTGCAGGGCAGGTGTGCTCTGGGCCCTGGCTCAGTCCCTGACACACACAGGTGCCACACGTGGCCATGGCTGGAACACTCACGAGGACAGACGCCCAGGGGACCGTCCCGGGGCCAGGGCGTGCCCTCCGATCTCAGAAAAGCATTTATAGAATGCCCTCCCTCCAGGACACTCAGCTGCCCCCGATCCTTCCACCCACTGTCCCAATGATGGCCACAGAGAAGTGAGGCCAAGTGACCGCTGGGGTCCCGTGCAGGGAGGTCCCGTCTGGCACATAGAGGTGCCTGGCCACATCGGCCCACGTGGCCCGCCCGTCCTTACTCTCTGCCCGTGTCCAGTCACCGTGCTCTGAGGTGGACAAATGTGTCACTTGTCTTTGGCGCCTTTAAGAATCTGAGCAAGCATCACTTCCCCTTGGGGCTAGCGGAGCCTCGTGAAGCTGTCCTCTTCCTCAAATCATGTGGTGGGGGAGAGGATGGCCAGGGCCCTTGTCTGCATCAGGGTCACAGGGAACGCCACACTGGTGTCCCCGAGGAGCACAGCAGCCCCAAGTTCCAGCAGCCAGCTGCGGGGTGGCCCGGGCCGCTGGGTTCCCGGCTTGGCTCGGCCTGGTGACCCTGGAAGGGCCCCCTCACCTCACCAGGCCTGTTTCCTCCCTGTAACAGGGAGAGCGATGCCTGCCCCACAGGGCTCCACACGCGACTGCAGGCGATGCAGGCTCTGCACCTGGCGGGGTTGGTGGGCGCACCCATCGCTGACACCCCGGGGCCCTGGGAGGACCTGTGAGAACGCACTCGGGCCTGGCGCCTGGAGGAACCCCTCCCAGCCTCTAGCCTGTCCCCGGCCTGGGGCCTCGGTGGGCACTGCCGGGGGCAGGCGGCAGGGCAGGCGGCTGAGCCCCCGCTGTGGACCAGAGCCGCAGGCACACGGACCCCCAGGAGGCTCCGCCCCTCCTCGTCCACTCCTGTCTTCAGCATGAAACATCCTCCCCACACGAGCTAGTTGCTGACGACGGTGAACACAGCGCGCCCTTGACTCACACGGGAAAATGCCACGGTGGGGACTGAGGCCCGGCCCTGGGTCACGCCATGCCGAGCGCCCAGGGCCTCACGGGGACCCGGGGGACGTCCAGAGAAGTCAGGAGTCGGCCGGCGGCCACATCCTCCAGCCTGAGTTTGCCAGACACACAAACCTGGGGTGTGTCCTCTTCTCTGCTGCTTCCCTTGGCCCAAAATGCCTCCTGTAGGGACTGGGGAGCTGATGGCTATCACGGCAGCCAGTGTGGCCAGGGCGCGAGTGAGCCTAAGTCCCCAAGGACGTGGCATCTAGTGGCAGAGCTGCCAGTCCCAGGGAGGAGCCCGTGCTTTAGAGCCAAACAGGTCAGACAGAATCTTCCGGGCTGTGTGGCCCGTCAGGTACCTGCCCTCTCTGAGCTCCAGTTTTGAGTCTTAGAAAGAAACTGTGGACACCCACTGTACAAAACTGACATCAGAGGAGACGAACCAACGTGAAATCCCCGACGGCTTGGCCGGCACACACAGTAGGTTGTCACACGAGGCAGCTGCCAGCACGACGCTAATTACCAAGTCAGTTCCAGAAAAGCCAGCCACTGCCAGACGCACGTCTGCTTGCACACCCACCGAGCTCTGCTGTGGCGGGTTCGTCACGAAGTGTCAGTATCTGTCTCGGCGGCACGGCACGCTCCCGGCTCCAGTGTAACAAAACAAACTCCTATTTTCTTTACAAACGTCCCTTCCAGACGTCAGACTCAGAACATCGGTGAGACTGGAGACTCAAGGATGGGCTCGGCCCCACCGCTGCCCTCACACCGAGCCGATCCTTGTGACGCGAGGCCAGAGCATGCCCTACCCCGGTCACCTGGGCTCCTTTTTAAATGGCCAAAACATGCCTCGTTGATCATGCTGCCCCCTCCACCCCCCATGACCTCCTGCACCTTCTGGAAACGTCTGCTGTCTTTGGGGAAAACTTGCAGTGATGATTTGAGTGGGTCGGTTTCACTCTGGCCTTGTGGCTGCTTTTGTGATTTAAATGATTTTTCCCCCATTGCAAAAGAAACAGATCCATTTAACAAGATTTCAGAAAATGGAGGGAAGGAGAAAGAGGCAGCGCCTTCTAATCCTCCTGCGCTGAGCCAGCAGGCGGCCGACTGCCCTCCCAGACCCAAGGCCTGTCCTGGAAGCGTCCTGCAGTCACCCACTCTGGTGTGTCACCCCGTCAGGAAACTGTCGTGACTACTTAAGCCCAGGAGGGTGGCTGCTCCCAGCTCCTCACACTCGTAAGAGGCATCGGGGTGACGACCTCCATCTTTGTGCATACACCTTTCTCTGGGAGCCCCTGTGTAGGGTGGGGGGGCTGCTCCAAGCCCAGGAGTGCATTCACATCCTGAGGCAGCCACTCCAAGTCTGCCCCTCAGAACCTTCCAGATCCACCAGATGGCGGCGCAGGTCAGGGATTATGGGACAGGTGGGGAAACTGAGGCTCAGAATGGGAGAAGGACCAGCTTCAGATCCCAGAGCAGGTCAGTGACAGCCAGGCCCGTGCCGCTGGACAGGGGCCATGTCTCCAAGGGACACTGTTTAAAAGGCCTAACGGAAACTGCCCCAGAGCTGCCTCAGGCTCTCAGAGGGATACTGGGCACCTTTGTTCACCACAGGCCGGCGAATGTGGACGATGGGCAGACAAGGGGCGCAGCGGGTCCCCCAGAGGGGCCGAGTAGGCTGGAGGCCAGAGGGCCCCAGGGTCTGTGTGGCACCCCGTGGACAGCAGCATGGATGGAGGACTGCGCAGGAAATTGGTGAATTGGAAATATCTGACCTAAATCGACAAAATGGGCCACTACCCACCAATGACCCAAGAGGAAAAGGCCCCACAGCCTTCGACAGTCTCCTGGTCTTCCCGAGACCCCCACAGAAGCAGCGGAGCTTGCCCGGGCCCGGCGTGCCCGCTGCAGCCAACGGACATCTCTGCTCTGCGGCTGCAGGCAGTCAAGGCCCGTCCACTGGGCACGACCATACCGTCTGTGACGAGGTGTGGAGCCCCAGCAGGGACCGTCCTTGGTGGAGGTAGGAAAGCAAACCGTCGACTTGTTTCCTGCCGCGTCCCGACTCACAGCGACGGGGCGACTCCGGTGGCTTCTGCCGCAGCCCTGAATGCAGAAAGGCCCTTCTTGGCTTCCCCCGTCCCGTTTCAGTCGCTGGGTTCTGTTTCGTTCATTCATGAAACGTTTCCCAAGAGCCTTGCCCTGTGCCAGGCTGGTGACCTCAGTCCTTCCTGCCCGAGGGCAGATGCCTGCGTGAACTCAGGCTTAGGGCCACGGCACACAGAGCGGTGGGCGGGCCAAGAGCAGGGAGGGCTTCTAGGAGGAGGCGATGCTGCCCCGTAGTCTGAAGAAGTGGAGGATGGTGCTGTGGAGGGGGCAGGACAGGGTGTCCGGGGCCTTGAGTGTCCCACAAAGGGGAGACTGGACTTCAGCCGGGAGCTGGACAGGAGTCCCGCAGGGTGGGGGACGGCCTGCACTGTGATTCCACGTCCCCAGATGGGTGTGACGGGGATACCTCCTGGGGACCGATCAGGAGCGGGGCAGAGATGTTGGGGACATGCTAAAAGGTGGCTGGACGTGGGGATGGCCCAGGTGTGGCCCGCCTCGCTGCGTCCCACACCCGTGGGTCTCCGGCGACCAGGATGGGAGGCGCGGTGCAGAGGGTGCGAGGAGCCCGCCCGCCTGCCCTAAATCGCCACGCCAGGCTGTATAATTATCTGGGCACTTAAGCTCCTCTTTCCTTTCTTCCCCCTTTCCCTGGGGAAATTTCCTTCATTTCCTACATTACCCCAGTCTCCCCGTGTCTAAATCAGCCCCGGCCGGCGCTGCTGCCCGCTTCTCCGAGCTAGCTCCCTCCACCAGCTGCACTGGGGGGCGGGCCGGGGCGCGGGGAGATGGGGGTACCAGGACGTGGTCGTCCAAACCCAAGTCTGATTCCCGCCCAGGACAGGAAACTGAAGATGCCATCTCACCCGTCCTTTTGAGCTGCGGTGACCATGTCCCCAGGGTCCTTCAGTTGCTTCTCTGGCCCCTGGGAACGGTCGGCAAACCCAGGAGGCCTGGAGCAGCGGGGCAGGCCCAAAGTTGAGTGGGGGATGGACTCATTCCCTCGGCCTGGACGAGGAAGGGGGGACACCACTACGATTGCTACCCAGGGCCATGCAGCGGCAGCTCCAGGGGGCCCTGAGAAACGTCAGCTTGTCCTCGCTTTTCCTGAGGCCAGGCCAGGCGCGTGCCAGCTCCACTGTGGTTCTGTGGCAACCTAGAACCTGCTCCATTTGTGATGAGGGTCCTGGAGAGGGTACAGCTCTGATGCCAACACTCACCCTTTATCCAACCCTGACCACCTCCCATCTAGTTCTCACGCTCACCCCGGAATTACGATCCCCATTTTACAGATGAGAAGGCTGAGGGCCCGGAAGGAGAGCTACCTGCCCAAACCACCACGTGAGTCATTCCCGGCTGCGTGAAGGTCTGTCACCTCCAACGTTCTGCTCCTTGTCTGTCAGCTGAACAGTGTCCCCAGTACAGCAGCAAGGGCTGGGAAAGACGGCCTTGTGGTATCTGTGACATTTCACCATAAGCCAGTGGGAGCTGAGTGTCCATGGGAAAAGCCGAACCGTCCATTAGGCAGGTCGGGCAAAGTCCCCAAGGCCCGTCATCACCCATCACTCCCGGGAAGCTTGCTCCTCAACTCCTGCCGGGCGTCAGGTGGGTCTGGGGGCTGCCGCGGACCCACCCGGGCCGAGCTCTTCGAAGTCGGGGGGCAGCAGTGCCCTCCCCAGGCATCCGCTGGCCCCCAGGCTCCCCGGAGGAGGAGCGGCTGGAGTTTTTTAAGCTGGATCTCGTTTTCTGCCCATAGTTCTGACCTCCGGGAACCTCGTGGGTACTTTTCCAGAGCTCTCTGGATTCCGTCTGGGGCACGTTTCACGCCTCCGCTCGCTGCATTCACAGCCAGGTCGCTGGGCACCCAACGGATGCCAAGTGGAGCCTGGCGGGCACAGCTGCCCAGGCCGCTGGCTGCCCACAGCCGAGCCGAGCCGGCCCTTCCCATGCCATGTGGGTCTGCGAACTCCAACTGGCTCTCGGCCGTGCAAACAACCATCTCCGGTCAAATTCCATGACTCCTTCCCTTACCAAAAAAAAAAAAACCCTCTTTGAAAACAAAAACCCCAGAACTGACAATCCAGAAGAGCTGGCATTGCTACAACTTCATCCTCTTCGTCTTTGTTCTTTGCCATCGTAAGGAATTGGAGAAGCCGTTCGACCCTCTCATTTTACAGATGAATCGACTGAGGCCCAGAGAGAGCAAGGAAGGAAGGGGCTGACTCAGTGCCCCCCAGGACTCTGTGGTCCAGCCAGCCTGGCAGCCCGGGGCCCCTGACTCGGATCTAGCACCCTGTCCTCAGCAGCTGCTGGTCTTGGGCGAGAAAGGGCAGGGTCTCAGCCTGCAGCCTGCCGAGGCCCAGAGCGGTCACGGCCCTGGGGGACCTGGGCGTGGGGAGTGCAGCCCCTCAGGCACTCAGTCTACTGAGGGATGCCAGCCAGGGTGGGCGGGCCCAGACCACTGGGTCCCCTGGCACGGACGGCCGGTGCTCAGTAAAGGCGGGAAGAAACCCCTGGGGAGAGCCTTGAACTCCAGGGGCAGAGCTCAAGGAAAGCAGGCTGGCTCTAATGGAAACCAGTCAGAGGCCAAATGCAGCGGGAGGCCCCCCATGGTTTCCATGGGGACGGAGCTGGGAGGCGGAGCTCTGGCATGGCGGCAGCAGCAGATGTGGCCTGTGCAGGGCTGGCGTGGGGTGGTGGGAGGGGCGGGCTGCGCCTGGCAGCGGGGCCCTGCCTGGGACGTGGCAGGCCTGGGGCTGCATGCGGGACTGAGCCTCCAGCCACAGGCCCACCAGCCCCAGGAAGCTTCCGGAATCCCCGGGGCCCAGGACCCGCACTGGGCGCTGCAGGCTACCTTTCTGCTCCCCAGCCGCTGGGCCTGCCCCTGGCCAGCATCATCTCAGACGGGTCTGGGCCTCCTTGACAGCACCCATGTTGGCCGGTGAGGCTCCCTGCCTGTGAGCACAGGACAGACTCAACAGCATGGCGTCCAGCAGACGACCCGGCCTCAGCGAGGTCTGCGAGGTCTAGTCACCTGACAGAGCTGCCAGTCCCCTTCCAATCCCAGCCATGGCCTGCCCGAGAGGGCTCCCAATCTCTCCAAAAGCTGCCCCGGAGAGCACAGAGTACTGAGCAGCTCTGTGACGCAAGGCGACCCACGGGGTCAGGGACACGAGCGCCCCAGTGAGGACCCGAGAGTAGCCGACGTGGCCCCTGACTGCCCGCAGAGAGCTGGCTTCACGTGAGCTCATCCCGGCCGGACGCGGCACCTCCACCGTGCCCTGATCTGAGGGAGCCCCCTGACGCCAAGGCCCCGGCCTCGAGCAGCCCTCCGCAGGCACCGCCGGCCCCGCGCCCACAGCCCATCCAAGGACCCCTGAGATCGAGCGTCTCCATGGGAGAGGGGTGGGTCAGCATCTGGCAGATGCTGCAGGGGGCTGCATCAAGCCCCGACGTGAAGAACCCACAGACCCCGGGCTCATCGCCTACACCGCAGGCTCTCGCACAGCCAGGGCCTGGATTGGACCTGGTGCAGAGCGGCGCGCTGGAGAATGCCGAAGGCTGTGGAATGGTCCTGCCCGATTCGGGCTTTTACGGCGTCTCCCGAAGGTTTTTATTCCCAGAGTGGGACCGATACACTGAGACCCCTCGGGCCTACGACCTCACGCGCTCCGCCTGCTCTGGGCCACAGGAACGGAGAGCAAGGACAGCCCTTGGCTCCCTCCCTCTCGCCGCCTGCTGCCACACTGGCCAGTCCACGGTCTGGAGCCGCGGAGGCCTGGAGATCTCACCCCAGCCGAGCACTGCGGGCTTCGTCAGACCAGCCAGCAGACTCCGGGTCCGGAGGCCACAGCCACCCAGCCAGAGACAGAACCTGCCAGAACCCAGCCAGAACCTGCACTACACGGCCCCCGGGAGGCCAGGGGTGGCAGGAAATCCTGGCTCTCCCGTGGGGCCAAAGGACAGGCCCCTGCTCGTGCTGGGTGTCTGGGGCGAACCCAAGGCAGGAGGGTAGGTCGTGCGGCCAGAGACCTGGGTTTGGGTGCAGGCTTGTCACCCACGAGCTGTGTGACTTGGGATGCTCCTCAGCCTCTCTGAGCCTCAGTTTCCTCACAGAGAAAACTGTCAACACCCCCCACACTAGGGCCGGGGCTGTGGCCATCCTGCTCACACCCTCGCCCAGCACAGGACAGCGCCGGCGCACACCGGCCCTGACCGGATGTTCAAAGAAGTTGGATTCAAGTACCTGGTCCCAGCTCTTAGTAGGTCTACAGAGGCCAGCTCCCCCAACTCGAAGGAACAGAGTCCTGTTGGCAACGTATGACATGTGCTGGCCCTCCCTTGGGGAAGCCAAGTGTGGCCCCAACTCTCTCCACTGGGCCAAGGAAGGGGGATTTCCTCTGGGTGCCCCATGACCGGTCCTGCCCCAGCCAGGCTCACTCGCCCCTCCCCTGGCAGCTGGACGCTGACTGTGGCAGTCGCACCCTTCTCCGTGGTGCGGGCCGCGGTGGCCTGCCATGCTGCCTGGCCCAGAGGGAGGCTGCTTCCGGGACTAGCAAGCCCGCGCTGGCCCCGCAGGCCGGAGAGCCCAGTGGGTCAGCCACGTGAGCACGACTCCATCTCGGGCTCAGAGCTCACTCTGGTGCTGGAGCACCCAGAGCTGAGGCCCGAGACCCTCGTGGCCCACCCGTCAGGTGCTGGAAGCCTCTGGGGCGTCGGCGCTGGACAACTTACTATCTGCGCAGGACCGCAGAGGCCCGAGCTGGAGGGCAGCTCCGCACAGCGCTCAGGCCTCCGCCGCCGTGTCTCCCGCGCCCGGCCGTGGGCAGGGGCCGCCACCTGGACCTCGCGCACCGGGCTCAGGTGGGACTCCTCGTCCCATCGAGTTGGAAGAAGGCCACGCAGGCAGGAGGCTCCGGAGGGTGGGAAGGGCGGGAAGGGCGGGAACTCCAGGAGCCCTCCGCCCACGCCCGGCCGGAAGTGCGGGCACACCCGCGGCAGGAATCCTGCGGTCGGGCTGGGCTCCCGGGAAACTGGGCCAGAGGTCCCACAGGCTGCAGCAGCCAGCCCCCACCCCCCATCCAGACCCCGTACCCAGAGGCCGGAGTCCCAGGGCCCACCCCAAACTGTCCCATCAAGGGACGTCATCCATTTAACTCCACAGGAAACCTGTGGGAAGACTGACCCCTCCCTTTCCGCATGGGGAACTGAGGCTGGGAAGGGCGGGCAGCGCCCCTGAGAGCCCAGGCCTCTGGTCTCTTCCTAGGAGGACACAGTGGGGAAAAAGCCAACCACCCACCGGCCTTCCAGACAGGCTGTCGCTTCCCGCGTCTGACCGCTGCTGTCGCCCCCGTTTCAGTTCGAGAACCGAGGCCTTGTGGCGAGGGTCACTGTCATCCGGCCCTTTGTCCAGAGGCACGCGGGGCATTCGCGCCGGCTGCTCAGCCCCCCGCCCCCGCCGTGCTCCAGACGGGAAACGGGGCCTGCCAACCCTCCCGGCGGCCCGAGCCCCGGCACGCAGGTGAGCGTGGGTGCACACGTGCACACGCGCGCACACGCGCACACGCAGACCCGCAGGAAGGCCAGCCCCGCGGGCCGCTGCTCGGGGAGGGCCCGGCACGCTGGCCGGCCCACCCCACGGCCTTCCGGCCGCTCCCTGCCTGCGCCGCCATTTCCTGTCCCAGGCCTGCAGGCACACTCCACTCCTCCCAGTCTGCAAATGGCCGGCGCCCGCAACCGCCCGTCCCCTGAGGAGGCAGCGCCCTGCCCGGCCAAGCTCAGAGTGCAGCCGCCGGGCAAGGGGCCTTCCTTCCCCTACAGCAGCCTGGCACCTGGGCGGCCTGTCTACCCACTGTCTGCGTTGGTGGCCCTTGGCCGGGGACAACGACCCATCTCGGGGGGCAGCGGAGCACCCGGCCCAGGCGTGGCCACGGGCTGCGGGGCCCACGGGGGAACGATGCAGGGGGACACCCCCAGTCAGATCCGTGGCCTCCAAACACCGAGCCACCTCTGGAAACCACCGCCACAGCAGGGGGACACCCAACACCTGTGCGTCTGCGTGCACGAGTTACACGCACACGCCACGGGGCACGGGGCACGGGCGCGGCAGCTGCCCGGCCGCCACGTGGTCACGCCTGTCCTCACTCAGTGCACGCAGAACGAACGTGGGAAGACGGCAGGCCCCGGTTCGAGTCCCATCCCAACCCTCAGGAGCTGGCGAGAACGCGCTCGGCCTCGGGGCTCAGCGCCTCACCTGGCGGAGCGCGGCCCGCCTTCCAGGCGTCCGTGGGGTGCGCTCCATGGCCTGTGTTGCCACGAGGCAGGGCCACTTACTGTCCCCACTGTCCAGAGGAGGAAACAGGCTCAGAGAGGTGAGCGACACGGTCAGCAAACAGGCACGACTCCATCTGAAGCCGGCCTCCGTGTCCTCTCCGCTCCTCCAAACGGGAAAGGAGCCTGTCGTGGTCACGGCCCCCCGGCTACTGCCCTCCCCACCATCACTGCCGTGACCGCCGTCGCTCTGAGACTGACTCGAAGGGGCTGGGCTGCTTCATCTGGCCTAACCTTTGACAGCCCCCCAGACCAAGGCCATATTCACGGCACCGACGGTAAATTCAGTCCAGATGCCAAGACCAGAGTCAACAGGCTAAAGGACCAAAATCGGAGAGGCTGAAACGGTTACAAAACCCGAGAGCAGAGCCGCTGGGGGAGTCAGCTCCCAAACGCGGCCCATTTCATCAACTTCTCACTTTCCCTGATTCCCCAGCATCTCCACCAACAGGCACCATCCTCAAAGCCCCAGCCAAAGACCCGTGGTGGCCGCTGTGGGGGAGGGGGGCGGCAAGAGCTGCTGGGCACAGTGGAGGACGCGCCCTCCTGTCTGTCACTCAGCTCCACAAACACGGGCGGCGGCTGCCCCCACAGCCAGGAAGGCAGAGCCGGAATCCAGAATTCAGAAATGCAGAAGCGAACACTTGAAGCTAAGGAGGGGGGAGAAGAGAATCCTCAGAACTGATTACATCACGATGTGCGCGAATTCACAAAACAAAGTGACCATCGTCTGCGACTCACTGTCGCTGGAAAAGTGCTCTGCCTCCCTTGTGACAGGGACCAATAAATCGTGCGCTTTATCTTTGCAAGATAATTTTTTTTAAGTTTATGGCTGCTCTCTGTAGCTTACCTGTTGAATTTTTTTTTTTTTTTTTAGTTTGGATTTAAATGTATCTTTAGGCCACGTAAAATAGTTATCGGTTGATTTTTCATAAATGTCTCAAAATAATTTTATGTAAGTCTATACGTACAAAACACGTAGGGGTTTAACGTGGGTCCTACAGAGATTATGAAGATATTAAAATCGAATGTCCCAAACCCCAGAATTTTGGATTTAAATCTGTTATGTTGTTGGTGCCGGAAAACAAGATAAAAATTGGCAATGAATTAAAACACTTAAGGTCCTTTGACCGAGGGCATTTGGAGTCTTAAAAAAACGATGGGAGAGACCAAAATTTAAATTAAAATGTAATGACGGTGATGGCTGGGCCTCTATCAGACCTTTCGGGAATGAGAAGATCATTTAATAAGACCGTTTCTACACACAAATGCAACTTGTTTATTTTGACCTCAGTTCTTCGAAATTGTCGACTCCACAATTGAAATATGCTGTGTGTTCCAACAAGGACACAGCAGCCGTAATGACAGACCAGCCCATCTGTGCTGCGAGAATGTATAATTTCAGCCTATAGTGGAATTTATATAGAGGCGATGATGTGAAAACTGCAATGCGTGGTACTTTCTTAAAAAAAAAAAAAAAAAAAATCCTGCTGAGAAGTACTGGGTGCCATGGAGAATGCTGATATTTTGCCTGATTTAAAAAAAAAAAAAAAAAAAAAGATTCTATGGAATTTTACTGATTTGGGGAAGAGGTACAGTGTTATTTCTTACCCAAGTTAAAAAATTCAGATGCTAATTGATCACACATAACCATCCATCTACATAGGGTATACAGTGGAAAATGTGTTCTCCGTATACATTAAAATAATTAGATGAACATAATCTCAGTGGAAAATACTAATTTAGAATGAAAATGCTCATTTATGGAAATTAATTGATTTCATGCTACTCGCTCCTACCTTGTCCAAAAAAGTAAATTAATGCTCAGGAAATGTGACTATCACTCCAGGATTTAGGATTAAAAGCCTATTTCACCTACATTAATTATGCCAAAAATATAAAATAAGATGAGTCGTGAACAGCTATTAAAAACATAAATTCTTTAAAAATTGATTAGTCAGCCCCCCATGCCTATCTGTCTATACTCTTGGCTCTTTTGCTGTTAAAATTTATTACACTCTGGTTTTTTTTTTTCCTATTCTTTTTATTTTGTCACCAGTGTTTTATTTGGTGCTTGTTAAATATTTGGGTGGAAAGACCCTGTGGCTCGCAGCAGCAGAACGTGGCTGTCACGATCACAGAGATGTTTTAATTATCTCCGCTGTATACGCCCGTCTCTGCAGCCCCAAGTCCTCCACTGCTGCCTAATCTCAGAGCAAAAGCGGCCACGGACCTTCCTCGTGTGGGCTGAGCTCGGTTTTTAATATTTGGTGGTGTCTGTCCCGGCCGGCTGCCCAGGCCCGCACAAACAGGGCCCACACGCCTCTGAATTGGGAAAACAAAGGTGAATTTATACGGGAATTTTCCTCTTAGTTGCAATATAGAACTTTCTGAGCCTGATTTTCCGTTTTCCATAAATCAAGACCCCAGCTACCCTGAAATGTGGGGAAGCCAGGCCACATCTGTGGGCCACTCTTTTGTCAGCCTGCCAGAGGGTGGATGCGAGCTGGGAGCTGAACTCCGTGAAGCCCACCTTTTAAGTGACAGGGCTCGGCAGTTCTGAAGGGTCAGAGATCAACAGAGAAACGGGCAGCCTGGGAGCCCAGCTGCCCAGACGCTGGCGGGCAGCCTGGCCTGGAGACAAATGTCTCCGAGGGACTGCTACCCGCAACGGCCATGGTTCTGGCCCTGGACGGTCAGCTGTCTCGGCCCACAGCTCTGCAGATGGGAACCAGGATGAGATCGGGGCTCAGGCAGGCGCCAGGCCCCCTCGGGGCCCCCCAGGGTCTGTCCGGTGGCCGTGCCCACTTGCGCCCCGCGCGCCATCTGTGGGCAGGGCGGTTATGAGCCGGCACGGCACGGTCAGCACTTAAATCAGGGCTTAAAAAACAAAGCCCAAAACAACCGAACAGATTTTGTTCCCATACTGAGCTGAGAGTCAAAAACAGCTTTTTTTTTTTCTTTTTTTTTTTCCTCCAAAAAATAAAATAAAACGGAAGGGAAAAAGAACTGAATCCCTAAACTGTGGACGTAGCAGCATTAAAGATGCTGGACAAAATAAAAGGGCCTGTGTTTCTCGACAGAGTCCACCCTCCGTGTGCCAGGCTGGCCTGCCTGCCGAGGAGTTAAGACGCTTCTGGTGTTTTTCCCTTTGCCACTCTGGCGCTGCCAAAAATTAAAATAATAGTAGTAATAATAATAATAATGAGGCCCCCACGACAAACGGACACGACGGACATGAAAGCATAGGCCATGCCTATTAATACCTCCTGAAACGTCCGTTCAAATAATTGAACACGTAGCTACTGTGAAATAACAAACATTCATTTTTATTGTAATGTCTAAAGCCTGTAGCTTTGGATCTTAAAAATAAATAGGCTCGGCTTCTGCATTTTCCCTGCAGTTTTCAGAAGGGCTGACTTCACTGACGATATTGCGGGGTGGGGGGCGGGGGGGGGGCGTCTGAAATAGAATTTTGAATTTCGGATAACCAATTAGGGGAAGGGGACGTAACAGGCAGCAGCACAAGATGGCAGAGCCCTCGGCTCGTCTCCAGCAACAGAGAAGGGAAAAGGTGACTTACCGAAGGCGCAGGAGGGCGAGGCGCTGTCTCAAAAGCGACGAGGTGAACTGGTGTCCCCTTGCCCAGCCGGTCGCAGCGGCAGGCGGCAGAGGGAGGTCCTGCTGGCCAGCAGGCCGTCCCCAGGTGCCAGCCTCCGTCCGACAGGCCCTCGGGCGTGCTGGTCTCTGGCCACCGTGGTCCATCAGTCCCTCGGTCCTGGCTGGCATGGCCTGGGCCTCGGCCACCCCGGCACCCAGAGGCAGGGCTGCCAGGAGCCAAGTGGCGCTGGGGGAGGCCCGGCTGCCAGCCCAGGAGGACGAGGAAAATGCTACTTTTGTCTCCGGCTCTCATCTGGCACTGGCTGCCCGGGGAGGGGGGGCCAGAGGCGGCCGCTGCGGCTCGGCCCCGCCCACCGGGAATTTTTGAAAGATGCTCATGGGTGCCGGCAGGATGGCAGACGTGGCAGAGGCGGGTAGCCAGACCCCCAAACCCACCACCACGCGGGGGGCGGGCTAGCCGAGGGGGAGCGGCAGGAGGAGGCAGGAGCCTCCGGCCACTCAGCGGCCGGCCGAGGAGGACGCCGGGAGTCCGGCCCGGCCCAGGCCCGGCCAGGCGCCAGCCCTCCCCGTGGCCAGGCAGCAGGGCCCCGGCGCCATGTTGGGGCGGCCGGCCCAGCCGGGCTGCTCAGGGAGTCCAGGCGGACAGGCTGCTGGGGATAGAGGCCACATTGTTCCCACATGGGCCCTGCAGAGGAGCAGGCGGAGGCCAGCACCCGGCTGCGCTCCCGGCCGGCTCCCCAGGGGCGAGGGGAGAGCCCCACCCCAGCAGCCGCGAGACCTCCGAGGGAGCCCACCCTGACCAACGCCCCGGAGGCGGTGCCGTGGCCACCCAGAGCCCGGGACGTGGGTCTGCACCGGCCTCGTGTCCGACCGGCCACCTGACCCTGCGCAAGCCACCCCGCCTCTCCCAGCCTCAGTTTCCCCATCCGTGTGAAGGCCAGGGAGAATGGCTGACTCCCAGGGCTGCTGTGATGACGGTGAAAAGTGCACACGGGGTGCTGAGCCTGCCACCCACCTGGCGCTCAGGCCGAGAGGGGCCACAAGGCGGCCAGGCGGCCATCCGGGGTCCAGGCACGTCACCACGGCCTCTCAGACCATCACGAATCCTCAGTTTCACCAAAGTCAACCCCCAGCACCACAGGGGGGAAGGTGACCATGTCGTGCTCCAGCCCTCGGACCCTAGTCAGTGACCCTGAGTTTTAACATGGGGGGCACTTATTTGGAGAGTTATCGGACTTTGCTGCAGGTGTCTGGGCCGCATCCACGTGGCCAGCCTGTTTGCCCGAGTCTCTCCTTCAGCCCTTTATGTGGCCAGGCGCTGAGGACATGGCCGCCGGGCTGGCCCCGTTCAGGGTGGGCCACAAGCCACCCGTGTGGGAAGGGCCGGCAGGGCCAGCTCTGCACTCAGGCAGAGGGGACGGCGTGGAGTGACCGTGGCTGGGCCTGCCTCCCTGGCTCATGGGCCTTCCTGTGGGCGAGGACTGGGTGGAGGTGGGGGCGGCCTGGACACCTCGACATCCGGGGACGGGCGCTGCCTGGCTGCCAGGAGGACGTTTTAATACTGCTTCACGCTCGCTCAGGGCCCAGCATGCCCGAAGCGAAAGTGGGGGGAGTGAGTAAGGAGGACGTGCCCAGGGGGAGCCCTCGGGTCCCCACTCTGGTCCCGCACACACGGCCACGTGACCAGCTCACCAGCTGATGCCAGAGACAAAGCAGGTAGGATTCCGATGCCACGGGCCCGACCAGCAACGGCCTGGCCCAGCTGCCAACAGCCTGGACCCGGGAGCAGAGGGTCCTCCGTGCTTCACAGGGGAAGCCACTGAAAACCAGGTGGCCATTTTGAGGCCAGCCCTGATGGAAGAGGAGGCAGAGGCTGGGTTCCAGCTGCAGGAGGAGGTGGGTCCCCCCGACCCTGATACATACACATCATCACAGCCTGAAGTGGCCGCTGCTGTGCCCATCTGGCTGCCCACGAGGTAATGGCCTCCGCTTCAAGGCCTGCAGGCCAGCGTGAGATCAGGACACGGCACAGCAGCCAGGCCCGAATCAAGTCCTTCTCAGAGAGCTTTGGCAGCGTCGCCAAGGGGCTGGGGCCAGGATCCCCATTGACGAGCCCTGCTCTTCCTGGCAGAACGGGGAGGGCTCCACAGGTGACATGCAGGGACCCTGACGTGCCCAGGACACACGTGTCTGGAGAACCCGCACGTCTGGAGCCAGCAAGGAGCCCAGGCAGGTCTGCGTGACGTGATGTGCAACGCACACGCAATTCACCGCAGCCTCTTCCGGTTAAAGCACAAGAATGCTGCAGCCCGGGCACCATCATTTTATTATAATTTAAAATGTAATTATAAAAGGCTGATTTGAATGTAAATATCGTTCTTTAACACACGAAAGGCGAATCTAGATTTAAGAGCCCCAAATCAGCAGATAAATATTTCGGCGGCATGCTCTTCCTGCCATCTGAAATCCCAGAATTAAAGAAGGGTGGCTCGCAGAGAACCCCGGCCCTGAACGCCGAAGGCATCAGAAACAACGTTTCTTTTTCAATCGCAAGGGGAAAGCTATTACTCCTTAAAAAAAAAAAAAAAAAAAAAGGCCCTTTTTACTGTGTGCCTCCCGTGCACGCATTTTCTGACCCCGACCGCCAGGCTCATTTGACGACATTAACCATTGCTTCTGCGAGTCCCATCCCTGCCCAGAAAGCCTCTCGGCCCCTGATAAACAGCGGGCCACCGTCCGTCCACGCGGGCCTCCGCGCTTCGCTGAAAGGCAAGTCTCCCGTCCAAAATTTCACGAGACGACCGTATGGTATGCATAGCATTTCACTTTTGAACTCCCCCACCCGCCGAAAACAAGCGGAGAAAAGCTTGCGTTTTAGGGTTTTTCTAGCCCGTGTCATGAGATTCCAGTCTTTCCCATCTCGGTTTCACCAGTTCTACCCCTGGCCTCAGAAGCCGTTTTGGCCATTCCCAAAAGAGAGCTTTCTTCACAGTACTGGGGCCCGGGGGGCGGGGGAGACACAGGTCAATGCAGAAGGTGAAGCAGCTCACAGCTTAGAGATTCCAGGATTTAAAAAAAAAAAAAGCAATAGCAATTACAACAAAAAACAAACCTCATTTTTGAACCTAAATATTATCATTTTGCCAACAAAGTCTTTTGGGTAAAAGGGAAGCTTGGCAGGGAGGGGACTCTCGTCCCCCACCCACGGGGGCTACTCCCTTTTCTGTCTTCCACCTGCCTCAAAGGGGCATCCGCTGGCATGGGTCCAGGGCCAACTGTCCACAGCAGCCTTCCCAATGTCCCCCCACCCCACGAGTCTAGGAAGAGCTGACCACCCCCCACCCCATGCTCTCATTACAAGCCCCATTCGGTCAGACCCTGCCGAAGTCCCTAACATGAGCCGGGGCCCAGCCTCCTCTCCCAGGGTGCCTTCCTGGCTGCGTCGACGCTGTGGGTTTAGCGGGAACAGGACTGAGCTGCTCCAGCACCATCCCCAGCAGCCGAGCAAGGAAGAGGAGGTGGCTCGTCGGTAGGCCTAGGAGGGAAATTCTGTTCATTCTATTAAAAAACTTCCACCCAGTGCTAACTCTGGGCCAGGCCTGTCGGGGGTTACAAACACAGCCTCTGCGGCAGGCAGGGTGTCTGAGGGCCTGTGCTGACTCCACCCACGCGGGCCAGACTCTCCAGTGACCCGCAGGCTGCTCGCAAGTTCACCAGAGAAGGGATCTGGGATACCAGAGAATCACAAATGTCCAAAATCGCTCTCGACGGCCTCCCCCCAACCCCTTGAGAACGAACCCTTCCTCTTCCAGCCCGTTTTTCTCACTTTCATTCTGCGAACCCCCAGCTGACAAAAGCCAACCAGGCCTGGCGGTGCGGGGGCGCGGAGGTGGTGGTGGAGGCCCCCCCATCCGGCCCACGATCCGAAACCCGGCTACCTTCCTGGTGCTTGTGAACGTGCCCTTGCAACCTTTCAGAAAAAAAGAAACCACAGAAGAAAACAAAATAAACTTGAGAAAGTTTCAACTCCACTCAACAAAGAAAGCCAGACATTCCCACTGAAGCGTTCCAAGGACCAAGTCAGGGGACCTTCTTTCTTCCTTTTCTATAAATCTCCGTCTCTGACTGAGTTAGGGCCTGCGATACCCAGACACTCCAGCTCCGCCGTCCCAGCCGACGGGACACGGGTCGGCCCCCAAAATAAATATTTCGTATAAAAGGTCCATTGTCTTCGCATGGAGACAATTGTTGTTTTTTCTTCCTCCTTCGAGCTGATGTCTTTTAGGGTTCTCTCTTGTTCCAGCAAGAGGTTCTGATGAAGTGCAACCTTGCTGGGTCCTCCCGTACGACCAGCTGAGAGGGAAAATCCTCCCAGAGCAAATACCCCGAGAAGCGTTCGCCCAGATCAGGGCAAAGGACAATGAACTCGTCCAAGGACGCTGGTAGCTGGGGTGGCCAGCCACTCTCGACCCCCAAGTCAGGATGTCCTGCCCTCATTCTTTCCCTGGACCCCAAAAAGGTGGGGGGGGGGCATACATGTCAGGCCCTGGGGCCAGGTTAGCTCCTCAAAGGAAGGGGCACCTCCTCGTGAGCATGATCCAGGACCCCAAGAGAACTTGGTCCCATATACTGCACGCAGGCCAAGTCTCAGTGACAAGGAAAGCCCGAGCTTTGCATGCTCACGGCCTGCCTTGAAAATATCACCAAAGCTCCCTTTGCCACCACCTGTGGGGCAGGGGAGCGTACTTCGAGGTGCCCTTTCTAGTGAAACCAAAACTGGACTCTGTTTCTTAGAAACTCAAAAATATAATAACAACCAGCAATAAAAATGGAGATTACCATTTACAACAATGACAATTAAACGGCAGCAGCCATTTACAGCGTCCCTGCCACGTGCCGGGAACTACGTTTTGTGGAAATAATATCATCTGAACCCTCCAAACAACCCCGAGGTCGATACCATTATTCCTGCTCTAAACCTCAGGGCACAGGCCCGGGGGGGGTGAAGTGACTTATCCAGGTCCCGCGACGAACTGGGGGCAGGGGCCAGACTGCAGCTGCCCGGATGTGAGCTAGGACACCCCCATTTCATGGGATTTCTGCAAGAGTATCCTCTCTTCTCCCCAAACGTGAAAACACACCCGTCAAGCCCAGTAACAACTAAGCATGGTGGTTTCCAGATGTTTTCCGGCCTGGGCTTGAAGGGCCTCCCTCCCTTCCCAAACACTGTCCCTCAGTGCATGTCAGTATCTGGACACTGGGGAGCACCCGCCCTGGCCTCTCCCTCTGAGGCAGGCCTGGTCCAGGCCAGGACGGAACAGGCCCCAGTACCCTTCCGAGGATGGGTTCAGAGTCAGCCCCGGTCACATGTAAACCACACAGACCCAAAAGTAACCCCGCTGCAAAGCTCCCCACTGTTCTCTCTGAGCGAAACAAATGCTGTCTGCACCTGTCCACGAGGTGTGTTTGAGACCTGGCCACGGTGGAGGCCTCATCACCGCATGCTGCCCAAGTGAGCGGCCGGCCCCCACCAGAGGCCCCGCAGCCAGGATCCAGGGCCTCCGGCGGCCGGAGGCTGGGCACGGCGAGGCCCCAGTGCAGGCAAGGGGCCGCCCTCGTTTAAAACAAAAACAAGAATTCCAGGGCCACCTTCCCACCGGGCCACCACGGCCCGTGAGATCCTGCCCCCTGCCTGGTACGGTCTTTCTATTAAATCCAGAAGTGATTTAAAAAAAAAGACAGGCACCAGTTTCATTTCCAGAACCTCGTCTTTTGTGTGCATGTCATCAAAAATAAATTGTGCCTGCCTGGGATATCCCAACACGGCAAGAAGCCCCGGTAGGACCTGAGTCTCCACTGGAACTGGGCTGGCTCTAAAGGACAAGGACAAAGGCAGGACAGGGCGGCATTGGTGATGAGGCAGGGCCTCGGTCCGTGGGGCGGCCCGAATGTTTGCTGGAGGCTCCCAACCCCGTCACCTTCTGTGTTCCAGGGGGACACTTAGGGACAGGAGATGGACCTCTGGAGCTTTGACAAACAGCAACTCCCTGCTACGTGGCCCTGGGGGTGCATCCTCGGATGCTCAGGCCTTTCCCTGCTCCCCTTGTCTGGCCTACAGGCCCGTGAAGGAGCTATGGGTATCCTTGTTTTGGGGTCTGTTTTGATCCTGGGGGATGCCCAAGAACCTGGGCAGAATGCCACATCATTCCCACACATGTCACGATACGTTACAGGGCCTCTGTGGACCTGGGAAACGTCTCCCACGTTTTGCAGGTGAGGCCCCGATGGAACTTGAGCTTCTCATAATTACTAACCTCGTCGTCGCCAACGCCACGCCAAACACAGCTCCCGGCTGGAGCGGCACCGCCTTCGGCAGCTGTGCCCCCGTTTCTGAGATCACTCCCGAGCCTCCCACCCCAGGTTTCACGTCTGCTAATTGCCTCTGATAAAGTCATAAATAAAAATTCAAAATGCGGGGGGTACGGGAGGGTGAACGGGCTGGTGAAACGGCGGGCCAGGTTAGCCCGCGAGACCGAAGCAAACTTTCAGCCTCGCGGCCAGACCTTACTGAAACCTTCTCTTGCCTCTGGGCTCTGGGAACCAGGCAGCACCAGGCAGCCCAGGGACAGGGAGACGAGAGGCAGGCCTGGGCTGCTCAGGCCTCTGTCCACGTTCCCGATAACATGGCCTCCAAGCGCCAGCTCACAACTCTGGGGTGTCACGGAAACAGCTCCCCCCCCACCAGTATACTGTGGCCCAAGCACCCATCGAGGTTATCAAAACCACATCACACGATGAGGAGGCTGGAGGAGAAATCGCACCTGTGCTGTGATCATATTAAAAAGCGGGCTTAATCCCCCACAGGTATGGGTTTCATTTTAACAGAATAGGTACACGCAAGTACAAACATGCATTTTAAAACCCCAAATAGCTAGAACCAATGGATTAAAATAAAATGAAAACAGTGCTGGCCTGCAGAGGCTGCTTCGGCTTCTGAAACCCAACTTTGAAGATGTTAATTTCAGCGTTCCCCTAAAACCCTGTAATTAACGGCAAATGCGCATTCCTTCACCCCTTCTCTTGCTCCCCACAAACTGCCCAGGGGCCGTGGCCAGGCCTGTGTGTGAGCCACCTATAAAGGGGGGTTTATTATGCAAAGTTATGAGTTGTTTTTCGTTTTATGCCACCATAAACAACAGCTTCCACACAAGGGCCTCGCACTCAACCAGCCCCATCGCTGCCGATGCTTGACGAGCCGCCCCCCGCCCCCCGCCCCCAAATCGACTCTCCATAAATGCCGGACCAACGGAAAAAATAAGCAGTGCTGGTTTAGGAAGAGGATGAAAGATTTCAATTTTTCAAGGAAGAATTGTAGCTCCCAAATACTCCTTCTAAACACATCTACCCTGAAAAGACATGTTTTCTCTTTTCCTTCTATTCTGTTTGAGATGCCTGCCAACGCTATTTTATGTGTGCAGCAAAATTATCTCCGGCAAACAGCCCGCACACCTGAGATTAGAAGCTGTATTTCACAAATTCCAAGTTGCGGAATGTTAAAAGACGGCCGTGGAGTTCTTGCAAGCTGGCGCGGCTTCGGGTTCAAGAGCAACCTCCTTCGCGTGCCCCTCGTCTGTGGAAGGCCTGTCCTACAGAAGGGCTCTTCTTAGAAATCTCTTCATTAATATTTAAATACTAAGTACCGAAAGTGAGAAATGCACTTACCGCCCTCAGGAGTCGCCTCGAACCCCACGGTGACCGTGGCGCACAGGTCGATGGCCGTGCCCTTGCCGGAGGAACGCGCCCGAGCGCAGCGAGCGCTGCGCTATCGTGCCCACCGCCGCACAGGCCCCGAGTCCCGGACTCCAAACGCCTCCCTCCCTCATGCGCCGAATCGGCGGGAGCAGAGCGGTGGCTTCTCCCGCGACTCTTCGCAGGGCCGGTCGGCTGCGGGACGGCGCCCGGCGAAGTGCACAGCCAGGGCCCGCTTCCCCGGTCCCGCATCGCGCCGCGGACCGCGCCGCTCCTCTTCTCCCGGCTCCGGCTTCTCTGTACTGAACCACCGGACCTCGACGAAGAGTGGCCCGCAGGACGGGGGTCTCCGCGTCCGCGACCAGCGCCGCGAGGGACCTTTGTCCTGGACGAAAACGAAAGCGCGCCGGGCCGGGGGCGCCCACACCCCG
>NW_006440626.1:151214-157298 GCF_000325575.1 Pteropus alecto
CTCGGGCCGGGCTTGGGGACTCCCGGCCGACCGACGGTCCTTGGCCAGACCGCAGGCCCGTGTGCGCTGCGGACGGTGGCCGGGGTCTCCGGGCTCGTCCCTGCAGGGGCCAGTGTGTGCCGCGGAGCTCTAGACCGGGCGCCGGCACCGATCTCGGGGTCGTCGGCAGCCGCGGGCTTTCCCCCGGGACAGGGCGCGTGCCGGGGCTCTCCTGCAGGCGGCTTTCCGGACACCTCGGGCCCCGTGGAGCGAGGGGTGCGGTGCCCAATGGGGTGGGGGTGTGGGGTGCACGGGATCTGGTGAAGTGGAGGGGGCAGCGCACTGGACCCAGAGGTGGAGAGGTTGCACAAGGTGCCTTGCTGCGGGGATCCTCCCGGTGCCCGGGAGCTGTGGAATGGGCGAGGGCACAGTGCCCGGAGCCGCTGCCCAGCTCCAAGCTCGCTCTCTTCCTTCCCCAAAGAAACAACTTCCTGCTCACCCCGGCCCAGGACGCAGGAGTTGCGGGGAGCAGTTCTAGGCCGCAGTTGGCCCTCGGAGCCAGACGACTACACTGCTGCCCCCAGGCCACGCTGTTCTTTCCCGAGTCCATCCCTGGGGTCGCCACCGGCCAGGCTCCAGGGTCCAGACACAAGTTACAGTGCCAAGGAGGCTGCAGCAGCTTTTCCTGCCGACTCCGCAGCGGCACCTGAGTGGTTTCCCCGCAGAGGGGCCTGCCTGGGCCTCGGGCGCTAGGGGACACTTACACGGGGTCACTGTTCCGGGACCCCACCCCCTGCCAGGGCATGCCCTCGCTCAGATGGGCCTGGCTGGCTCCAGACGCCCAGGATGGGTGCCTGAGAGAAAGGAGGCCTCCTGGGCTCCATCCCAATGTCTCTCTGTGCCTGTCTCCCCCCCCACCCCCCAAGCCAGCCTTGGCATTCTAACCAGTGTCCCTTGACGTCACATCTCGCCATTTCTGTTAACCAATTGAAACTTGCCCGTTGTCATAAAAATATATATACTTTTGATGCCATTGGTAAATTCAAAAGTTCCTCGTGTGCCCTGCTTCCCAGGAAACTCCATTCCAGTTGGGGGCAAAGCTGGGCCCGGGCAGCTGGAGCAGCTCAGTCGGGGCCTCTGCTGCCCACTCATCATCGCTTTAGAGTTTCCCTCGGCCCCCATGACCTTGGCCTTGAATTGTGCTGGACACCCACCCACCCCCACACACACCACTGCCACCACTCTATGACATACACGATTTTGGGGGGAGGAAAGGAGGGAGAGGAAAAAAACCCAGGCTATATTAAGAAATCTTCCCAAATTGCTTCCCTGGGTGTTAGAATCTCACTGTAGCCTCTTCTTTCTAGGGACGGTTTTTTTTTTCCTCCCCCCCCCCACCCCCGTGAGAAAATACAGCTTTAGAAAATGGAGTAGAAATGTTTCCTGGTTAATCTTTCGTTGAAATCCTGACCAACTTTCACTTTCCCTAGCTCCTGACGCCCAGCAGAGACAGCCAAAGCGGGGGTGGTTTCACAACGAGGTGGGGTCTCCCTCTCACCGAGGAGGGTCCACCGTGGCCCCTCTCAGCTTTAAGGACTCAGGCTCCGGAGCTGGAAGCCCAGGAATTTTGTGCTCCTTCCCCAGAAACAAACGGCTCTCTGCAGCCTGCGACTCGAGAATGCCATACCCATGTTCTAGCAACACGGGGAAAAACGATCTCCCTTGTCTACCCCAGTCCTTTATCATTCCCTTCGCTGTTACAGTCCCCAGCACCCCCGACGAGGACAAGTGGAGTAAACGAACCCGTTCTCGTGAGACGAGTATGTCAGGGCAGTTCGAAAGCCACACATCCCTCTATGACCCCCTCCTGCTCCGGCCACACCGAGGAAGAACCCAACCACTAACTGCCATTATAAATCCCTCCTTTCCCCCATCTTTACTGCATGGTTCAACTACTTTAAAAAACAGATTAAAGACATTTTGTGGTTTAGCAACTTTGGGGACTCCAGAACAAAAATGCTTCAGAGACAGGGCTGAATGCACAGACCCAAACATCGCAGGCCCTTTTCATACCAAATCTTGTTTTTCCAAAATAATGAGCAAGCTGCGTAATGACCGAATGGGGATTTTGCAAATAAATATATGGTGACTCTTCTCGCATAAAACCGTTCCCAAGCGCAAACTCCAGAAATGCTGCATACCTCTGAGATATGTTCTCAGACGCACTTACCGCATCCAACAGCCACGTGTAATCTATGACCACTTCCCTAAACACTCGAAATATTATAACTGATGTGATATATGTTTTGTGATTAAATGGGTGGATTAAAACATTGAATTTAAAAAGCCACAAAGAAAAAGAGATTATCTTCCATTATGCCGCTTACCACTTTTGTTCCATTGGTACAAATACAAATTTGACAACTGTATCATTACTGAAGGCAATGACTAAATGCCAGGATATTCGCTTTCTAATTTCCACCTGAAATCGTTGTATAATCGTACCGCTTGCTAACCTTTTTATTAGCTGATTTTTTCCCTCGCTCTCGCACACAGTCATAAGTTAATTTAATGCCTTTTTCCTCCTCCTAATTTTTATTTGGTAAAGCAAGAAATTGGATGAGTCAGAGCAATATTTGAGAACACATACTCTTTTTTTTTAAAATCCCCTCTCTACTTGGCATGGATTTATATATAATTTGGTTGCAGATTCAGAAGTCAAATTCTGCTTTAATCAAGGAAAATAATAGCACTCACGTAATTCCGTTGGGTGTTATTCAAGTTGGCTTTTAAAAGCCTTTTCCTAACTTGCTATCATATTATAGTATTCGAAGTAAATGTTATGAAAATGTGTGCTCAAATTATTAAAAAGGAAACCGGGGAAATTTACTTTGTTGATGAGTGTCGCGATGGACACGTTTCCTGGAGTGTGTGTCTGTGGGCCACACGGAGCCCGAGGTCAGATGTTTGAAAAATAAGTCCACGGAGGCTCTCGCTATACCAGGATGTTTATAGTATCAGCCTCATACAGTTATTTTTTCCTGATTTCTCCCAAGATCTGCCTAATGGGAATGCAGCCGGCCACTTCCTGCTCTGCCGTGGACCGGTGTGTCCCGGCTCAGCCTTCGGCCACCGTCCAGCCTCGGCGAGCCAGGGTCACTTCGGTTTAGTTTCCCTTTTCTCAACGTATCGACATTGAATAGTTCAAACTTTTCTGTGTCCCAGGCGTTTCAAAGACTTCGGAAACAGATGCCTTTAATCTAATTCAAGCAAGTAGGATGAGTGTGAGCGAAAAACTTACATTTTTCACTTGGGTTTGGAACATTCAACGTATGCACCCGAGAATAGTGCTGTTTTTAAAGCTGGCCCCATAAACTTGAGATTGAGAGGTTTGTGGCGGCCTCTGGGTAAGAGGCCACTTCTTCAGTCATCCCAGTGTGTCCTTTTGAGGAGCCGCTAAGAAGCTCCGGGTACTGTGTGGAAAGGCGAACCAGGCTTATAAATTTTCGCTCTTTCGCCTTTGTCTCAAAGTAGCTTGCAGGCCTGGGATTCCATTTTGATAGGCCGATTTCAGAATAACTTGTGCTCCTACTTTATGAAGCACTCATTCTGACTCTCAATCACTTACGCACAAGCCTGTCGGCATCTGTTTACCTTCGGTAAGCATTTTTTTTCCTTGTGGAGATAGCTGAGGAAGAGGAGAGGGGAAAGGAGCCTGCTATTTAGACAGAAGTAAAACAGTGAACAGAGTAAATCAGGGTTTACAGGGGCTCGGGCTGGGTAAGGAAATGTGAGCAAGCGTCCACAGAAAGGATTCCTCCCTTCCGAGCATAATGAAGCATTTTTCAAAATCTTTTGCTTTAAGTTCACTCAGTTTTATGTCAGACTTGGCGTTAGTTAACTAGCAACAGAAATGAAACCCTGGCCAAGCGACAAGCATGTTTGAGGCGTAAAGCACAGAGCCGGACACTGCATTCCCAGTCCCCCCAACCCCCAATAAAACCCAGCCTGCTGGCAGACCATTTCTGTATCTTCTTTCCTTTAAAAAAAAAAAAAAAAAGTATAAAGAACAGGCTTAGTGAGCCTGCAGCTGACCGTGGTCAGCAGCACGCTATTCCGCACCCGAGCAATCACTTGCCTTTTTAGAAACTTTCCGTAAGCAACTGTTTTATCATATTTCACACACCTTGTTAGCCCACACGCTCACTTTTCATGATGTGTTACCTGTGTGTATATTCTAAAAAGTCTAACAACCCTGAAAACATGCTTAAGGAGTTAATTATTATTTTTCAAATAAAAGAACATAAAACAACTAGAAGTCCACAATAAATGTGTGTCTGATCATATATATTAATGTGCGAATATACTGTATAAGATACATTCAGGCTAGTCTGCAAAATTCTTCCCTTATACGTGAGGAATTGCAATTAATATTTTGCATTCCAAAGTGGTAACAACACAAACCAGAAGGTATGAATTAAGGATGACAGGCCCATATCTCTGATTACATATGCACATATCAATGCTAAAGCTGGATTCTTAGCTTCGTGTAAGAGATGAGAAAAAGCACAATGCGGGGCAAATTTTTTAAAAATCAAAATTACCTTTCAAAGAGAAGTGGGTGCTAAATTTATTTTAGTCTCTCAATTCTGCAGTTTCTAAAATGGAGTCATCAGAAATTGGGAAGTTAACATTTTTTTCTAAAGAATTTATTGTGCCACTTATAGCAAATTTTTATGAGCAATTAAAGATATATCAGAGTTTGGAGTTTAAAAGTTTCTGGTAGAAGGAGGTACTGATTTCCACGAAAATGAAAGGACATTGGAAAACTCGAAAAGAATTTCACTCCCCAAACGTCCAAGGCGTGCCTTCCTTTCGCAGTTGAAAAGCCTCGATTTATTTGAAGTCTTTTTGCGTCTTATTAATCCTTTCTAGAAATCCAAAATAGTCCTTATTTTAATGACCACATATGCTTTTTGAATCACATCTAAGGAGAATTTAGTGATTAAAAATCGAAAGCAATTTTAAACTCTAAAAACAGCCAAATGTTATTTTTCCCCTTTTTAAATAGTGCTGAAATGCTCATGAAAGTCAGTTGAATTTTTTTTCTTCCCCGCAGACAAAATGAGAATTTTAGTATGATTTCTCAGTCATACAGTTTTCCAGTGAGCTGGGTAAATTATAAGCCCTGTAAGAATAAAGAAAAAAAAGGAAAGGAAATAAATCCTGATTTAGAACTCAAATGGTTCATTGTTAAACTGCAAGGGACAGCAAGAACTTTTTTACAAATCGAGGCTTCGCAGATCACTTCTTTAAAATGACTGCAACAAAACCTAAACTGCCTTCAAAATGGACACACGCAGAAGGAGGAATTTGGGGGGTGGTGTCGGTTACAAGTTGTTTGAAATTTGACCACTCTGCTCTTATTTATTGAAATACTCCTATTTTATTTTCATTTTTTGGTTAAATCTAATATGATTTCACACAACATAGGTGAATAATTTGCTTTATATGCACTGAAAGTTTCACTTTCTTGACTGTGTAAATATCACAGCTTTTAGATCCGGTTAACGGAAAGGCAAGGTTCAGGGCACATTTTTCACATATGTCCTTCCTACAAAAAGTAAAGAAATGTCTTCACTAAATTTATCAACGCAAGGCAGTATTTAATGGCTGCAAAAGAAAATAGTAAAAACGAAAGCCAATGCTTCTGCCGCTTTGTTTCTATTTCTAGAGCAATGCTTGGTGTGATTCCTAACTTTAAAAGTTCTTTTTTTTAACCAAAAGAAGGTAAGAATGTAAATAATCCAACAAGGGGTAACATTAACTTTGAAAATAAGAGTCTCTATAATTTTTACACGCTAAACATGATTTTAAAAATGTAGTTTGAAACAACGAGAGGGACGAGGACAGGCATTTCCACTCCTGTGCTCAGTTTTCGCGGATGCCTGCTGCAGGAATTTTAAACTCTCATCAAAGGTTTGCGGGTTTTGCTAATATCTATTAACCAGTTTTTCAACTCTGTATTCTAAATATGCTACAAGATCCCGCTTCCAGAGCGAGTGGGCCCTGCCCGCTCTCCCGGTCTGGGAGGCGGCCGTGGCC
>NW_006440626.1:157423-158107 GCF_000325575.1 Pteropus alecto
AAAAAAAAAATTCTCAACGCGCACCTGGATCTACAGATTCGGAAAAATTAACCAGCTGTAGCCAAAAACCAAAACACTCAAACACCCGAGCACAGTCTGTAAGAAACACCGAGTTCTTTGACGTGACAAGACTTATAAATAAAATAGCTCCAAGGTAGACAGGCTGAATGAGCCTTTTAAGACAGCCTGTTGGTGCCTCAAACTTGAATATTAGAACATTAAATGTTGATCTACAGATTCGGAAAAATTAACCAGCTGTAGCCAAAAACCAAAACACTCAAACACCCGAGCACAGTCTGTAAGAAACACCGAGTTCTTTGACGTGACAAGACTTATAAATAAAATAGCTCCAAGGTAGACAGGCTGAATGAGCCTTTTAAGACAGCCTGTTGGTGCCTCAAACTTGAATATTAGAACATTAAATGTTGGCCACACGATAATACCCTGGGGTGTATGTGCATGTGTACGGATGTGCACACACTTGCGTGTGCACATGTGTATGAGTGCATATGTGTGTTACGCACATATGTGTGTGGAAATATGTTTTGCTGCCCTTCCGGCGTGGCGCCAACTCGAGGTCCTGGTGGAGAGCCCCAGGTAAAGGGCAGGCCCTGCCTGTGCTCTCGTTGGGTCACGACCTTGTTCGTTCCACACGTGCAAACACCCAAAGCCGGTGAAAACATA
>NW_006440626.1:158153-159774 GCF_000325575.1 Pteropus alecto
ATTGTTTTGTGAGTGGCCAACCAAGCTGACCTCATTCACCGCCATTAGGACAAAAGCAGCTAGGCCGGCACGGGGGAGTGAGGTAAGGGGTGGGGGCTTAGGGGTGCTCTCCCTCAGGCAGCTCTGGATCCCTCAGGAGAGGAGATCAGGTTGTATGGACTGGGCTGGGGTTTGGGCCCCGCAGGCTCGAGCCCCAAGCCGGGCTGGGCCTGCTGCAGACAGAGCCCAGCCTCAGACCCTCAGCTCTCAGGCGTACATGCCAGGAGGAGGAGTGTCTCCAAAGCATGAAATTCAATCCCCCAACCTGGAGGCCATCTTGTTGTCAAGTTCAAAGGCCTTGACGGGACAGGGATGCTCTTTATCCTGCCCAAGTTCGCACCGCGTTCGCCTGCACCCTTCTTACAGCCACTGCAGTTCAGGTCAACAAAAACCCCCGCGTTTAGTAAGTGCCAGGTACCATGTGAGTCGTTAACATCTTAGTCATAAAATGGCCCCACAGTAAAGGGTTTCTTCTAAAGCAGTAAGGCAAGCAAGTGCTCTCCCCACCCGACCCACGTGATCCTCACAGCCTGAGAGGAAGACGGAACAAGAGCTGTCATACCGCCTTAAAGACCAAGGAAACTGAGGCCCGAGCGGGTGGAGTGACTTGGTCAGTCCTGTACGACAAGGGACCCCAAACGCTGCATGCACACATGCCACTTGGTTATTATTATTAGTAGTTTTTTGCTTTTTTGCTTTTTTTGAAGGAAAACAGCTCTCCACATCTCTCCACACTCGTACACACACAGGCTTATTTGATAGGTAAGAACAGTTCCCAGGAAAAACAGAGCCTCATTGAAATCTGGGTCCCAGACCAGCCTGGAGCTAGCCAGCTTTGGAGATCCCCTCCCCCGCAGGCAGCTTTGGTCATCTGAGGCAGCCACCCTTCCGTGCCAGGTGCATCCTGACCACCCCCTCAAAACTGGGCTGGGAAGAATCAACCAGACCTCCGGTGTGAAATCGCAGACACGGGCTCCCGCTGGGCCCGTCGGAGTCCTAGAAACAGAGTCGCCTCGCCTGAGCCGAGGGGTCACCGGCCCTCAGTGTCCACCGCCCTTTCTGCTGGGGTGCCAACACCTTGCAACCGGGGGCTCCGCGGCTAAGGAACCAGGGTGGCTCAGAGCCCCACCTGAGCCTTCCCCCCGCTTGGAGCCCTCTGTGCGCCCTACGCTCATTCTCCATATAAAAGGCCAAGCAACTGACCCAAACGGCCTGGAAAATTCTCCAAGTCCCTCGTGAGCAACAATCGCTGATGACCTGCTCCCTGGGGAGGGGTGGCCAGGGTCCTGGGCCTGGACATCACCTTTCTGGAGGGGCGAATGTACAGCAATCAGATGGAGTTAATGCTTCTCAGAAAACGGAAGGACAGGTGGGTGCTGTGCCACGGGAGAGAAGACACGAAGATGGGACAACGAAGATGGGACAACGAAGAGGGACCGAGAAGAGGGTTGTTTGGGAAATGGTTCTGCGGAAGGTGATAATAGCAAGGAACGGCCCCATAGGGCTTCCCTTTCCAGCAAGATCTTTCCACAGCTAGATCTGCTGAGCACCTGCCTCCCGCAGCTTACGCAGGATACCCCAG
>NW_006440626.1:160034-170521 GCF_000325575.1 Pteropus alecto
ACTTCGTTCGTTTTCGAACCTGATTACGAGTAAAAGTGCTTTAAAAAAAAAAAAGAAAAGAAAAACAGACAAAAACCGTTTTTTAAAAAAAAAAAAAATGTGACAAGAAGCTAAGTCTCAAAAGCTTCTTGGGATAAAAATTATAACCTTGTCCGACACTTGAGGCAAAAACAAAGAACACAAGACATGAAATGGTCAAGGCCTGAAGTGAACGTCAACGGCCCTCATCGCACCTCGGCATCCGGGCGCCTGGAACTGCCCTAGACTCTGGAAAGGTAGTGATTTGGAGACGAGAGAAGAGAAAGGGGAAGAGCCCGCTGCGGGAGACGTCCCCTGGTGTCCCCTGCCTCAGCTTTGCTTCCCCATCTGCTGGATTCGCAGCAGAAATAAAGAGCAGAGAGAGATTCGAGGCGCAGCAAACCGCTCCTCTCCGCACCGCTGCGAGGCTGGCCGAGTTCCTAAAGGGCCCTGAAGAGAGGTGCCTCCAGCCAACCCCCCAGTCCCCCAGACCTTGCCTGGGACCCAGGACAGCAGGGTCGCACCCTCCTACCCCATGACAGGCACCCACGTGGCCATGATGGCAGCCCGTGGTCTTTGCACGGACCAAATAGCAAGGAACGGGCTGCTCTGGCGGGAGGCGGTGCTGGAGTTGGTCTCTTGCCGCGGGTCCCGGCGGTGCGCACCAGCTCGGGAGGCAGGGAGGCCTCTAAGCGCCTCCTCCAGGCAGCCCGGGTGCGGAGGGCGGAGTCTGCGGGGCTGGGGCCGAAGCAGAGGCCGGGACGGGCCCCCCGTGGGCATCAGTTCTGGGACCCGGGGCCTGCGTGGAGCCGGGCCTGAAGTCTGAGCCTGCAGCCGGGTGCGCGTAAGCCGGGGCTCGGCTCCGCATCCGGACAAGGCAAAGGTTCGGGGTCTGGAGCCTGAGTCTGGGGCTGAGGCCACGCGGGGAGGTCCGAGCCGCGGGCCGGGATCGAGTCCGCATCACGCAGAGATCGGGGTCCAAGCCAAGTCCCGAGGCTGAGTCCTGAGCTGAGGTAGGGACCAGGGTCGGGATCTGAGTCCCCATCCCGGTCAGGGTCCGCGCGGCGGTCCGGGTTGGAGTCCGAGTCCAAGCCAAGGTCCGGGTCCTGGGTGCTACTCAGTGGTTGCGTTGAACCAGGGCCGAGGCCCGAGCTGTAGTCCGGGCCCGAGTCCGTGTCCGTGTCCGAGCCGGCATCCAAGTCCATGTCCAGGTCCGACTCCGTGTCCCGGGCCGGGGTCCGAGACGCGGTCTGAGCGAGATTCAAGTCCGAGCCGCTGTCAGACATTGGAGTCGGATCCGCGATCTGAGGTTTGTAGTCGGAGCTGTGATCCGACATTGGGATCCGATCCGCGGTCCGAGATTTGGGGTCGGAGCGGCGATCCGACATTGGGGTCTGATTCACGATCCAAGTTTTGGGGCCCAATCTGCGATCCAAGGTTTGGGGGCCCGATCCCCGATCCGAGGTTTGGGGTCGAGGCGCGCGATCCGACATTGGGGTTTGAGCTGCGATCCGAGTTTTAGGGTCCGATCCGCGATCCGAGATTTGGGGCCGATCCGCGATCCGAGGTTTGGGGTCGAAGCGTGATCCGACATTGAGATCGGAGCCGCAATCCAAGATTTGGGGTCCGATCCACGATCAGAGGTTTGGGGTCCGATCTGCGATCCGACGTTGGGGTCGGAGCCGCGATCCGAGGTTTGGAGTCAGAGCCGCGATCTGACATTGGGGGCGGATCTGCGATCCGAGGTTTGGGGTCCGATCTGCGATCCGACATTCGGGTCAGATCCGCGATCCGAGGGTGGGGGTGCGAACCGCGATCCAAGGTTTGTGGTCGAGCCGTGATCCGACATTGGGGTCGGAGCCGTGATCCGAGGTTTGGGGTTGAGCCGTGACTCAAGGTTTGGAGTCGGAGCCGCGGTCGGACATTGGGTTCAGAACCGCGATCCGAGGTTTGGGATCGAGCCGTGATCCGACGTTGGGGTCGGAGCCGCGATCCGAGGTTTGGGGTCGGAGCCGTGATCTGAGGTTTGGGGTCGAGGCGCGATCCGACATTGGGGTCAGAACCGCGATCTGAGGTTTGAGGTCGAGCCGTAATCCGACATTGGGGTCGGAGCCGCGATCCGAAGTTTGGAGTCGGAGCCGTGATCCTAGGTTTGGGGTCCAATCCGCGATCCGAGGTTTGGGGTCCGATCCGCGACTCAAGGTTTGGAGTCGGAGCCGCAATCCGAGGTTTGGGGCGGATCCGCGATCCGAGATCCAAGGTTTGAGGTCGGAGCCGCGATCCGACATTGGGGTCCGATCCACCGTCCGCGGTTTGGCGTCTGAGCCGCGATCCCAGGTTGGGGTCCCGGCCGAGTCCATTTCCGGGTCCGAGCTGCGGTCTGGGGTCCGAGTCCGTGTTCGGGACTGAACCCGGGTCCAGGTCCGGGGTCCGAGTCTGTGCGCGTGCTTAAGGGTCCGAGTCTGGGGCCTGGCACGGGCTGGGTCAGCGGCTGCGGCACGTGCCCCAATTAGCCTCGGGCGGGCGGTGGCGGGGCAGCCCCATTGTGGACGAACAAAGGGCGCGACCCTGGGGTCAGGGAGTCGCAGGCCGGTCTGCAGCAGCTTTGTTCACCCGCTCTGTTTACTTTGCCGGAGCGAAGCACACAATATATTGACTAAAGCGGATTAGAGGGTTGCGCAGTGGAAGCCGCCGGACCTCCCAGCCCGGGGCCTCCCCGGCGGGCCATCCGATAGCGCGCAGACACCTTCCCGCTGGGTCAGCGCCCCGGGCCGCTCCCACCTCCGGGCAGCCGGGGAAACTGAGGCTGCACCCGCCTTGCCTGCCGGGGTTCACAGCGCGTGCGGGCAGCCCTGGTCCTGGAGCCCGCTCTGCAGGTGGCCGGTGGGTCCCCGCGGCCCCAGCCCACCTGCATCATAAAAAAAGGGGGGCGCCCCCCCCCCCCCGGAGCCCTCGCCCGGCCTTCGAGCCAACCGGGACGTTGTGTTATTTTCCGACTCCGCAATTTAAAGATTGTACCTTTCGCAACACCGCTGGTCCTGGGAACTCATTTTACCGGGAAGAAAACGGCACTTAGTTGAAGGCAGAAATATTTAGGTGGAAACACGGACAGATTTTTCCGTATCACAAAATCCTGTAGCATTATAGTTAGAAAAGAAAATTCCTGCCTCTCGTCCTGACAAACAATGCCCCCCTGTCTGTGTAGCAGCAGGCGAGGTAAGAACGCAGAATAATATTCTGAGATATAGAAGTCCTGGAAAGTACAGCTGGGAAATAATTATGTTTTCTTTCTTTCTTTTTTTTTAAAGAAGGCAAATGATGCATATAAATAAACCACGAAGATTTTCACTCAAAGACCACAGTTTACCATCCGGTATTATGAATTCAAGATCTTTAGACTCCTCTGATCGGAACTCGCAGGATCTTTTTAAATTGCCTTTAAAACCTAAGCAGTAGACCCGAAAAGCGTGAACTCAAATCCAGCACGGAGTCTAAGCGCGGGAGGGTGGTCATCCCACCAAGTACCCAAGAAGGAGAAAACGCCCTTTTCCCCTTCTGCTCTTGTTGAAGAGACAAAAATACTTCTCCTTAAGTTCACACAAAATCTTGAGATTTTTTTTTTGCCCTGGTTGTGCAATTATGTATTAGTGTTTGATTAATAAGCTATCGATGGACCGATCTTCTATAAGAGAACGAATAATATTAACTAACTATGTATAGTTGTTGGCCTAACGAATATTTCTGCTATGTGCCATCTATCCACAACTATTGAAGGAATATATGCCTTTGGTTTATATTTCTACTCATAAGCCGTTAAAAAAAGTTTTTTTTCCTGCTTATAAAAATGTCATGTGTTTTGAGAAGGCACAGTAAAGTCTAAAGTATAAGTAAAGAGTAAAATATAAATACAGATATTTAAGACAGAGATTATTTAAGTAGTGAGTATAAAATATAAATAATTCAAGTATAAAAATACATGGAAAAGGGAAATTTCACCTACATGCCATTATCCAGAAATAATTCTATTGTATATCTTTTCCAACAGTTGACATAAGCACAAAATTACATAATTTACATGCACATTTACTGTTTGTGAAATGTTGTATCCCTATGTCGTTACAAACGCTTTGTCAACAGCATTTTAACAGTAACACAATATTCTATTATTTTGTTACGTGATAATTTACCCCAGAATTCCCTATTATTCCAAATTTCATTTCTTGTAAATATTTCTCCGTTGTAACTCTACAACCAATGTTCTTGCCTGTGATCTGCAATGTTGTTGCCGCTGCATTATTCTAAGGGGGTTCAGGTAGACCCCACAGACTCCATTTATCCTATCGGAAAAGAGCTTGGAAATGCGAGAATTCTCTTCAGGTCCCATTTACTCCGGAAAGCAATATGAGAATCAGTTTGCTTCCCCCGCTCACCGCCCAGAGGCCCGGTGATGTGGAAATTTTGCCTGACAGATCTGTGGGACCAGGGAGGCACACGCCTGACTAACACACAGCATTTGGGAATTGTGCCCTTGCACTAACGTGCTGGCCTGTTCCTGCCTCCGAGTCACTTGGCTCTAACTCTCTCCCCGCCACGACCGCCACCACCAACTTGGTGGGTTTAAGTCAGGACGGTGAAGCTGAACACCTTGAAAACATTATCTCAACAGTTCTGACAAAACTTTGCCTGGCTAGAAAACAGTACTTTCGATTTGTCCCAAGCATCTTTCTTTGCTGAAACTTCAAACCTCGGGCCCGCTTTTCGCCACGCTGCAGGGTCCCTCCTGTCCCCCCACCTCCCTGCCCTCTCCTGTATGGGGGGCGGGAAGCCTAGCGGTGCTCCACACTTGGGGCCCACCGCACACCCTCGTCCCCTCGGCCAGTCAGCCTGCAGGCGGGGTTCGGCCTTGGGGCGATGTTGGCGGTTTGTCTGGCCTGCCCCGACGTGGGTCCCAGCACGGCGGGGGGAAGGTGGCTGCTGCCACGGAGCTCCAACCCCAGGGCCTGCACCTATCTGCCTGAAAGAGGCGGCCTGTGGGCTCCCGGGGAAGAACAGAAGCGCGAGGAGGACAGGAGGACCCAGCCAAGAGCATTTGTTATCAGAACTCAGCAGCTCCAAGATGGACAAGGCAGGGAGAAAAGCCCGGAAGGCAGCACGTGGAGAAGGGACCAGAGCTTCGGAGGGGAGGAGGACGAGCGATTTTTCTCTCACGTGCATTTTTCTGCATTTTCCAAATTTTCTACGATGAGCCTGTATTGCTTTTATAATTAGAAAAAGATCATATTCTTGATACAACTATGTTTCTTATCAGTCAAATAGATATGATTCATTACAAGAATAAAATAAATGACCGTTAATACTTACAAGTTGACATAAACAAGAATAATCAGATAGTGCCAGGAAAAGTATTCAGATGATAACGGTAGTTCACGTGTCTCTAGCAATTTACCCTTTAGAGAAACACTTTCAAACAGAAAATGAAACTGGGCAGCTTCGCTATGCAAATATTGGCTCCTGCTGTGCTATTTCTGCAACGACCCTTGTTGTCGGGCTGGGACGGACCCTTTCTTCTCGTTTTCAATCTGGGGGAACTGAGGCTCGGAGGATCAAAGTTAAGAGCCCAGGACTTGAACGGAGGCTTGGCGTCTCCCACGTCCCCACGGCAGCTTCCAGACCCCCGATCCTGGCACCTTCCTACAGGGGAGATGTTTCCCCAGGGGATCTAGCGTGTTTCCTGGCATCCAGTTTGTTTTCCCCTGTTACTGGAGGTGGTGCCTGCGGCCAACGTGGAATTGCAATTAGTGAGGATTTTGTTGGGTTTGCTTTAAAATAATGCTATTTGCACAGGGTCCGGGTATTACTTGAGAGGTGTGCTCCGGAGTGCTGGTGGCACTGGGAAGGGGCCCGGCTGAGGTGTGACGGTGCCTCAGCCAGGCAGAGACTATATTTTTCATGTGGTGACATTAGAGCCAAATGCCACACTTCTCCTGGGAGAGGAACGACACGCAGAGGACGCTGACTCACGTGCACGTGTGTGGAATTTCTGGGGCTCGGGTCCACCCTGGAAGAACTCTGTTGCCTGGGTGGGGACGCGCCTTTCCTTATTTTATTTTAAAGTGGGCCATTTCCAGCCTCTCCATAACAACAGATGGGAACAAGTCTACGAATCGAATGTATCCGATCTTAAGTCTCTTTCTTTAAAAGTGAGTTAAAAGGTGAAGCAGCATGCGGTTTTTCTACTCTAAAAGGCGATTTCTAAATTTGGATTTTGAAAAAAAAAAAAAATCGTCCTCCAGTTTGAAATTCCTATGGCTCGCAGAATGCAAGTAAGATACACCACTCTTTGGGCTAAAATCATCTTAACTGGTTTAAAATAAATCAGAACAAAATGATGTGAGCCGAACATATGTCTCCCATCACTCGTTTTCTGCAGGCAGAAGTGGGGTGAGCTGCCGCAGGCTGCGTTCCCTTCGGAAAGCGAGCGGACAGGGCCGACTCGGCGTTTAGGGATTTTTAACAGGGAATCGCCAGGGTCTCCTGGAGCAAACAGACGTAGGCTTTTTATATTCCAAAGACATCCTCGGTTTTAGACAAGGATTACATTATAAAATAAATAATTACAGAACGTAAGTCACAGGTAAGACGAATAGATTGAAGACATTCCTTTCCTCCGGGAAGAATATCTGGTGCTTGAGATTTTTAAGCTGTAAGTAGACGGGCACATTCTCAAAAGACGCTTTATTTCGCTTCCCTTCCTCACACAGGGCAAACCATCTCTGCATTCTAAAATAAAAACACATGCCCCTTTAATTTAGCAAAGAGAAGCCGAAGCACAGAATCTCCGCACAGATAATTTTTAAATTAGAGAGAGAGAGAGAGAGAGAGAGAGAGAGAGAGAGACTGTTAACTGTGTTTTATACCTTTCGGGGGGTTACCTTCTCCACGTGTTAGTGATTTAACTGTCAGATCACAAACAAACAGCGAACCCCGTCTCCGAGACACTAGGATTCTAACCTAGGAGGGGAGGTTTTAATTGTAACTGCGAAATAGCAAATGCTGACAGAAGTCCGGCTTTCAAAGTGTCCCCAGACAGGGCTGGGACATGACTAATTTATTTTCTCTTCTCCATCTAGCGAGGCACGGGATTAAAATATTTGTCTGTTCGCTTTGAAACACGCAGCGAAGGCACCAGCTTCAAGACCACTCCTTAATTTCCACAGTTTTGGCTTTTCATTGTTTCCAGAAACCTACGGCCCTTGCATGCTGAACACCCTCAAAATCTGATGGGATCTTTAAGCGGGGAGCCTGGCACACACCGCGCTCTCTAGCCAGCCGAAAACCCTTCCTCGCGCTGCACAAACAGCCTCGGTGACGAGCTGTTCCAACGCCCCTTTCCCGTGAAATCGTGCAGGCCTGAGACCAGCTTCCAGAAGGAGTCTGCCTCTGGCCAGCGTGGCCGATGGAAACCAGAGCCTGGTAAGCGTGCCCCAACCAGACGGCCAGGTAGGCCGGCAGTGGGCAGCAGGGGGTTAATCGGGCGGTGGGGAGGGGTCCAGACAAAAGGCCACAGGCAGGGATGGGAAGCCGGCAGGGGAATTCGGGCTGGGCCCTGCAGCGCGACCAGGCTCAGACACAGGGAGCTCTGTCTGCCTGCCCGCTGCCCAGCACTGTGACTAACTGCCCCACTATTGTACCCTGAAGCCGGCCCTTTGTACCGTCCCCCTGGCGTCTGGGAGCACGGGGGAGAACCCTTTGCAGCAGTCCCCCCTCGTCCCGGAAACTTGCGGCCTCAACACCCCTTCTTTCAGCGCCCAGGGCTGCCGGGGGCCTGACTCACTAGTGGAAGCATCTTTTACCCTCGCCGAGAAGACCCACCAGCAAAAAGGAAGCAGAGAAAGCAGTCTCCCCAACTCTGGGGAGGCCGTGGGGACCTGCTAAGCCTGCACTGCCCAGGACAGTCCCTCTCCACGGCCACAAGAGGCCACTGAGCCTTTCAAATGCGAAGAGTCCCTTCAGAATGGAGATGTATGTGCAAAATACGCTCCGGATTTCAAAGATGTGATGTGAAAAATATGCAAAACATCTCATCGATAGTTTCATATTAATTACACACTGAAATGTACTGTCTTGGAAGCAGATTAAACAAATGGTATTATTATAGTGAATTTCACTGGTCTATTTTTACTTTTTTAAAAATGTGGCTGCTAACACATTAAATTACAGCTGTGGCTGCGTTTGCGGCTCACGCTGCTTCCACTGGACGGAGCTGCGCTAGGCCGTGGGTACGGGGTGGGGGAGGCGGCCGTGAGCGGGCCTAGCAGCCGGCTTTCTACCAGGAGACAATGGCTGGAAGATGTCACCGTGTCTCCCGCCCAGTGACAACCTCATGCAAGGGCCAGAAACCCTAGGCCCTTCCAGCCATACGTGACCCCAGGCTTGTGCTCACCTGTCTTGAGAATTGGGTCTTGCACACTCACGTGTCTACGACTCCTTTGGAAAACACATGTGTGTGCATAAAAACACGCACACACGCACAAGGGCCCTGTGTCGGCCTGTCCTGGATGGCCTTGGAAGAAACTAGATTCACGGGGCACCCAGATGGCCCCCAAAAGACCCCTGGAGCCAGATCTGACCTCTTGTCCTGGGACAGACTGGACCAGCCCAGGGCCCCACTGTGACTTTAGTGAATCCAAATACTTTTGCTTTCATGGCCTCTCCCTCCATAGGTATTAAAAATATTTTGTGACAGCACTGGAATAAAGATGAATATAATCCAGGCTGAATTCATCGTCACACATTATTACTGTAGTCATTTTTTCTTATTTGAAAAGACATTAAAATTTAAACATTCGTGGGCCCTGGGCACTGTGCCTCCCTGGACCGTTGTTCTGGGCGCCTGCGCCCATTGCCCACTCCGCCTTCTTACCCAGAGAGAGGTGCCCAGCCCCGCTCCTGTATTCAGGGCTTGCTTGATATCCCCCCTCCCCCTACTCCAGGGTGACCAGATGCCCTTCTTCCCTATAGACTTTATTCCTTAAGTCTTGCCTGAATGTGGTGTGTGCAACCACCAGATGCCACAAAACTTTCCATATTATTTTTAAAACACCTAGACCAGTCATGAGAAAGGCCCAGGATCCCAGCATGAGAAGGCTCCAAGTCCACGAGAACCAAGACTCCCTGAGCACAGAGCTGGGGTCCCCTTCCGGGTGCCCAGGCACCCCATTCAACACTAAGAGACAAGCTCTCCAAGCATGCACGAAGGTGACGCAAGAGGCGACTGTTGCGGTGCCCGGTAGCCCACCGCATGGCAGCTCTGTGTGGGCCCTGGGCACCCCCCACCGTGAGCCCTCACACCCCTGGACGGGACCCAGCTTCTGGGTGGGGGTGCAGAGGGGGTCTGGCTTTCCAGCATGTCCCAGAAAGAGGCCTCAGATGCTCTGGCCAGTCCCCTCCGTGGTGCCACTGTGCCAGGCCTGGGCCCAGACGCTGCTGGGGAAAACCCCGGTGCAGGAGATGGTTAAAATTCTGCATCCTTTTGCATCCGCCTCCAGAGGAAGCGCTGCTTTTTTTTTTTTTTTCTCCCAAGCAGGAGGAGTTAAAAAAAAAAAAGCTGAGAGCAGCAATTTGCAGGCCTTGGGATGTTTTTCTCCTTGACAGCCTGGGGCCCCGCCTCGCTGGGCCTTCCTCCACCCCGAGACCACAGCTTTGGGTCTGCGCTGCTGCCGGGGCCCCATGCACGCCGAACCGCTGTCCGGGAGGGAGGGATGGAGGGAGGCTGGCTGGGAGGTAGCAGCCAGGCCTGGCACTGCCCTGCTTTGTGCCTGCTTCTCTCAGCCGCCACTCTCCCCCTGCAGGCCCGCCCGGCCCACCCTGCACCCACCGGGGTGCCCTCACCTTCTGGGCCCGGCCTCCTGGCTGGGGTGCTGCTCACGCCCAGGGCGCCCGGCCACGTCCTCGGCACAGCCACTGCTCACCCCGCCCTGCCGCCAGCGCAGCGGCGAGCCTGGCACCGTGCCAGGCTGCCTGGGAGCCCAGCCCGGGCGGGGTGGGGGGCGGGGAGGGGTGCGCCGGTGCCAGCAGAGGGAGAGGCCCAGATGCCCAGCCAGCCCGAGGGGCCTCCCCCTGCCTCCCGTCTCCTGAGTCCCATAAAGGCACAGACAACACGGGCGCTTTAGTCAAAACAGTCATGTGCAGGAGCCGGCACACCAACAAAAGCCCTTATTTATTTATTTAGTTCACACACTCAGATAAGGAGCTGCCTTTGTGAGCATAATTTCACACACACCAGAAAGGGGGCGATGCCACGGTGCTCCCGCCGCCAGCGCCCCGGACAGGCGCCCGGCTGCGGGAATAACTGCGCGGCCGGCCCGGGCATTTCCATATTTAAATTGGGCAGCAGCTTATGATTAATTAAGAAGGAAAAAGGCAAAAAGGAAAAAAGGCAGTGGGGGTGGGGAGCTGGACATTCTGGG
>NW_006440626.1:170577-173016 GCF_000325575.1 Pteropus alecto
GTGGGGCTGCAGCAGGCCGCGCCAAGGGAGCCCTAACCGTGTCCTCAGCTGAGCTCAGCCTTGGGGTGCGCAGCCTTGCCCGCCTTCGTGCGTCAAGTGCCACCCCAGTTCCAAATGCTGCCCCAGGAACATCCTCTCTTCCTTGTTTTCTTATTCAGAACAGCTCAGCACTGCCCAGGCCAGTGTGCTGTGCTTGGGGGGCTGGGGGAGACACCCCAAAGCCGCCCAGTGGATAGGCTGGACCAACAAGAGCCACTGCCATTCTGGCTAGGACAGACTCGTCCCTTGTACATCCCCCCCACACACACACACACACTCACACCCTCCACAACATGGCAAGCTGCAATGAGGCCCTGCTCCTCACGGCCACCACTCGCCCCTGCAGGCCCGCCCGGCCCACCACAGACCCCCTCACACTCACACGAGGTGCCACCAAGGTCTGCCCCGTGGTTCTTCTGTCCCCAAGGGCACCTGGCCTGTTCTGGGAACAAGGCAGGAAGGCTTGCCACCCTTCTGGAAAGAATCAGGGGCTGTGGCCAAGGGAGGGTGGGAGAGCCGGTGTTTCTAGGGGCAGGGATGGGCCTCGTGGAGCCCTGGCTTTAGGGTCCGGCCATCACCAAGCCTTGGCCCTGCCCTCGCCAGCTGTGTTATCCCTGCTTGAGCAAATCATCTGGCCTTCCTGAGCCTCAGTTTGCCCACCTGCAAAATGGAGATAATCCCTGCCCGTGGGGTTCAGGTGAGGTGGGGCAGCTCCCGGCTGAGCAGAGAACCAGCCTGAGTTCCTAGAACCTCTGCCCTGACGGTGGGCAAGGCGCGGGGCGGGTGGGGCCTCTGGCAGGAAGTTCCTCAGGACTTTGCAGGTGGATGAAGTTAAGGGCCTGGAGCTGGGAGAGCATCCTGGGTGTATCCAGGTGGGTCCAATCTAATCACACGAAGCCTTAGCCGTGGAGAACCTTTCTCGGCTATGGTCAGAGAGAGACACAAGGCCTCTCTTGGAAGATGGAGGAAGGGGCCGTGAGCAGATGAATTGGGAGCCTCTGGAAGCTGGAAGAGGCCAGGAAATGGATTCTCCCCCGGAGCCTCCAGAAGGAGCTGGCCCTGCCCACACTTTGACTTTAGCCCTGTGACATTTCAGACTTCCAACGTCCACGACTGTACGATAAAACACTTGCACTGTCCGAGCCACTAACTCCGTGACCTTGCTACGGCAGTGACAGGGCGGGCACCCCACCTCCCTTTCTCCCAGACAGCCCGGATGCCTCTGAAGGAGGTGGTGGGACACGGCCTATGATGTGTTCACCCCACACTCGCTGCTCGTCTGCGGTGGGAGGCGCTGAGCTGGGGTCAGCAGCCCTTAGGAGCCTTTGGCCAGGTGGCTGGATGCCCTGCAGAGCCCTCCTCTCCCAAGGGGGCGCTAACGTCATCCCTCCCTCCTCCTCCTGCTTCTCCTTGCCACCCCTGTGGAGTGTTGCCTGTGAGCGGCACCATGCTAAGCATTATCCCCTTCCATCCCCAGCCCGACAGGCTCGGTGGTCGAGGCAGCCAGACCCCCCAAGCCCTGTCCGTAGTTTGGTAGGATGAGGAACCATTATCTGCTTCACGATCATTAATGTGTCTTTTTCACAATAGGACAAGTGGAGGTGGAATTCAGAACGACCCTAAGAAGCTTCTGGAACCCAAATGTCTCCCTAACAGCCTTCGGTCCCTTAGGAAAGAAGCTGGAATGTGCAAATGTGCACACAGACGTTCCTCGAAGAGTTGTTTGTAATAGGGAGAATTGGAAATGGTTGGAAATAACCTGCGTCCAATAGTAAAGGGTTAAGGAAATCCATCCAGTGGAATATTAAATAGTCATTAAAAATCAACGCGTAGAACGGTATCCTCTGACTTAAGGGACCAGTAGTGAAACAAGCAGAAGATAAAATGATACGTATAATGAGATGCGGAGATGCTCATTTGTTTCACGTGTTTCTCGTAGAAGCCAGGTGAAGAGCTCTCACCGCTCTTTCTGGGGGTGGTCCCACAAGTGACGGAAAGCCTTTTTCCTTCTTTCGTGAGGATTCAAATGCTCTACAACTAGCATGTCACATCAGTAATGGGGGGAAAATCGTGGCAGAAGGAGAGCCGTCATGGTCCTTCAGTGGAGCTGCCCGCGGGTGCTCCCGGGCCTGGGCACATGGCACGAACGCGGGTGATGAGAGGGGCCGGCTTGCTGCTCCGCCGGGGCCCACACTCACGCAGCCACACTCAGGAAGGCCCTGCACTCACAGGAGCCCAGGCGTGGCTGCGTGCTCTGTTACCACCGTCTTAAAATCCTTAATCCCACGTTTTTATTTTGCTCTGTAGCAGGTTCTGGCCCCGAGCCCGGGGCTCTGGACACCTTGACCTTGCTTCCCAGTTTCCTACATGCAGCAGCCAGCATTGGGTACCAGGTTTGTT
>NW_006440626.1:173048-175726 GCF_000325575.1 Pteropus alecto
CCTACGTGGTACATGGGCTATCAGCGAGAATGGGAAGCGGGGCTCTGTTTCGTAAAACCTCGCATCCATCACTCACGGTGCTTTTCCTGGAGACTGAACTCAGCATCTCACCAAGTTTGCAAGACCTTTTTTTTTTACCAGGTGTGTGTTTTCCCTGGGGAAATCAGATACCTCAGACCCAGAGTGACGGCTGCGGACCTGTCCCACCTCTGGTCTGACCAGTGAAGACTCAGGCACACCCAGGAGGCTTCCTCCTACAGCTTCGGCAGCAGCACCGCCAGAGAGGTGGCGAGCCGCTCATCTGTGGGGACATGTAACCAAGACTATCTGGCCAAGGGCAGGAACATGTGTAGGACACGCTGTCTCTGGATGGGAAGTTAGCGCGGAGAACCTCGTCCTAGTGTTATAACTGCACAGGGCATCCGGCAGCTTCTCAAGGTGGGGCCCATGTGAGACCTACGCTCCATTCCCGTGCTGAGCACGGGACTCTGGGCACAGGGGAGGGGCTCGGCGACAGTCTTTTAGCGGAAGAAAAGAAACACAGAGAGTAGGGAGGGGAAAATAATTGCAATTTGACATGGGATGCGAGAGAGGGATTCCTGAGCCGTCCCGAAGCAGGTGATGTGTCAGAGGAGCCAGGAGCCACAGTCCACCTCAACTGCAGGAAAAAAGCAGCGGCTAACATTTATTGAGCGCCTACTGTGTGCTATAGGTTCACACAGGGGTCACAGTTCTCCCAACAATCGGACTGTTCTTAAGCCCGTTTTATGAGGGAGGCAGTTGAGATTTCACAGAGGAGAGGTTACCCACCCTGGGCCTCCCAGCTCGCGGGAGGTGGTGCGGGAGGCGGTGCGGGAGGCGGTGCGGGAGGCAGTGTGACTGGGTTGAGCACTGGCCTGGCTCACCGCACAGCCCATCCTTTAGGGCAACAACAGGCCCAGGCTTTCATAACTAGTGGCTGCTCTACCTCCCGGGAGGTGAAGAAAGTTCAAGTTCAGGTTCACTTTCTGCATCTTGTCCCTCCTGTGTTACACAAGGAACTCCACCAGCACAGATGGAGCAATTCAGAAACCTCGTTTTAGGGAGATTTTAACTTCAAATCAACTCAATTAAGCCGACCTCATCGGAGAGAGGCAAGCCAGCTTCAGCCACCTGGAGGACTCGGTGTGTGCAGGACGACGCTTCCCTGTGATGTGAGCAAACTCCCCTTGCTCCTGGGGTGCAAACTCCCCTTGCTCCCGGGGGGCCCAGACCTACAGGGCTTCCTTCCCAGAGGTCCGGCCAGGGCCGGCATCGCTCCGAAACTCGCCTCTCTGTTAACACTAACCGACTCGTGTACAAGGAGCAGTGACCTGGGGGGCCACGGGCTGGGTTCATCCCAAGGATGTGTTTCCTCCGTCTTGCGGCGTTTTCAATTTTCGGACACTCCATGCACAAATCTGGATGTCCTTCTCCCGAGGAGCCAGAAACTCTGGAACCCTAGTCTTTGACCTCCTTGGCAGCACCTGGAAGGAGCTGACGTCTGGCCTCCCCGAGGGCCTCTCTGTTCCCACAGTCCTGGAAACCCTCCACCGTGTCTCACCTGGCCCGCCTGGACCCTGTAGGATGCCCGTTGGAGGCCCCTGTTGGAGCCTCCCTCTGTGTAAGGTACAGAGAGAGGTGACCTGCCCAGACCCCGCCCGGCCCAGGCCTCCTCACTCCCGCGGGGGTGCTGCATCCACTCCCCCTGCAGCCGCTCACTGAGAAGGACTGTGAGGCCAGGAGCCCTGGGGATGGCGGAGGTTAGCGATGGCCTGTGGAAGGTTGGGGACCATACCACTGCTGAGAGCGTGGCCAGCCAGGCAGTCCCTGCTGTGGTTGGGGTCCATGCAATTAAGCTTAGATCTCCAGGCCACTACCCAGAGCACAGCTCCGGGAGCTTCTGAGGCTCTGCCGTCACCATGGTGGGGTGGCTTCCCTACCCAATGAGTGTCCCCTGGGGACCAGGCCATGCGCAGGGACAGAGGCCTTGTCTCAGGCAAAGGAAGGGAGGTGGAGAAGGGGTCTGGGCCTGGGCCTGTGGGCAGAGGCAAGGGGAGGCACCACTGTCTCCATCGCTACTCCCCAGGGACAAGGCCCTGCGGGGCTGGGCTCCCCCTCCTCCCCAGGACCTGATTATAGCTGCTGTGTTGTGTCCCCAGTGGGGGCTTAGCAGCACAGCTCCCCTGGCATGGCTGCGCCAGGGAGAGCCACAGGGTGGTGGTAGCCAGGAGTGCTCCTCGGGAGGGTCACCCAGGGTGGCCTCGGGGAAGGCGCTTCTGCAGGTGGGGCAGATCAGAAGCAATGTCCACCCGCCTTCTCGGGGCGGCTCCCCTGGCAGCGGTGAGGGGGCAACTGTGCTGGTGGGGGTCCCTCTCCCCGGCAGGCCCTGCCCCACGTGTGCAGCCCCCAGCGCTCGCAGGGTTACCCCTGAGAGCTGGAGTGGCACGGGGGCTCCCTCCTTCCCTCCTGCCAAAGGAGGGGCGCACAGGAAAAGAGAGGCGAAGAAAGCCAGAGTGAGCTTCTTTCCCCTCGGAGAGCCCTGATGGCCGCCGCGCAGCCCCAGCAGCCCCAGGAGGGACACGTGGGGGCAGACCCCCTTCCCAGCGTCCCGAGTCTTTGTTCCAGGAGGCCGGAGAGGGCCGCCTTCGCCGGGCGGA
>NW_006440626.1:176103-184081 GCF_000325575.1 Pteropus alecto
TCAGCGCCGCGCGGCCCGGCGGCACCGCTGTCACCCTGGCCTCGCGACCCCAACTTTCCGCACAATCGCGGAGCTGGAAGTTTCCGGGCTTCGCGGGCGCTGGGCTGGGTTTCAGCAGCGACGTCTGAGCTTGGCAACAAAGAGGGAGAGCGACCGGGAGAGGGGAGCAGGGAAAGAAATACGGCGGAGACAGGGCCGGCCACTCAGACATCCCGAGAACTTGAAATTCCACCCAGGAGCTTTTGGGCTTGTTTTTATTTTAAGGAGTAAACAACCACCCTCTTCCCCGTGCTCAGCTCCCGAGGCTGAGGCACCCTCATCCGGGATCTGTCTGTCTAATAACCCACGCCAAAGCTCTTAGCAATTTTCGGGGGGATGGGGGGAAGGAGGGGCACAAGACGCTCCCTGAAAAGTGGTTGACACTCAGGCCATGTCCCCAGGGCGGCAGCAGCAGGCCCCAGGCTCCCTCTAGACCCATAGCCTCAGCTCATGGGCTTGGGTCAGGCACGGGGGCAGCTACCCCGTGTTCCCCTCTCAGAGGGAGGGCCAGCTGGGACTCCTGGTGTCCAGGGGAGGACCTGGGCTCCATACCAGGTCCTGAGCCCAGCCGCTCGCAGCCTGCACTCCCCGTGAATGTGGGACCCTGTTTTTGCTCTTTAGGTGGATGGATGTTCCATGTATGACGGGGGAGGGTTCACCAGCCTGGCCCTGAGGGGGAAGCTCTGGCCACCCCCTCCTGGGATCTCCCTGGCCGCTGCCCGCCATTTTCTGCCCTCTTGGCTCTGCAAGGCTTAGAACCCTCCCAGGGTAGGGTTCTGGGGATACTTCTGGGGGAGGCAGCCAGATGAATCTGCGCTGTGGTCGCATCCAGGTCCTGCGAGCACTGGAACCGGAGCCGAGGGGCACAGAGGGTCCGGCCTCCCCCTGGCCTTGGGAGGCTCCTGCCCTGTGTCCTGTGCATTCAGTTTGCGTCCTTCCCTGCAATACACATTTATGAAGAGAGCACTCGGTCCCAGGCCCGACTCCAGAGGCTGTTTCAGGCTAGGAGAATAGGGTTGTTTGTTTGTTTGTTCAAGAAAAATGAGCAAGGGGGCCGTGGGATGAGGGCAAGGGGGAATACGTGCTTCTTGTCCCAGAAAAGTGGGCAGTGCCTCGAACCCCTGGAGAGCCTCTCCCTGAAGTGGATACGCATTTTCCCTTCAAATAACTTCTCGCAGGGGATCCCTTCTGAAGCTGGTCCTAGACATCCACATCCGTTCATGGAAGAGGCAGCAGCCACAGGGCTGCCACCCGTCCACCTGGAGATTTCCAGAACTTGTCACGGAGCTGAGGATGTAGAGGTGGCGAGGGTGGGCAGGTCGTGCCTAGGGCTGGTGGGGCCATCATCTGGAGCCGTTTGTCCATACTGCACATACTGGTCCGCTTCCATATATAGGCTGCCCGTCCCTGGTGCCCACCGTGGGCCTCCTGTGGGGAAAATCCACCTGCCAGGGATGCTCAACATGCTTTCCCAGAGTGGGTGGAATGAAGTTTCTTATCCTGTTTTCACAGGAGCAAGCATGGGCACCTTTTCTCATTTCTCCCAGCCTGGGCTGGTCGGCCGAGCATGCTCCATCCAGCAAAGCGATGAAGTTCAGTGAAGGCTGGGTGCCAGGGGTGACATTTCACGGGAACATGTGGTAGGTGTCCCTCTTTCTACACAAAAGCTCCTCACACAGGGGCCTGGCCTTTTCCAGGGAGGGAAGCTTATCTGCTCCCTCCCGTGGGGTTCTCACCAGGGGATTTCATTCCTGAGCTGTAACCGCTTTATTTTGGGGGCTGGAAAATGCATGGGGAACTGCTCTTGGACCCATTTGCCTCCTGACTCCCGGTCACTGGTGCTCAGTTTGTCTCAAAGGGGCACGTCACTCTTGCTCTATCAAAAACCATCAAGACCCTGTCCAGGCCGGCTTCGTGGGCCTGTGCAGTCACCCCTCAAGCTCAACACTCTTCTGCCCCTGTCTTAAAATTCCTAATCCTTTTGAACAAGGAGCCCTGGCCTCCGAAATTATATGGCTGATCTCTACTTTGGCTGGTGGTTAACAGGGTATTAAAGTTAAAAACAAAAACAAAAATGTGATTTTATATATATATATATATGAAACTAAATTCTGTTTACAGAAATAATTCCAGAGTCTATAGACAAGATAAAAATATTTGAATTGGAAATCAATTGTATTTAGGAGAAACGTCCACTCTGAAGAGGCAGGAAGGTGTTCTGGGAATAGAGCCCGTGAGTCGGGAGCATCTGTGTTCCGTCCCCAGCTCTGCCACGTGTGTGCTAAGCGCCGTCTTCAGGTGAGCACCCTGGGTGCAGGGGGCTCAGCTTCCACCTGCGGGGTCCTCTGAGGAGCCGGACGGTGGGAGAGTTCAAGAGGAGATCTGACACGTACCAGGTGCTCAATAAAAAAATGTCCTCGGCTGTCACAGTTATCATTTGACGTGAAGGCTCAGGTACAGATTGACTACTTTTAATATAAGTACCTTTTATCTCTTCTCATTACGAAGGTGATAGGCACTGTTGTAGAAAACTTGGAGAATTCGGAGGGAGGGAGGAAGCGTTTCCCTCTTAGTCTCTTTATTCCAAAGCCTTCGGCCAGTGATTTCAGTTTGTTTCTTTACAGTTCTATAAATAGACATACAAGTACATTACATTTTTAAACCTTTTTTTTCTTTTATCTCATCAATTTATTTTTAAATGGGAATGCTGGTGAGGCCCCGCGGGAGAATCTGAGCAGGACTAGCGACCCCCAGGCTGTGGACTCATCCAGGGGACCGTACCTGGACTGCATTGTCACATGCGGAAAACCACAGCTTCCATCACCGCCTGTTCACAAGGGCCATACGTTTATGACACATACAGTCACGAAAGTGCTGATTGATAAAAACTGCACATCACAAAGTGTCCTTAACCTGCTGCTGCCTCATCTTTCCCATTTGTGATTTGGTTAAAAAAATATGTATTTTAACAGTTTCGGGCTCTTATTTTTAATATCCACAGTCTGTTGTAGAATCTGCTCAGTGAGGCAGTGGGAGAAACCATACCCAAGGTCTCCTCTTTGGCACCTTTGTGAGGCTAGCTGGCTGAAGGGGAGGGGCCTGCTGGGGGTGGAGGCCCGTTGGGGGTCCCTGACCCCACACCCATACTGCATCAATGAGCTGTTTCGGGCCCAGAGACTCCTGGAAACTGAAGCTTGAATGCCAGGAGAATCCAGGCGTGGGGTTGAGTCTCAACTTCACTGGCTACTGGCTGGGTGACTCCAGGCCAGTCCCTTCTCTCTGCTTCCCTGAATCTGGAGAGCATGTGGGCGGTACACAGTAGCCCCAACCTCACAGGGCCACAGGATGGGCAGGACGTGCTCTACAGCTCAGTGCACAGGATCTGCCCACCCCTGCCAGTCCCTGCAAGTCTCACGGAGGAAGGCTCCCCAGGCAGGGACAGGGGCACAGGGGCACAGATCAGAACCCCCACCCCACCCCTTGCCCAGGGTAGCACAGGAGACTGGCACATTTGGGAGAGGGGCCCAGAGCCCCAGGGCCCAGGCACTCCAAACGGGAGAGTCTGGCTTCCAGGCCTCCGATGCCAGCCTGGGGGCAGGGCTTCTGCATCAGCAGTGCCCAGTGGGCACGGCGGCCCTGGAAACTAACCAGGGACAGAAGCCAGACCATGGGACCAGGGGAGGCAGCCCTGCACCCCGCACCGCCATCCTCACAGCTCCCCGCAAGCATTCAGTTCCCTTTCGCTGGACCGGGGCACCCTCGCTGTCCCTCGCTGTCCTGTCCCGGAGCCCAGCCCCGAGTCCCTGGCCTGCTGCAGCTGGAAGCAAGGAAGAGAGAGATGTTCGTTTTTATTTAATTTATTTATTTTAGACAAGTGTTTGTTATAGAAAATTTGGAAATACAGAAAAGCACAGAAAACAGAAATTACCCATGAGATAACTACTGGGTATATTTTGTTGAAATTCTTCTGGTATATTTTCCAAGTTATATGTATATGTACTGTGTGTGTGTGTGTGTGTGTGTGTTTTATTTAATTTATTTATTTTAGACAAGTGTTTGTTATAGAAAATTTGGAAATACAGAAAAGCACAGAAAACAGAAATTACCCATGAGATAACTACTGGGTATATTTTGTTGAAATTCCTCTGGTATATTTTCCAAATTATATGTATATGTACTGTATGTGTGTGTGCGTGCGTGCGTGCAAGCACACGCGCATGCATGTGCACAATCATACTGTAGGGTATTTCAGAATCTCTTTAATATTCTGTGAGCATTTTATGTCATTAAATATTATTCTCTACAGGATCTGAAAAACAAATTTTAAATTTCCATTATTTTAAAAATCAACTTCGTTGAGGTCTAATTTCCATGCAGTAAGATCCCTTTCACTTATACTGTTCGATGAGTTTTGACAAACACATACACCCGTGTAACCACCACTACAATCAAGAAAGAAAATATTCATCACAAAATGTCCCCGAGTCCCCGCCTCCCAGGCCCCAGGCAACCACTGATGTGAATCCTGTCATTATAGTTTTACCTTGATTTCACTTAATATACATGAGATCGTACAGTATGGACCCTGGCTCAGGGGAATTGATATTCTACGGCTGAATGTCAATGGCTTGTTTTTTGCATTGATTTATAATATCCCATCGTTATGCCTATCACAATTGACCTGTTTGTTGGTGGACGACTGGGTTCTTTCTGATGTTTTGCTCTTGTGAGTAGAGGCTTGTGAAGGCTGATTTTAAAATATTCTTAACCAGCAGTGTCACAGGGTGAGGTGTACGCACCCAATGGGCATGGTCTGTGTCATTTCTCTGTCACGCGCCCGAGAGCCGTGGAGTAGTCCATCCTGCGGGTGGGTTAAAACGCCTGTCGCTGTTGTCAGACATGTCTCTTTAGAGGTTTTGCTGTTATAATGCCGCTCAGGACATCTCGATACTGACACTGTTCTGTGTGGCTACGCTGCCTTCCTGAGGTTGAATTCCCAGAAGCGGAAGTGTCAGGCCAAAGGGTGTCTGTGCGCGTGGGGCCCGGACTTCCAGGCATGTTCAGGTCCATTTTCCTCCATTTGCTTCTCGTATTAAGGATTCGCATCACTATCCGCATTGTTCAGACGGCAAAACCGAGGGCCAAAGTGACCAGCCAGCGGCTGCACAGCGGCGAGGGGCAGCGTTCGGAGGAAGCCCAACCCCTAAGTCCATTTGCTTCCCGGACAGCTTCCCTGCCTCACTCCTCTGCCTGCAGCAGAAACGCCTGGAATTTTCCGACAAAGATTCATGGAAATCTTGAGAGATGAAAGGTAGCCTCGTGCTAATTAGTCTGGCTCTGGTTCGGTTCATCCACCGAGCTCGGATGCGTGTGCCTATCTATGCTTTCACACGCATGCACACTGGCACTCACACGCAGCCGACGCTAGTGCGGGCCAGTCCAGACGATCCGGTCCACGTTCTCCTTCCAAACCCCTTCAGCGCCGAGCCAGGAGCCACAGGGGGCCCTGGCTTGGCTTCCACGCATGTACTCAGACTTGGCCCAAGGGACTCTTGTTATTTCTCCAAATCAAATCTCCCCTTGGGGACAAAGATCAGGCTGCTGGGGGAATACAAAAGAATGATCCGTTCCCCAGACGGCTGCTCCCAAAGAGGTGCTGCAGCCGGTCTGGGGGTGGCTGCGCCCTGGCACTCGGCCAGTGCCCGGTGGCACGCAGGTGCTCCTTGGGGGACGGGAGGCCTAGGTGTCCGTACAGGTCTCTCAGGCTGTAGAAATAGCTCAGCACTAAAACTGAGACAAAGATCGATTTCATTCACTTATTCATCGGCTCCTATGTGTCTGACGGGGCTATATCCATCTTATGTAACCCTTAACAACCAAAAACTGTTATCCCCATGTTATAGAGGAGAAACCTAAGGCTCAGAGAGGTTAAGAAACTTGCCTGAGGTCACACAGCATTGGGCACTCAATCTCAGCGTGGCTGCTCTTTGCAGACATCAGGCCCCAGCCTCACTTCTGAGTTAGAGAAGCCTCTGCCCGGTGTGTGACTCGCAGGCCCCAAGGAACACACAGCCCTCTGGAGCCAGCTCCGGTAGAACCCAAGGTCACTCTGGTGCCTGGAGGATACGAGTGGTCCAGACTCTCCCTCCCAACCTGCCCAAATCCTGCCAGGTCCCTGAGAGGCTTCCTTCCTGAGCCCACACCCCAGGCTCACCCCACTACTGTGGGGACCCATTGACAGTCCATCCCTCCTCCGTTGAAGGTGGTGTTGTTCCCTGAGTCGGGGAAAAGAAGAATCGCCTCGTCTCTGCCCTGGGTCTGAGGCCTCCCTGCTCTGCCAGCCAGGAGGCCTAAGGAGGCCTTTGCCCACAGGGGAAGAAACCAGGAAAGGAAGAGCCCATTCTCTCAGAAAACATGTGTTTTCTGTTTACAGAGGGGCCTGTCCAGTTCCCATGCTTTGTTCTTTAATATGGAGCCAAGAAAAAAAAAAAATCAAATGTGCGGCTTCCTCTCTGAGGTACATTTGGAGGCTGGAAAGCCTGGATTGTCGTGGGCACACTGTGCTGGGTCTCGCGCTAGCCTGGGCCAGGGCCTCGAGTCCTGTCTGCTGCAAACGTCCAGCATCACGTGGCCCTAGTCTACCAACCTGGAAAAGGCACATGGAAAGCCAAAATGTCCCCTAGGTGCCTCCCAGGGAGGCAGGGAGAGGAGATGAGAGAGGCAGGCAGCTTCAGTGTAGCTGGTGTTTGCTTTCTTCAACACTGAGTCCGTATGTGTGTGTGTTTGATATCCTGGGGTACTCTCACGCACACTTCCTGGCCCTGTGTCACCTGCATACCTGACTTGGTCCAAAAGACCACCCACTTTATCACTCTTGTTAGATGCTACATAGATGCCCATCACTTGCACAAAGGGACACTGGGTAACACATAGGTGGCTGCTAACTTGGCACAGATCTCCAGGCTCCTGGAGGTAGAGTTTATAGGCACCAGGCACCTTCAGAGCAGAGAGGGGCTTAGCTCTGGGCGGGAGAGTCCTCCTACTGAGGATGAGGCCGCAGTGAGGCTGGGTAACAGAACTAGCAGCCACTGTGCGTACTGAAAGCAAACTATGACCATGGAGCCAGATCAGCACAGTGTAAAAGCTGAGCCTAGAATTAGGGATCTGGGTCCAAGTGCAGGATGTGCCCTTTCTCTTGAGAGCCCTTGGACAAGTTGCCTCTATGATCTCAGCCCCCCTCATCTGTGAAAAGGATGACTGGTGTTACCAGCACTTAATGGAGCTGCTACGAGGCTAAGGAGATGACACATGGCATACATCCCAGCCCTGCCTGGTATTGGTTTTCAATAAATGGCAGCTATTAGATTTCTGGGCCTTCAAACTTTTTTGAAGTGGGGCTGTAACTCCAGCCATGTTCTCACAGCTTAGACCCCAGTCACAGCCAGCAGAAAGAGGGGGGCTCTGAACTGGGATAGAGCCTGGTTTGCTGGGCCTAGCTTTTTCCCTGTCAAGAGAGGGTGCCAGCAGACATGGAGGCTTAACGGGAGCCTCACCTCCTCCCCAAGGGCGCTGCGGCGCGCTTTGATACGCTCGCTTTCCCTCCTGGCCTGGCACGCCTGCAGCTCTTGTCCCGGGGTTCCCGCCAGGGCCGCCCCTCTTCGATCTCTGGCCCTCGGCTGTGAGGTCTCCACTGCAGCCCCCGGGTCCAGCGCTCTGGGGCTTGCAAGAACAGGAATGAGGACAGAAGGACGTGCACGCGGGAGCTCCTTGGGGAACCGCGCCCTTCCACCGCGGCGTTCAGCGGCCTTGACCTTGCAGGCCACACGCCCTTCCGTCCCGCTCCGGAAGCCAAGACCAGCGCGACGGGCGGCGCGGACGCAGCGTGGCGGCGAGTGGGCGGGGCCGGGCGGGGCATTACGTACCCGGGGGCGGGATCTCT
>NW_006440626.1:184459-190428 GCF_000325575.1 Pteropus alecto
GGCCTTTGCTCGCGTTCCAGAGCTTTTTAAGCTAAATTTCATCTTATTCAGATTTTCTTTACTTTAGACTTTCATTTTTTAAAGTTTGATAATTTTCTGTCTTTTTTCCTCCTCCCCAACCAGATAACAACCAGGCAGTAGAGAATTTGGAAAACCTAGGAATGGACAAATAAAAATGAGAAATCTTTCAGAGTCTCACAGCAAGTCACGGCCGGGAGCTCAATGTGGACTCTGGTCTTGAGTCCTTTTTTTTTTTTTTTTGTAAATATAAAGATTTTTAATTAACACTTTACATACTCTTGAGGTTGTCTTAAAAATAACTGATTTTTTTTTCTGACTGCAAAAGCACGCATTTTTCCTTTTTTACGCAATTGTACATATCTTTGAAACAAAAATGGGATCGTACTGTACATATTGTTTTGCAATTTTCTCCTTTCATGCATGGTTATATTATAAATGTCCCCACGTCACTGAATGCTTATCCGCAATGCTACTTGTGATCACACAGCCCTGTGTCGGGTGTTCCATGTTTTATTTAACCTATATGCTATGATTGGACATTGAAGGTCAGTTTCCATCTCTTCCTTCTTTTGTGATGAACATATTTGTAGCTAAATCTTTGTGCATGTTCATGAAAATTCCTTGTTATAAATCCCTAGGTGCGGAATTGCCGACTCAAAGAATCACTAATGCTTCTCGTACCCGTCTTTTTTAATGTTTTCCAAGTTTAAGTAGTAATAACTGAATGTTTTAACAAATGTTATGAACCAAGAATACAGTATATACAAAAAATGATCTTATATACGAACTATATAAAGAACTCCTACGTCTTAACAACAAACCTAGTTAAAAAGTTGGGCAAAGGACTTGAATGGACATCTCTCCAAAGACGATATGCAAACGGCCAATAAACACATGAAAAGATATACAACAAAACGAATTGCTAGGGAAATGCAAATCAAAACCTCAATGCAATATCACCTGATACCTATGATGAAGGCTATCAAAAATAAACAAAAAAACCCAAGAAGCATCGGTGAGGACGTGAAGATGTTGGAACTCCACGCATTGCTAAAGAAAAATAAAATAGTGCAGCTGTGTGGAGAACAATAAGGTGGCAGCTCCTCAAAAAGTTAACCATAGAATTGATGCGCGACAGGAAAAATTCCCTCGAGTTGATTGCGGGGAGACCAAGCCCTGTACCGAGAGAAGAAGAGGGTCCTTTGGCGGCGAGCGTAGAAAGAAGTCAACACTCGCGCCAAAGTTAGAGTCAAAAGGAAAGTTTCTTAGAAAAGGGGTGACACTCCGCCGAGTGTGGGATCTTAGAGGCGGAGAGCGAGTGAGTGGGAGAGAGTGACAGAGGAAAGACACGGAGAGGGACCCTGAGTGTTCAGGGAATTCAGTTTATATGTCATTCTTTAGTTCCCATGTCCTTTGATATGGACATTCAGTGAGATAGAGGAAGAGTTTGTAGTGTGAAAAGGTAAGAATATGTAGAGCGAAAGGCCTCCTGGCAGTTCCCAGCCTTTAATCCTTAGGTTCCCCATGGGTTTAGCCACAGGGAATGACTATTGGTTCCTGTTTCCCCATCACAGGTGTGGAGAATGGGCTATTAGCAATCTCAGCAGAAATCTTCCTTTCTCTGCAGGTGTCCTCTGGCCTGGCTGCACCGCAGATCAGCATATTAGAGTCTTTGCATGTGGCTTGATTAACATTTTTAATTCTCTTGCCTCCTCCCTACATTAGAATTACCACAGGACCCAACAATTCCACTCTTGGCTATATACCCAAAAGAACCGAAAGCAGGGACTTTAACAGAGAGTTACACATCTATGTTCATAGTAGAATTATTCACAATAGACAAAAGGTAGAAGTAACTCAAATGTCCTCAGGCGATGAATAGACGAACAAAATGTGGTGAATACATACAATGGAATATTATTCAGTCTTAAAATGGAATGAAATTCCAACACGTGCTACAACGTGGATGAATCCTGAAAACATTGTGTGAAGTAAGCTAGACACAAAGGACAAATATCATGATTCCACATATACGAAGGACCTGGATTAGTCAAATTCAAATTCCTAGAGACAGAAAGCAAAATGATATTGACCAGGGGCTGGGAGAAGGGAAGAACGGGGAGTTATTATTTAATGGGGACGGAGTTTTAGTTTGATCTGATGAAAAAGTTAAGGAGACGGATAGGGGTAATGGTATGTGAATGTATTTAATGCTGCCGAAATGGGAAATTTTATGTTATGTACATTTTACCTCCCCCCACCGTCCAACACACACAGACATTTCTGTTGGGGGTGGGGGGAGATCTCTCCTAGATTCCAGTTCCAAGAATGCCTGGATGGGACAAGGCCTGCACATGTAGCAAGCTCCTCGGGGGTGACCCTGCCCAGGTGCTCTGGGACAATCCTTGGGAGCCCTGCTCTGGGGAAACACATCAGCCTTACACATCCAGCATTTTCCGTAATATTTTCCAAGCTGAGAGAGAGAAGCCTGCTTTGGGGAAGCAGTGTGTCACTATGGATCTTTATCTGAACTTGTTTTTTTCTTTCTGGGCCATTGAAACACGCACACACACACACACACACACATACACACACACACTTGACTCTACTGGGCTGTGATGGCAAACATAATACACGTTCATTGTCAACGACATTGCAACACAAAAAAGTGACCCGTGAGAAAATAAGTCATACAGAATCCTAACTCAGAGTGACCACAATTGACTTTGGGTGTATATTTATCCAGCCTTTCTTCTCTACTCATAATACTTAAATCATTGCAGCCATGTATCATATTTTATAATCTGCATTTTCGCTAATACACAATGAACCATTCATCTCGTCTTCAAATAGGTGCCTATAGCCCACTTTTTAAATAATGGCAGAAGAATCCGTGGCTCAGACGTCCCACATAGAACTTTTTTAACGAACTCTTTGTTGTCGCTGTCCAAGTGATTTCCAAATGTGCTGCTATGAGCATCCTCTTAAGGAAACCCTAGGAGAGTAATTATAACTTCATAGAGGATTTGCTTTGTAAAGGCTCTTGAATATATTACCAGTTGGCCTTCCATGAAGGGCAAATGGATTATTCCAGCACCAGCGGCTCATGAGTGTGTGCGGGTGTAGTTTTTACACAGAGATGTCCTAGTTCCACCTGGCGGGAGGCCTGTCATGGCAGGGACACCACCTATGTTCCGGGTGGGCCCTCCGTGGACCCGTTTTCACCTTTGCTCAGTAATCCCCAGGAGAGTTGGGCAGAGAGGACCTGGCCCTGAACTCTGCTGGGGCAATGGCCTTGGCCCCATAGGCCTGACCCTGGGCAAGGCTGACCCCTACTTGCCCCTGGAGGCCACTGGGTATTTTCACTGCTTGTTTGCTGGCACTGCCAGGACTGCATGGACCATCTCCCAGGCGTGGGGCGTGGAGGGTCCTCCAACTTTCCACAAGGCCCATCGGGCTCCTCACCGTGGCTTGGAGGGTGGTACCCACCACTGTAGGCTTGACAGTCTGAGACACATTATTACTTTGAAACAGGACTCCTGTATCAAGCAGTTTCCCCCAGGACCCACACATGCACCCTCCCTCTGCCAGGCCCTCCTTCACGGCAGCCCTGGTGGAGGGCCACTGGTGGCCCTGCTGTCAGCCCAGCCCAGGCACACAGGGGCTCAGCCCAAAACCTGGGACTGGCTTGGGGCACCCTCTCCACATCCATCCATCTTGGTAACAAGCAAGGTCACCAGGGACACAAGAGACACAACATCCTAGTCGTCCTTCCTGCGAGGCCCCTGTAATCAGCCCATCCTCCCCTCCCCTGGACCACAACCTTCCCTGTCTGGACACTCGTCTCCCTAATTGCTGCCTGCCCTCGGCCTTCTTAACACCCTTTATGCTCCACCACCCCAGGGGGGCCCCCTGCTTCTCTCTCCAGCCTCATCTCCCACCCTTTATCCAGCACTGCCTCCCAGCTTCTCCAGCCACAGAGACCTGCTCGTCTTTACTCACACGCTGTTCTCTTTGAAGGGATTGTTCTTCCCACTCGCGTTGCCTTCCCAGGTTCTCCCCTCAGTCCTACTGTGTGTGACAACAGCAGCTGATGTTATGGAGCGTGTACCTGAGCAAGGCTCAGCTCAGCTCCCGCCTCCTCCAGGAAGCTCTCCAGGAAGGATCCTGTGGCTATGACAAGCCACTCCTTCAGCGCCTGGCCCTCCTAGCTTTGGTAACAATCTTTGCCTTGGAGCCCACTGGGCTGTGAGTTTCCGGAGAGCAAGGACTTGAGTCTTCAGTGTCCTCAGAGCCCAGCCCGGGGCCTGTCTCCAGTGTCGAGTCACATCCTGTTTGGGGGAGCAAGTCCAGGACAGCCGAGCTTGGTTCAAGCAAGCGGCCAGGCTTGATGCGAAGAGGAGCACTATTCAGAAATGAACTCAGACAATCCAGTTTCAAACACGCGATCGCCTGGAAACAGAAAAGCTTGAAAATTGTTCTTGAAAGAGAGGGATTAAAAAGCAAAGGGAAACGAGAAACAACATTCCCCTTCGTGTTACCTAAGACAGCGATAGAGCGATGGCTGTTCCACGATGACCCTGCTGTGCGACCTCGGGCAAGAGTCCTCCCTCTCTGGGCCTCGGGCCTCGTCGGCGAGAAGCTGGCCTTTGCGATCGCCCTGGACCTTTCAGCTCTGAGGCTGGGGACGGGATTTCAATGCTAATTACCGAAGGTGCCCACCCTCCAATCAGTAAAATGTCCACGGTATAGCCTGCTGGCTTTTGGAAGTGAGGATGAGTCCCCTTCTAGAACACTCCAAAAGATTCAGTGCAAACACTTTACTCTCAGTGGCCCTGCCCTGCCCTCCCTCCAGCGGTCAGAAGCTTGCTGGCCTGTGGCAGGAGGGCCAAATGCCTGCGTACACATTCGACACTCGCTCCGGGGCAGATAGCCAGAGGGGCAGCTGTGCTTTGTCCCCATTTCCCTGTCCTCATAAACATTCTTCCGTCTTAGTGGTCAGAGAGACCTGTGTCACATCTGCTGACCACCCGCATGGACCCTCCTCATGGTTCAGACCTCACGGCCAGGCACCCTTGGTCGGCCTCCAAGGGACACCAGATGATTAGAGGGTTCTAGCGGAGCCAGGGGACCCAGCAGGAGGCCTGCATGGTCCAGTGGGGTCAAGAAAGCGGTGGTCAGAGAGGAAGCGGACCCATCCCCGCGAAGGACTAGCCATGACGACGTTCGCAACCAGTAGATTTATAAATATCCTTTCAGAAAAGGAAATTATAATTATTTTTCTAAAGACCCCAACATGGAAAAATAGAAAGTCAGCAATCTTCAGTGGGTCTGCAATATTTCCTTTTAAATTTGACCAGTCTGTGAACCCCAGATGTCTGAGAACCCCTTCCTGCGTGCTCCCTGCTGAGGCCCAGAGACACAACGCTGCTCCCCTACTCCGAGCTCAAAGCCTGCAGTAGCTCCCTACCGCCCTCGGGGTGGAACCCAATCCCTTAGGGGCGGGCGGGAGGAGGGGAGGAGGAAGGGTCACCGGCTGCGGCGGCGGCGGGGTCTGGTCTGCACCAAGCCTGCCCGGTGGCGCTGGTCCTCACCGGGTGGATGGGGAGGTGAGGGCCAGTCCGAGAGTTCTGCCGGAGCACGGCAGGGTCTAGGTCTTGGCTCCCTGGGCGGCCGCACCCCACCGTGGCCCTGACTTTCTCACAGGGACGGAGGCCTCCTGGCAGGAGGGCTGGGGAGAAGTGGAGGTGGCTTGGGCCGCACAGCACCTGGCAGGGGAGTGCGGAGTGCGGAGTGGGGAGCGGGGAGCGGGAAGCGGGGAGCGGGGAGTGGCGAGTGGCTAAAGAGGAGGGCTCTGGCAGCGGACTCGGGGCCTCGCAGCGGCAGTGGGAAGCTAAGGGGCTCCTGGCAGGGAACGTGGGGGGCTCCCGGCAGGGCCGCCCGCCCAG
>NW_006440626.1:190924-193141 GCF_000325575.1 Pteropus alecto
GCTCCCGCGCGTGCGGGCCTGCGGCCTCGTCCCAAGGATCTAAGGCTCCTTTAGGAGCCTTGTCTCCCTCCTGCCTTCCTGTCTTTCTTGTTGGTTTCGTTTTTTAAATCCTGTAAATGATGGGTGACAAAATAAAGGTCTCCCCAATAACCGCGTCACCAGGACAGACCGTGCGCGCTACCTGGGGCGGGTTCCTGTCCCCTTCTCCTTCCATGCGGTGCATCCCTTTGTCACTGGGGCATAAACATTTCCTTTCGTCATCGACACCGGCCGTCAGTGCTCCTTTTAAAAGCTAAAAGCCCATCGGAATTGTTCTTTTGGGCTGAGTCTAGTCCCAGCTGCCCGGGTGTCCCCATGGCAGGGACAACAGCTACTCAACGGGGTCCTGTCAGCCGCATAAGTAGGCGTACAAAGAGAAAAGACAGGGAGGACCCGTGAGTCGCTAGATTACAGGTTGCTAAACTGAGCCCAGAAGGGCTGTGCCACGCCTCACGTGGGCCCCGGGTCACCTGTGTTCACCGCGGTGTTGTCTTTACTACGTGACAAAATAGGGCCAGCAGCAGCGCCTCAGAAAGCTCATGTCCCACGGAGGAAGCTTGAGCTGGCTTATGCAAGCACGTGCATGACCATGTGATTCCAGGACCTTCCGTTAATTCGAATTGGACACATTTGAGATAGGAGCCCCAGCGCGGTCAGGTGGCCCAGCCCTGAAGCCGCCTGCCGACTGGTCCCTCGTCTTCCCGGGACTCAGTGTCCTCATCTGATAAGGAGTATCATGCCTGCTTGCCCATCTCACAGGGGCAGTGGATGCAGGGGTGCTCCTCTGGGTCCACGAGGCTGTCCGGGTGTGAGGGGGGCCGTGTGCGTGCATGTGTGCATGCGTGTGTGCAGGGAGTGTGAGCATGAGTCCAGTCTTACCGAGGCACTGGAGGTTCGGCTCTGCTCGGAGAGGGCCCAGGACGGGAGCAAGAGGTTCAGAGAGGGACCTTGGACAAGGCACTGCGTCTCTGGGCCTCACTTTCTCTAGGTGTTAACCGAGGGAGTTGTGGACAGGTCCTCCAAGGATTCTTTCAGCTTTCTTAGATAGTAAGTGAATCACTGGACTCGCTTTTTAAAGGATGAGACTAGAACCCAGCACTGCACCCTTCCCAGCCCGGGTCCTGAAGGTGCTAGCTTTACTGATTTCCAGCATCCACCTCAGCCCTAGGCCTCCTTTGGGCTGGATGCTGGGACAGAGCCCCGGAAGGGCCTGAGACCCTGTTCCGGTCCTTGGGGAGATCGGAGCCTAGCTGGAGGCAGGAGGGGTGGGCAGGGAAGGGTAAGGAAGCGGACGGTGACACGGTGAGGGAGGAGACATAGGATGGTGGGCACGGTGTGTGTGTGGGGCGGGGGATGTGGAGAGGCCCAGGAAGGCTCTTGCGAGGGGGCCGCCGCCTGAACTGAGCCTTAAGGAGAATGGGTAGCTTATCGTCAGCAGACAGAGTGTTGAGCACTTCAGGCAGAGGGAATCGGGGGCGGAGGGAGCCCGTAGGACATGGGGCCACTCCTGGCAGAGAGAAGACGCACTCCAGGCAGAGGGAGTATTCTGAAAGGCCAAGGACACCGAGAATGCGGGAATGCGCTCTAGCGAAATCCCTTCCTCAAGCCATTTCCCTACTTCTTCGCATTTCTACCCGCCGCCTCCTAGGGGGTCAGCCAGACTAGAAACACAAAAGAAAAGTAAAATAAAGGAGCGAGTCCGGCCAAGGGAGATGTCGAGGAAGGAGAAAGGCAGCGGGGAGGCCGTGCGATGAGTGAAACGCTGTCTGCTCCCAACTCCTGAAGAGCTGCAGATGGGGGCCGGGCTCGCCCTCGGAGCAAAGGCAGACCTCTCAGCCCCGAGATGTGGGGTGCTCTTAGGGAGGGTTGCATGTGCAGGAGACGGACACCTTTCCGGCCCTTGCGTCACCTACCAATCAGGGCTGCTCTCCACGTGGGTGTAGCCGGGAGGCTGGATGGCACAGTTCAAGCTTTTGGAGGGTGCCTGGCAGGGTTCCTGGGCAGGACTTGGGGCGTCAGAGAAGACTTCCTGGAGGAAGTGATGGCAAAGGCTTGACCTGATTCCGGCAGGGAGAATGGCTGCAAAATGGCAATGACAATGACACAAAGATCCCAGGGTGGGCGAGGGTGAAACAGGCCCATGTGCAGTGAGCCCCGGGGACCAAAGGTGCATTGTCC
>NW_006440626.1:193182-195028 GCF_000325575.1 Pteropus alecto
GACTAAGCTGAGCTGTGCAGAGGGTGGCTGGGGGAGGGGAGACGTTTGAATTCTCAAGTCCTTTGTACTCTTAATAATAAAATTATTATTAAAATGATTATTAAACGATTTCTGGAATAAAACTGGTAAGTCGCGATTGACTGATCTCCACTCCCGAAGACACGTCTTGAAAACAAACAAAACCCAGAAAGACTGTGAGCCCCAGATGTCCGCTGCTGTCCTTAAAAATTCCTCGGCCTCATGGACGCACACGGGGGTATCGTCGTGAGTCAGACAGGACCGGTCTTGGGCATCATGGACTCTGCTCGCTGAGCCATCAAAGAGGAGATGGAGGCCCTAGGGCCCTCGTCTTAGCCAAACGGCCAGGGAGAGAACCAGGTCTCCCGCCTTCTAGGTCTTTCCACTACTTCACCGGATTCCTAGGAAATTAGCAATGGAAAATCGATCCCACTCTGGGGGAAGAAGCGAGTCGTATTTTCCGTCCTGGCTCCTTGAGAGCACCTGGGATGCGGCGGGTCCCTCATAGCCCCCCCACCCCGCACAGGACCCCGGTTATGTCACCCACCCGGGGGGCAGTTAAGGAAGCGGCTCTGGCTTTGCTGAGATCATGGGCGGAGACTCGGTGTAAGATCAGCCCCAGAGGCCTCCTGCTGACCGCATGCGACCTCCTCCTTTGGCTGTCACCGCCCTGGGGGAGCGGGATGGGGGCTGCTGGTTGGGCTGTCTGGGCTGGGCCCAGGGTGACAGGCAGGATCTCAGAGGCTCTCAGGCCCAGGAGAGGAGGAAGCGCTGACATTGGGCTCTGGTCCCACAGCGCGTCCTGCTTTTGTCCTGGGTGGACATGGAGGCTAAGAAGCCATCGCTAAAGCTGGCCTTCCTGGGCTTGACCCTGACTCATGACTCACTGGTCCTGTGCCCTCAGACAGGCTGCGTCACCTCTCTGGGCATCGGCTTCCTCTTCTGTGAAACCAGATGGAACTGTAGCTCGGTGACTGGCACACAGTAAGTGCTCGGTCAATGCCAGCATTTATTTGGTACCCATCCCAGACTCGCTCTGTCCATCAGTCTTAACACTGTCATGGAACCCGGTCAGTTCTGACCTTTCTTCCCCACTCCTTCTGGTCCCCAGGCCTAAAGTCCCAAACTGCTGCATGTGGAATGAGCTGGGACCTGGAGAGAAGGAGCCTGAGTCTCCGAGACCCACAGTGGATCCAGTCAAGGCTTGCGGGGCAGAATTGTTCTGCCCGCCCCATCGGGAGTAGGGGTTCAGGCCCTTGGGGACAAACTGATTCAGACGCCGAAGCCCACAGCTTCACTGAGTGGCATGAGGGCTATGGGAGAGGTGGCAAAGGGGGGTTTTGGTCCCCATTTAGCTAGCAGAAAATCACCCTCGGTGCCCAAGGCTAAGCTGGTCCCCTTCTCTCCCTCCCTCTCTCCCTGCTTCTTTCCTTCCTTCCTTCCTTCCTTCCTTCCTTCCTTCCTTCCTTCCTTCCTTCCTTCCTTCCTTCCTTCCTTCTTCTCTCTCTTTCTCTCTCTCTTTCTTTCCCAGTGTGTATTCTTCTTCCTTTTATTAAGAGTATTATCATTTCCCTCTGGGTAGGATAGCCAGATTTAGCAAATAAAAATACAAGACACACAGTCAAATTTAAATTTCAGGTGAACAACAAATAGCTTTTTAAGTATGAATATGTCCTAAAGATTGCAAGGGGCATACTTATACTAAAGATTTATTTGTTGCTTATCTGAAACTTAAGTTGACCTGGGTATCTTGTATTTTATTTGGTAACTCTTCCGCTGGAGAACCAGGTCTTTCCTGTTCTGCGTCTATGAGTTTGGGTCATGGGAT
>NW_006440626.1:195950-198553 GCF_000325575.1 Pteropus alecto
TTGCTAGGCTGTGGTCGTTGCTCTCACCTAGTCACCATCTTGGAAGCAACGGGAGGTATCTAGTGAATTTTCTGGTTCCCAGACATTCTCTTGCCTTTCCCCCAAGTTTAGCTACTCTTGAAGTTGAGGGTCAAATGACCTATCAGTATGCTGACTAAGTTTTTGCCTGTTGGTTCCCTAGCATTAGGAGGTCAAAACAACCAATAGCCAGCTGAGATCTCGAGATGCAGTGTAATCTTTAGTTTGTTCCCTGGTGGAAGAATCCCTCTGTGGGAACAAGGACCTTGAATTTAACAACAGCTAAGGTCGTGGGGATGGCAGAGGAGCCAGCCCTACTTCCCGGACCTCTGTGTTCCCCTTGGTGCCTGGACCAAAGTGTTCAAACACTGGGGACACGGTGCCATCGTCTGAGTTTATCTCCCACACTCTGGCATTGAAAGCACTTGTCGTCTACTCTTGACTGGATCTGAAGGGGTGAATAATGGGTGTCTGAACAGAACGTAAGTTCCAGAAAACAGAATTCTTGTCTGTGTTGGTCACTGCTGTATCTCCAGCACCTGGAATAGTGTTGAACTCAAAATAGGAACTTGATAACTATTAGCAGAATCAACATAGTAAGTAATTTCAACTAGAATTTAATATCAATAAAACGCGTTAGAAAGCAAACATTTTTTCAAAAGTATAAGACTGTCACTAGGATGGATGGGTCAGTACAGTAAATCTAGGAGGAGATGTAGGCATGGTGTACAAGTTCCTCTGTTTAGGTATGCATCAAAAAAAACCAGAGATGGAGAAATTGGCAACCATTCTGAAAAATGGCATGACATGACATCTCTCTTGTGCATCAAAATAAACTTGAAATAGATTAAGAGTTTTAAGGTAAAAGAAATAAAACCATAAATACACTGGGAGAAAATATAATTATTTATATATTTTTGAGGTGGATAAGTAAGCAATAGCACTCACATTGGGGACCACGAAGGAAATAATGAAGATTTTTTGCTATATAAAAATTAAAATTTTCACGTGGGGAAAAAAACAGTATAAGCAGAGTTGACAGGCAAACAACAAACTGGGAAAAAATATGTATCAGACAAAATACAGTTGACCCTTGAACAACATGAGTTTGAATTGCGTGAGTCCACTTATGTGCAGATTTTTTTCAATAAATATCTTTACTGTTTTTGATTGACAGTTGAGAGTCCACAGATGTGAAGAACCAACTGTATGCATTGATCTGCACCATATTATATAGGGAGCTTGAACATCCACAGATTTGGGTATTCTTGAGGATCCTGGAACCCCAATCTCCATAGATACCAAGGAACAACTAAGTTTTTGTGGAGTCAAAGTTCTATATGGATTTTTGACTGTGCGAGAGATCGGCACCCCAATCCCCACACTGTTCAAGGATCAACTGTCATTCTAACTCAATATACAAAAATCCTCTTGCAAATCAACAAGACCAGATATTTGCAAAGGATATGGAAAGGAAGCCTACAGAAGAGAAAATTCAAATTTCCAATATGTCTACTGAAAAGGTTTAATTTCAAAGGATGCAAATGAATCAAAGATAAAAACTTTTAGCTATTAGCTTGGGAGAGCTTCTAAAAAGATTTTTAAAAGTCCTGATAAAAGGTAAGGAGCTGTGAGAGTTCAGGGAATGAACACTCTTATATGTTGCTGGTGAGACGACAGATTGGGAAAACGTCCTGGAGGCAAAGTGGGCAACAATTATGCATTAAACAAATATTTATGAAGCTCCCCGGTGTGCCGGGCTCATGGTAACAACATACTATTCACTCTGGCTCTCGTTTCCCTTCCGGTATAGTCGGGAAGCTAGACATGAAAGAAGAAGGTACACAGATGAGTTCGTAATTACTACAGTTGTAGAAAGTACTTGTATATGTGTTTAACAACGGGTCTTAACCTGGTCAGGATTATTGGGAAGACTTCCCTAGGAGGCGATTCTGAAGCCGAGTCTAGAATGACGAGAAGGATTGAGCCAGGAGGACAGGGATGAAAATTGTTCTGGGCAGAGACAATGGCAATGTGAAAGTCCTCATGAACTCTGGGACTGTCATCTGTCCTCCCACACCTGTGACTCCGGCCCCTGCTAATCTCCATCGACTCAGCTCCTGATTCAGAGCTCCAAGGTATTCTCCAGCATCTAGCTTTCAAACAAAAAGTATTAGCCCATCAAAGAAACAGGAGAGGAAGTCAACAGATATAAACTCTGAGTGAGCCCAAATTTCAGATTTAGCAGTTATTTACTTCAAGATAGCTACCGTAAATATGTTGAAAGAATTAAAGAAAATTATGTTCAGAGGAATTAAACAAAAGTATAGTATCAATGAGTGAAAAGATAGGGAATCTCTACTGACAAATAGAAAGTGTTAATGGAAATTCTAGAGCTGAATAGGACCATAGCTGAAAAATTTAAAAATTCACTAGATGGTCTCCAGTTCTGGAGAGGGCAGAAGAAAGGATCAGGAAATCTGAAGATAAATCAGCAGAAAGCATTCAACCCAAAGAAAAAAGAGGTAGAACTTCAGAGACCTGTGGACAATATCAAATGGTCCAAGTTCACGTAATTAAAATCT
>NW_006440626.1:198597-200666 GCF_000325575.1 Pteropus alecto
TTAACTTCCAGATCCAAGGAGCTCAAAAAACCGCAAGCAGGGTAAATACAAGTAAAACCACTTCTAGGTGATTCATAGTTAAACTTCTGAAAGCCAGAGGAACGGGGAAAATCTTGATAGGTCTGGAGAAAAAAAAGAAAGACTCTGTTCTGTAAAGGGGAAGTACGACGTGATTAACATCTGTTCCCATCCAGAAACAAGGACAGATCCAGCGTTGCCTCGTGTGTCTAATAAGAGCCCTCAGAGTAGATGTTAGTAAGAAGAGAAGGGAGATAACGTTTTGTCATATACTAAGCGGGAACTCCCTAGAACCAAAGGAAGATGGGAAGTTGCTCACCCACGTGCCAAGCAAGACAAATGCAAGAACAAAAAGAAAAATCTCAGTATCCACACCAGGGGACAGCACACAGAATCTCAGTACATCGAGGAGAGGGAAGGAAAAACTTCTAAAATGATAAAAAAGTAGAAATCACGACACGACTCGTTTTTCATAATTATAAAGAGAAGACACAAGTAGCATATATTACAAAAAGTACAGCTCTGGCGGAGTAGAAGTTAAGCTTTAGAATATCGACCGTAAGGCAAATGATTCTGGTCCATAGCAATGCAAATGGATTTTGTACAACAGACAAAATTAGATTTGGTCTTAGAGTAAAGATAATCCCAGACAGTACACTTTGTCGCTCTATAGGACAGTAACCAGGTTCGTACCTACGAGCAAATTCGTTTCTGCCTTCCTGATCGCCTGCACATACATCCGTCCTTCAAATTCTCCTTTGAACTGGTTTTCACATCTTATTATTGGTCACCTTAGGAGTTAATGAGTTAAGTAAAATCATAGATGTGTTCATTTTCTATTTGCACGAGAATTATGATTTGACCTCTTTATAAATTAGTCTTTATCTAAAAGAATTTGAATTTGTAACATATGATACATAAGTACTAAAGGAGTTCCTAGCCATAAAAAAAGGGAAAAGACAAAAACCCAATTAAAAATGAGTCAAGTTTTTAAGCAGAGAAGTAACCTCATCAGTAATCAGAGAAAGTAAAATGAAAACAATAATTTATCATTTTTCACTCACAGTAGGTTTCCACTGGCCTGAAATCATGGTCATTGCTGGGGAGAGGAGCCTGGATCTAGGGGAGGGACGGGCCAGGGGCAGATCTGTTTGTGCGGTCTGAATGTTGTAAGATCCTCTGGCTACTGGGGGGTGGTGGGGTGGGAAAAATGGATGTCGGGGACATCGGCAGTGGCCCAGGTAGGGGATGTCAGTGGCTCAGACCTAGGTGGTGGCAGAGACAATGCACCGAGAAGTCTGGATGACTTGGGCCTTGTGGCTGGGGTCTGGGAGGGACACCCAGGGAGCTGACATCTGTCTACACCCTGGGACCTGAAGGAGAAGTCTGGTCATGCCAAAGAGTGAGTCAGAAATCAGAAGCCACCGGGGTGGCTCCTGGTCCACGAGTGGCTGGTGCCCTGGCCCAGCTCCAGGAAACCCCGATGGGCAGGTCAGGACATCTGGGGAGGTACCGGAAGTCCCAGCAGGGTGTCTGGGTTTCCTCTGCCATGGAGATGAGTAGAACCACAGGAGGTCGAGGCCTCCCGCGTGTGAAGCACCGTGTCATGGCATCGCGAAGCTCCTGGTCCCGGCCTCGCTGCAGCTCTTTCGATCCTGTCCCTCTTCATAAGCCCTCAGGCCCCTCCTCCCCTCTCTGCAGCTGACATTGCAGAAACGCTGTGGGGGACTCGGGGTCTGGGGTGGGGACAGGGCTGAAGATGTGGGCATGGGAGACCTCCGTGTGTTTTGGTCTTTGAGGTCTGGGCATGCGTACTGTCCCCTGAGAGGCTGGCCAGCCCCAGCCCAGAGAATGAGAGGCCAGTGAGGTCAGGGAGTGTGTGGGCCCAAGGACGAGGAGCTTCCAGCAGGAGGTGTGTCGGCCGCATCACATGCCATGATGGAGTCAGAGATGACCTTGGCTTTGGCAAGGTGGAGCTCATCCTTGACTCTGATAAGAGCCATTTCAGTAGAGGGTGGTGACAGCACCCAACTGAATTGAGTTTTAGAAGC
>NW_006440626.1:201081-214349 GCF_000325575.1 Pteropus alecto
ACCTGGAGAGATGACTTATCCATGTGACAATCTGACGGGCTGTGTCAGCACCGTGGGAAGGCGGCTGGAAGGACATCTGAGTTCAGAAACGTACAAGTTCCAACACAGAGCTCTGCTGAGCAGTGGCGCGGGCTGCCGGGTGCCTGGGGCTGCAGGTCTTGGCCAGCGCGGGGACAGCCAGACTGGCAGGTCCCGTTGCAGGAGGCAGGGTGCAGGTGGGGGCTGACTCAGCAGGCGCCGCCGCTGAGGAGGTGAAGGGGTCCTGCAGGGTCCCCTGGCATCACAGTGACACTTAGCCCTGCCTCGGAGGTGTTCCAGAATGCCTCTTAGTCCTGGGCGAAAATGGCTTCTTTACTCCTCAGAGCTCAGAGACATTTTCTGAGCCGGTCCCATGACTTCTGAGCCTAACGTCATGTCCTCCCCGGGTGGGCCGCATCCAGTGACAGATGCAGACAACAGTACAAGGCCTGGCCGGTTCCACCCAGCTCAGGCGGGCCCTGGGGGCCTTCTCGTTGCAGAGTGCTGGCGGCCTCTGCCCAGGCCTGCATCCTTCCCCTGCAGCCACAGTGGTGACCCCGGACTGTCCTGACCTGATGTCCTGCTCCCTGAAGCCTGCCCCGGAGTGGCTCCCTGGGAGCCCACTGTGCCACACAGGATGGCGGAGCACACTGTCCCTTCTCAGTCGTGGGGGCTGAGACCTGGGCAGGCGGGTGGTCCAGCCCCAAGTGGGGAAAGGGCGGGCGAGGGGAGCAGGGAGGCTCAGATGAGGGGAGCAGGGAAGGGAGCTGAATTGAGGGGGGGCTTCTGTAGCCCCGAGAGCTGCTGTTTGGGCGGACGCCTGGCTGTGAGCCCCGCCCGCACTTCCTGGCCCCAACCTCCCTTCACTACGGGCAAAGCCCAGCTCCTCTCCTTTACACTTTTCGGTCCTTCTGGCCTCAGTGGCTCAGGGGCCCATTTCCTAGGACAACTTAGTGGCCCACTTCCTCGGTGTCTGAGCTGCAGGATGGCAGAAGTCCCCGTGAGCCCTCGTGAGCACCCGGCAGCTTGGGTGTCCCCAGAAGCCAGCCAGAAAGCATCGAGAAGCGTGGCCGGTTCGGGAAGGTGCACAAGCGGGCACGAGAGGCGTGTGGCAGGGAGGGGGAAGCAGCCTCCACGACATGTGTCATCAAGCAAGTCACCTCCGAGGGCGGCCACGCTTGGCCCCCGGGGAGCGGGAAACGTCGAGAGACCAGCACAGCTCCGAGCTGCCGGGGAGGCGCACTGGTCCACCAGCTCCCTCCAGGCGTGGGTGCCCTGGCACTCCCGGCTTGCCTGGCTCAGGGCCAGAGGCAGCAAAAAGAAACCTCACATGTGCGCCTGTGTTGGGTCACTCTTTGGGGGTGCCCCTTGGAACGGGGAGCCCATCTCCCGGTGTCACCTCACTCAGAGATGGAGAGAGAAATCCCATTCCTTTGCTCAAGGAGCTCGCTGTCTTCAGTCTCCTGGAGGCTCCGCAAGGGCCCTGTGCACCTCGGACACAGGGCCGAGGGAAGCGCCAGCCCCAGGCCTCCTCCCCACCAGCCCCCAGCCCAGCTGGCTCCCCAGGGGCCCTGGGGACAGACTGTGGGCCCAGCAGCTCAGCCCGACCGCCCAGGCTAAAGCGATGCCCTGCCAGGCAGGCTCAGGTGGCTGCCATGAGCGCCTACGCAGCCCAGCCTTTGTCCCTGGCGGTCACGGGCACCGTTTGCTCGGTGCCCAGCTTGTTTTTCCCAGGCCAGGCCAGGCGGGCAGGGGCACCAAAGCCATGGAAACAACACGGACCACCTGTCCCACCCCAGCTCTCCCCTCTGCCCGGTTGCTTTCTCAGTCTCTGCGGACCTCCTGGGGTGTTGGCCCTGCCCCAGGCCCTTGGCCCCGCCCGCCCTGGGACCTCAACTGGGCCGATGCAGAGAGAGCCAAGAGGTTTCTGGCACTCCTGGGTCCCCTCACCTGCTCCCATCATGCATCGGATGCAGGCTCTGAGGACCCCTTCTTCTGCCATGTGTCCCCCCTTCTCCAGCCACTCACCCCTGGGGCTCAGGAATAAGGCCAGCTCAGGGAAGTGCTCTCTGATCAGTGCTCCCCCAATAGGAAATAGGCTATCTCGAAAGGTGGTGAGCTCCCCGTCACATTAGACATGCAAGAGTAGACTCCTGGGGTTGCTATAACAGAATCCTTGCTGTGTGCATGGAAAATGAATGGATTGAATGCATGAGCACAGGAAGCGCTCTTTCATTCATTCGTTTATTGACTTGTTCATTCATCCAGCAGATACCAGTGGCACCCATCCTAGGTGCTGAGCATGTCACGGCAAGGTTCCAGTGATGGTCCCAGCAGTCGTGGGAGGTGGGGTCATGCGGAGAAGGGGGTACAGAGGAGACACCCACATGGGTGGATGACCACCCGAGTCAGGCTGATTGGGAGCCCAGAGGGACCGCAGAGAATATGAGCTCAGCATCCTACTCCTTGGCGGGGGGCGGGGGGTATGGGGGGACGGACGTGCCACACAGAACCAGGGTAACTCCCCAGAACGCTGGGCCCTCAGTCAGTCAGGAGTTCGGAGGAAGGGAGACCCCCTCCCGGGTTTGGGGAGCACTCAGGAAGAGCAGCCGCGGGGAGGCCGAACATTTTCGTTCATGCAAGCACTGTTTACATAGCAGGCTACAGACCCCAAGCGCGTTTGGAACAAATCCATTCCGGGACTGAACTCCAGGTTGGGGCCACCTTGTTCACCGGGCCTGGTGCTGGCTGGAAGTGTCTCACCTGCTCTAGGTAGCTAGTGCTCTCACGAACCCCCCTGAACGCAGCCCTTTGGTTCTGCTCACGAATTTGGTGGGTCGGGGATTCTGAAAGGCACAGTGGGGACAACTCTTCTCTGCTCTGTGACATCTGGCGCTTCGCCCGGGACCCGGGACAACTCAGACGACCAGGGCTGGAAGCTCTGAGGCCGGGCCTGCCGCGTCTGAGGTGGCTTCTCCTTTCACGTGTCTGGAGCCCGGGCTGGGACGACTCGAAGGCTCGAACTGTCAACCAACGGGCCTCCACACGGCCTCCCACGTGGCCTGGGCTTCCTCGTGGCACGGAGGCCCCAGGGCGCTTGAACTTCCTTCCGGCCAGGCGGCTCAGGGCTCCAGCGTAGAGGCCGTGTGGTCCTCTCCGACCCGCCTCGGAAGGCACTCAGCAGCACCACCGTCACACTCAGCCACAAGCCTGCGCGGGCTCAAGGGGAGAGGACACGGGCCCCACCTCTCAATGGGAGGGGGACGAGGAACTCGCAGCCATATTGGAAACCACCACACTCCTCCCGACTCCTAGCCTCGGTTTCCTTCTCTCTTCTTTGAAAATGCCGCCGTCTGCTAAGGCCGGGCTCACATCTCGAGCCAGAAAACCGTCTTGCTGGCCCATGCGCCCCTGGTTGTGACCGCTTCTAATAAATAATGAGGACGGCCGTGAGCACGCGGCCCTCATCTCGGAGCCACGCCCACGGGTTCACACATGCGTGTTCTTGTTTGGGTCTCAGAGCAACCCCGTGAGACATTTCAGAAGAGGGGACACCTGGCCTGGGGTTTTGCAGGACGAGTAGAAGTTCTCCAGACAGACAGAGTTTGAAACACGGTGTGGCGAGCTTGGGCGTGCACGCAGGCACGTGTGGCTGGAGGACGAGGGGGTTTGTACTGGGAAAGTGCTCCAGACCTGTGTCATCGGAGGAGCCCTCACACCCTGGCAATGCGAGGACCGAGAGCCGGCCCAGGAGAAGCTGGTGCTGCTGCCTGGCCACAGGCCCCCCGTGAGCGCCTGCCATTTTGCCTCTCTTACAGTTTCAAGTGTGCTTTCAGCCAGTCTCCGGGTGGATGTGGGGGCATCGTGAGCCCCACTTTATAGATGAGGAAGCAGGCTCTGGGAGGTTTTTCTGGAATCTGAGCTGGGCGGGAGGGCCGGGGCCAGGCCGGGAGCACCTCTCGTCTGCCCCCACATCCTCGTCCCTTAGGACGCACCTCAGGCAGGGCTTCGAGCTCCTCCTCTCTCCCCAGCCCCCCAGCTGCCCCCGCAGCCCTGACCACACTCCCAGAAAGGCCCGTCCAGGGCCAGCTGCAGGCGGTTGGGCCTCCGGCTTCCATCAGCAGGCAGCAGGGAGCATGGTCACGTGCTCACTTATGTCCAGGGCTCCTTGTGGCCATGGGAGGGGGAGGGCGAGAACTAAGGGGGGGAAGGGAGCTGAATTGAGGGGAAACTGAGGCCCAGAACGGGGAGGGCTTGGCTTCTGCAATTTGCACGCACCTGGCTTCCCCTCCCGTGCAGCCATTCGGTTCCGGCTCTTGAGCTCAATCCCCTGGCTGCCTGGTAGCCAGCCGGCCGAGGGCAGCGCCACGCTGCCGGCCTGCTTCAGCCTGGCCCGGTCACCCCGAAAAGCTGACAAAAGCCAGCTGCCCTCCCAGCGGTCGCTCGGCAGGCAGACACCCGGAGGCGTGACGCCTGCCCTCGTCTGGCACTGGCGGCTGCCAGGAGGGCCCGTGGAAAGCCCCTCTCCCCTCCACTCCCAGGGGCTCTGCAGCTCCTTTCCGGAATGGCTTCTCGATGAGGTAATGCGGCTCAGCGCGGGAGGAGGCCGCGGGGAAGCGCTGCTGGCCGGGCCCCAGCTCGCCTGGGACGCGGCTGCCCGGCCTTCGTGCCCTGCCCGCCCAGAGGCTGCCAAAACGGGGGCCGAGGGGGCCAGGCGGGGAGCAGGACTCTGGACCGAACGCTCGGCAGCCTCGCTCGGGGGCACCGGGGGACCCCAGACGTTTGTTGGCTCGTCTGCTGGTCTCGCACTGGCTCGGCCCTGGGCCCGGCCTCGGCCTGCGGTCTCACGCTGCCCCTGGCGTCCCAGCCCCGTGCCGTGTCACCACGCAGGGAAGCAGAGGCCCAGGGAGGCCCCGCAGCACGCTCACACCCCGGGGCCCGGGAGCCCACAGTGTGCGCCTCCGACTGCCAAGCTGCATATTCCTGGAACACGAGTCTTTTCCGGCCACAGAGAGCTCGAGGCGCCCGCCTTCCTGTGCCCGAGCCAGGAGGAAACACCCATGGGGCCCGTCCACCTGGGGTCCCCTCAGGGCCTCTCCTGGTCCCACGAGAAGCGGGGGCCCCCTGCCCTGTAAAGCCCCGAACCTCTTCCTCACCGGGCTCCCTGCCAGGCTCCCCTGAAGGTGGGACCGAGAGACAGGAACTCGGCGGGAGGTGTCCCACGGGGTGACTCACCGCCCTGTCCCCCAGCCCCCACTTCCTGCCAGGTCCTGTGCTGGAAGGCTGGGGCCACAGGAACTGGCATGACCCAGCAGCCCCGACCGAGTGGAGGGAGGGACACCGAAGACCGAAGCCACCTGGAGCGTGGGGGGCTGGGCCCACAGACTTCCTCCGTGGGCAGCGCAGTCATCAGGCAGCAGGGGGCTCCGAGAGGGTCACCTGCCCCAGGCTGGGCCCGGCAGGACCCCTGCTCTTGGTGGCATTTGGGACGCTGGCCGTGTGCAGAGGGAGCAGGGCAGGCCTCAGTGTCTGTGGGCCCAGCCGGTCCTGCCTCTGCCTCGAATTCGTTGTGGGACATAGGCCAAGCCCCGGCTCCTGGCTGAGCCTCAATTTCCCCATCTGCAGACCGGAGATGGGGGTAGGGGGTGGGCCTCAACTGGACGCCAGGAGCCCCCGGGTCCCTCGGCCAGGACTGCAGCTGTGCGGGGGAAGCTGCTCTGGGCCTCGCCTCCTTTCCACGCTGGAGGAGACCCAGGACCACAGCGCAGAGGGGCCAGGCAGGCCCCAGCGCTAGCGCAGGGCCAAGATCCAGCCCAGACTCCTGGGCGGGCCTAGTGACCCCGCCGGACCCTTCCTGCTTACCCCACACAAAGCATCAGCTCCCCGAGCGGAACCGCTCCCCTCTGCTGCCCCCTGGTGGCTAAAGTGACACATGGCAGCCCAGTCTAAAATCCTGGGCACCCACGCAGGCGCCCTCACTAGGAGCCCTGGCTGAGCATCACTGCGTTATTTCATTGGGTCTTCCCATCTTCCCGTGGGTGGGTGTCATCAAGACTGGTTCAGGGGTCAATGGCCAGTGAGTGGACTGTCAGGTGACTCGTGTTGTTTGCAGTCGGACACCTCCAGCGGAAAAGCACCCGTCACCCCCAGTCAGCGGCCACCCAGGGCTTGAGGCTGTGGGAGGGGAGGAGGGGCTGGGGAGTTTGGGGCTCACTATTCTTTGGGGGTGGATGCATCTCCCAACTGAGGGAAACGGAGGAGGGGAAGGGCCGGTTCACGGGAACAGGAAGGTGTGTGTTTGGACGCCCTCCCAGGGCCCTGGAGCAGGGGCAGGAGAGGGGTGGCGCCTCGACGCCGAGCCCCCCGGGCCTCTGTGTGCTGCAGGGGCAAGGCTCGCTTCAAGGCGCAGGGAGCTGGCACCCCGGAGGGGCGGCGCCCTGGCGCCGGAGAGCACTGACCAGGCCATGTTGCTGTTCACACGAGAGGCCAAGACTAGGGATCCAGAGAGGACAGGATGTGGCCCTGTTCCTGGGGGTCTCCCAGGCTGATGTCAACCCTCCCGGGCAGTCTGGGGCAGGAGAGAGTGATTCATTCCTGGGGACGTGGGGCTGGGCCCCGACAGGTGTGTGGTGTCTCAGGCGGCAGACTCGAAACCTGTCTCCATACTCAGAACGTGGGAGGCGGGAGGGGTTTGGGGAGTGCAGAGAGAGGTCAGTGCGAGCGGGCAGGCTCTAGAAGGTCTGAGCTTGTGCCATGAGTGGCCTTTAGGCCAATGGCTGGAAAGGGCATCCATTTGTCCCCTTGGCAGATGGCCACGATCCCCCCCCCATGGGCCAGGCTGAGAGGGCTTAGGCCCCATGGGCCCTGGTACAGACAGGGACATCTGGCCCCCGTCACCCCTTGTGTCCCAGAGTCTCCTTTCTCAGGTCCAGGCCGGGAGTATTGAGATGGGAGGGGGTGCTGCTGTGAAGCTTGGAGACCCCACACAGCTGGGTGCAGTTAGGAAAGCTGAGGAGTTATTATTTGGGGATTAAATCAAAAGTAATCCCCCCAAGGTGATGGCCAGTTCTCCTCAAGGTCAAGTTCTCATGATGTAGCCCCTTGAGCCCTGGGAAGTGGGGTCCCTGAGTTCCAGGATGTGAGGAGAGAGGACGGTGAGGGTGCCGCCACCCGCCCGGTCCGGCTCGGCGGGAGCAGGGTGGCAAGGGCACACCGCACCCCACTGGGGTTCTGCACAGCCACCCTGCCTCCAAACCCCAGCTCTGTCCGCCTCCCACCAAGGCCCCGCGGCCCAGCCCCGCACGGCCTCCTCCACGCGAGCCTCCCCGCCTCTGCCATCCTCCACGGGTCTGCCGGCGGCCACTTGAACAGTTTTATTTAAATTCCAAGAAGTTTTCTTAAAAATCTCTGCTCTGGCACAGTGTTGGCTCCTTGTCATTGGGGACATTTCAAGTCTTCACTGTACCCTTCAAAGCTTCCCAGCCTGGTCCCCACCTCACCCCCCAAGCCCATCGCTTTGACGCCCACTCCTGGTTTGCCTTACGACACTTGGGGGTGTTTCTGTCCGTTCCACAGTTGGACATACGGAGGCCAGGGAGAGGCAGGCCTGCTCAGAAGGTCTCGGGCAAAAGTGGCAGAGCCGGGCCTGGGAGGCTGGGTTCGGATGTCCCATCTGGAGCAGCAGCCCCCTCGCCCCGCCCCGCCCCGCTGACCACCAGACAGGGGCGCCCGCTGGGGGCCCGGAAGCTGGGAAGGGAGGCTGCCGCCACCTCCACGGAGGGCCACAGCCCCACTCTCGGCCTTGAGTGGCCTCCAGCACCGGGAGGCCAGGCTGCAGGGGGCCTGGAAACGTGACCGTGGCTGTTTATTCAGCTGTCTGAGTTGGCGCCTGCTCCCCGACTGGGGCCTAGTCTTTCTGGAGTTAAAACATACAGCCCTGTCCCCACCCTGGGCAGTGAGCTTCTCAAAGCAGGATTTCTCTGTGGGAGACTTAAGGGGCAAGCCCCTGAGCAGAGGCCGCAGGCCAGCCCCTCGGCCGAGCCCCATGGAGACAGAGGGTCCTGGGCGGCTCCCTTCCCTCTGTACAGGAAGCAGGTAGCACCCTCGGTTTGGGTCATTTGAGGAGTGCTTTATAAAGGGACACAGGTGTGGGCAGCTCTGAGGAAAAGCTACAAGGGAAGGAGAGGCTCCCTGTGGCCTGTGGCCTGAGGGTCAAGAGAGCAAGGGGGTCCCAAGCTCGGAGGGAGGGCCATCCACCTGGCCCCCGGCCCCCTCCCAGCACCTCCCGCCGGCCAAGCCCGGGCAGGTCAGCGCCTGGGAGCCTCCGGGCGGCCGGGCGGAGAGAGGGTTTGGAGAAGCGCAGGGAAAGTGGCCCCGACGAAGCGAGACTGCGCAGCACCGTGTGGTCACGGGGCACGGGGCACGCCCTGCGCAGCACCGTGTGGTCAGGAGGCACGGGGCACGCCCTGCAGCCCCACAGAGGCCAGAGCTCCACGGCGCTCCTTCCCGGACTCGCCATGCCCACACTGGGGGAGTCTCGTTTGGGCGGGCCCGTGACTGCCTCCCTGAGTGGAGGGTGGTAGAAGGGCCCTGTGTGGCCGGGGGCCCCGCTATGACGGCCCTGAGCTTCTGCAGGGCCCTCTCCAGCAATGGCGTTCAGAAGCCAGCTGGTAAGGGGCAGCCACGCGGAGGGGTCTCAGTGGACAGCCACTGCCAGTGAGCGAGGATGCCCGCAGCTGACCGCAGCCCCGGACGCCGAGCCACCTCCAGGGGCCCCCGCCCAAGTGGAGCAGAGACGAGGTGTTCCCACTGTGCCTTGTCCACGTTCTGGACCCACGGCGTCCGTGAGCACATGAAGGGGCTGTGGTAAATCTCTTTGATTTAGAAAAACCTGTTAGCCACAAACAACGGCCACTGGAACTAACCAAGACACAGGTCGGTGCCCGGCACCTCTGACCGTTTCTCCGGGCGGTCTCGAATCTTCTTTTCACTACCAGTGAGACGCTTCCTAGCCTTCATGGACACCTGCTGATCTGAGGGGAGGCAGGACGTGGGCCTTGGACTTGGCAGTGGCTGGGGTGACGGAGGTGGCAGTGTCTGGGGAGTTGGACACAGGGCCAAGTCCTCTAGCGCAGGCCCAGAGCTCGGAGGCACCTGGCTGGGTTGGTGGGGTGAAAAGGAGATGCCCAAGATTCAGTGTTCCCATCGCGGGGTCACGGGGTCAGCCAAGGATAAGAGAACGCATCGGGACTGTGGACGCCGCACAAAGCTGAGGACAGACAGACAGACAGACAGCCATGTCCTAAGGCCCGTGTGGCGTCTTTCCTCCCATGTCCTTATTCGGAGGACTGACAGACACTGGGCGGGGCCGTTGTCAGGACAGAGAGAGGTACAGTGACAGGCACGTGTTGAGAGGGCATATGGGGGTCACTACGCCCCAGCAGCCTGATTTGGGGTCTCACCTGGCAGCTCCAACGTGCAGCCCAAGTCTGGCCCAAGGCATTGCTCAGAATGTGCAAAGATGGAAGGAGATTCCACGCCGACCCCCAAGCCCTGACACCTTTCCCCAGGAGGGAAGTGTCAGGATTAAGACTTGATGTCCTCTAACCCTACCCATGGGGTAGTGAGTTGTGTAAATTGCTGCTTTTCCTTTTCGCCTTGGCCGCCGGGGAGCTCTCAACCAAAGCTGTGAGCCCAGCTCGGGCTTCACTCAGACCTCCTCTTGCCCTTGCTTTTCCTTCCTCATTTACCTCTGCTTTTAATTACATGTCCCGTGGCATCTTTGTTGTACCCCCAAATCTTTTCTGGGCAAGGCGACCCGTGACTCCTTTTAGATATCCCCACTCCCAAACGATGCGGAATCCGCCCTCAGGAAAGCATGTGGGATGCTCACGCCCTGACCTTGGGCTCAAACCCCTGCTCCCCTAACTCAGCCTGGGGCGAAGGCCGCCCCTCCACCTGCACACTTGCTTCCTTGGCGGTCGGTGCGTTTGCAAGGCTGACAGACCCGGGTGACAGACCCCACACATGGCGGACGTCAGGGGGTGGTTGTCAGTGCCATTCCTGTTTCTCCTCCTGTTTAGACTCAGTTCTTCTTCCTCAGTCCGGCCTCCAGGCTCCTCGTGCGTGAGGCAGGAAGCACATATGAAATGCTGAGCTGTCCCCTCTCGGCTGACAATGCCTCTCAGAGGGCACCCCAGGCCTCTGTCCCAAGGAACTCACAGCCTAGCCAGGAGACAGGGTGATGGAAGGCATCTTGGGGGCTGTGAGAGCTTGGGGGCGAGGGGGTGAGTGGGGAGGCATCAGGAGAGGCTGCCTGGAGGTGGGAGCCTTAAAAGTGAGATGTGAAGCTGAGTAAGGTCATTTGCGAGGAGGTGGTGCGGGGGACAGCGGGTGGGAAGGAGGCCAGGTGGGTTGACAGCCCTGCCGAAGCCAAGGAGCTGAGAAGGTCCTCAGACGGTGCCCTTCCAACTCATGGCGATGGGGTGCGGCCGTGTAGGCAAAGGCGAGGCAGGGTTCCCACATACCTGGGGGGGAGGGAGCAGCAGGCAGGAGAAATAAAACCCAGAAGCTCAGGTGTGCCGTGGGAAGGTTACGTGGGGAGGGTGTGCCAGGCTCTCGCACGCTCACACCGATCTGATTAATCGACTCCTCTAACGAAAGGGCATGGCCATCCTTGCCTGGTGTGGGGGACGTGCCGTCTCCCAGTATGGGCACCCCCACCTCCGCCCCTCCAGGCAGCAGCAGAGAGAAGGGAAATATCCCAGGAAGGGATAGCAGAGATGCCGGCCAGCTTTTGACATTAAAACAGACTTTGAAAGGCATGGCTGAGGGAGGCAACGTTTTGAAAGAAAAACAACAAAAGAAGCTTCTAGAAGCCATAGTCTCTGGCCGACAAGAGTTCATGTCCCAAATAGTGGCTCTGGGGAGGTGATGAGCCGGCGACCCTGACCTGGAGGGGGACGGGGCCTGTGCCCTGACAGAGAAGGGGAGGGGCGGGTCCAGGAGTGACCAGGAGAGCAGGCCCCCACTCCCAGACTCATGGGATGGATGCGCAGTGACAGGCCTGAGTGGCCCGTATGGGCCGGGCTAGAAGGAGGACGGTGTCCCAGACTGGGCACCCCTGGTGGGGGCGCTGCAGGAGTCAGATGCCCCTGGAGAGGCAGAACCCTGGGCTGACTCAGTTTACTCTGTGGACCGGGTTGGAGTGAGCACCACAGCTGGAGCTCTAGATACAAACTCAGCTACGAACGAGTGGGACCCATTTCGCAGGGCTGGGTGTCGCCATTTTTCCTCAAGGATGCTTCGGGGAGAGTGCTCTGTGACCCCTGGCCGGGCGGGGCAGGTAGAGTTGGGATGAGGTGTCCCAGCCCCTGAGCGTGGGGCTATTTTTCTTTTGGGAGGTGACAGCCCAGTGCTAGAGTCATTTCACTTGTAAATTAGGTCTGGTCTTGGCGAAAAGGTGCTGCCATCTGCAGTAGGAGAAGTGATGGGTTGGTCAACTTGGTCAATGCCCCTCCCCACGCCCCCAGTGACTGGGTGGTCCTGAGGAGCACTGGGTGGGCTGAAGGACAGGGACAATGTCCTAGCCTGGGTGGCTGTGCTGGGAGGCAGGGTCTGGCCTGCATGTCCAGCCTCCTCTCTTAAGATTCCAGGCAGCCCTGGGGGACCAGGATGGTCGCCTCCCCAAGCCCCCCTGTCCAGGCCAGCGGTGGGCTGAGTACGGAAGGTGGGGAGAGCCATGGGGTTCAAGGTCCCCACGCCCTGCCTGCCCTGGGCAGGAGCCACTTCTGCCTCAGGGCAGACAATGCGCCGCGGGGGAGGGGTGGCCCTAGGCCAGGCTCCCCCACCCCCCTCCCAGCCGCACAGGAAGACAGAACTCAGAGACAGCGTGTCCTGGAGTGAACCTGCCACCAGCGCTGGTTTAGGGCGCCAGACTCTCCTCCAGTGGGCTCAAACGGATTACGGAACTTCTCAGCCTAAAATGATGAGGGGCCTGAGACTCCCGCCCGACGCGGGGGCGCGGGGGGACTTCAGAAAACCTCAGTCTCTGCGCCCCCTCTCCTGCAACCCTCGCCCTTGGATTCTGCTGAGCTCTCGCTGACCTTGGAGTCCTCGCTCTGGCCATGCCCCGCACCTGCCACACCGTCCCCCAGGTCCCGCTGTGGTGGCCTCCCACAGCCCCTTCCTGTCTGGTGCTCCTTGCTCATGTGCCATCTGCCTCCCCCCACCCCCGGCCCCAGCACAGGCTGGAACCCGCCTGTCCTGGTCCCTGCTGTATGCAGCGCAGATGGATGTAAGTTCTCCCCATCACCCCTACCCCGCCTCCCCACTCGCCCCCTCCCAGCACCCCCTCTCTCCGTACCCCGCAGGGCCCTGCCCTGCCCGGCCCCCACACCTGCCTGGCATGCACCCCAGGGTGCTGCCAGCTGGTGACTCTCCCACCCTGGAAAGCCCCGGAAGGGCAGAGCCACCGTAGGAGCCCACCAGGTCCTAGCCCGGGTTGAGGGAGGGGACAGGCTCTCCAGAGAGTGGCCTGGCAGGCAGCCTGTGACCTGGGCCTCTGGTTCCTCACCGCAAACCACCCTCCCTCTCGTGAGGCTCCTGGTGGCTGGGAGCTGGGTATTCCCCAGTGACAGCCCCTTCCTTTGTGACCCCAGAGCTGGCCGAAGAAAAGGCACTGTGCTGAGCTCGCTGGGAGGAGCCAGGCCTACCAGTCAGCACAGGGAGCTGGGCTGCCCCCCAGAGCCCCGAAACCCGAGCACCAGCCCTGGGCCCGCTGCAGTGAGCAGACCTTCCCCCTCCCTTCTCCCTGGCCGAGGACCCAGCTCCTTCCCAGGCCTCAGGCCCTGCCTCCCGGACACTGTGCCTCTCGACCCACAGCGCTCCCCCGGATCCCCCAGCCCAGCCGCATGACACCCAGCACCTTGCACGTCCCATACCTGTGCCAGCAGCTCTCCCTGCCCAGCGCTCACCCCCCCACACACAGCCAGGGGGCGCTGCCCCGGGAAAGCCCCCGGAGACCTACTAACTGCGCTCTCTCTGGCGTCTGAGACCTTCCCAGCAGAGAACGGTGGTTTGTGCAACTCTGATTGGGTCTGTCCTTCCTGCTAGACTTGGCTCCGGTCCCCCGTCCCAGGGGAAGGTGTTAAACTTTTCCCTTATTTTGGTATCTCTGAAACCTCTCAGCACAAAACCTGGCATGTAGTAGACTTAAAAAAAAAAAAAATCCTTGTGGGTTAAGTCACAGT
>NW_006440626.1:215480-227340 GCF_000325575.1 Pteropus alecto
TTCCCTTATTTTTGTATCTCTGAAACCTCTCAGCACAAAACCTGGCATGTAGTAGACTTAAAAAAAAAAAAATCCTTGTGGGTTAAGTCACAGTCCCGGGTCCTGACTGAGACTGAGTGTGTATGCGCGTGTGTCTCACACCCCTTCCTGCCCCCATTCTCCGCCACAATCAAGGAGGGCCATTCCACACGTCCGCCACTGCCCAAGTGTCCCCCAGCCTGCGGCACGTTAAACTCCACCTGCTGTGCTGGCCAACGCATGTCACCCCTCGCCGCTGGAAGCTTCCTCGAAGCACCGATTTCTCCCTGGCCACCCTGCCTCCATCGCCTTTGCCATTCGGGTCTAGGCTGGCGTTAGGGTCTCTCTCCCTCCTGACCACGAACGTGGGGGGAATTATCCAGCTCTACGAGGGGCGAAGCACCCCCACTAAGAGGCTGAAATAAAATAGCATCGACCACAGTAAAATGCAAGGGGAACAGCAGGCGAGGATGTGGAGACACTGGAGCCCCGAGGAGCTGCCGGTGAGGCCAGCGGTCCAGTCTCCGTGGACAAGCTGAGCGGTTCCTCAAAAAGCTAAATCCAGACTGTGACCCGCCGTTCCGGGCCCGGGTGTCCCTGTGCCAGCAGATCTGAGGTCAGGGTCTCCAGCGGGGCCCGCACAGCATGTCCGCAGCCGCACTGTCCGCGAGGGCCAGAAGGAAGAAACACCCCGAGCGGCCGCCCACCGGCAGAGCGATGCACAAAATGGGTCCATCACGCAATGCTTACGCCGCCCCCTGCGGACCCCCGCGTGGGCTGGGAGTGCAGCCGGCCACTGCCCCCCACACCCCGTCCTGGCCACATCCTCCTCGCGGCCCCCTAGATACGCATCCTATGGAGAGATGAAAGGGCCAGGGTCACACGGCCCCCTGTGCCTCAGCCCCGCTGCGCCCTCCCTGACGCACAGCCGAGTCCTAGGCCGCATCCTTTCCCGGCCGCAGAGTGCCCTCTGGTGGTCACATTGGAAGTTTTCGAGGACTCAGAAGAGGAAACGGAATTGGGTGGATGGACCCCAAGGTCAAGGACCAGAGGCCAGGGGCTGCCTGAGGACAAAGACCTGCTGCCCACGTGAGCCCTGAGGGGGGCGGGGGCAGGAAGCATGTCGAGTGGGGTGGCTGAAGGAGGGCAGGAGTGAGCAGTGCTACTGTCCCTGTGGGGTGGCGGGGACCGCTAGGCCAGAAGGGAGGTGTCGCTAGGCCTCTCACCCCGGAACCACCTCTGGGTCTTCATCCCACAGGGTCCCCCTTCTCACCCTCCTCTGTCCTCCAGGCCGGGACCATCCTCTGCGAGGGGCACCCGGACTTCCAGCCAGGGCGGGGCACCTGTGGCGCGCCTCAGCCCTCAGAGGGTGCCAGGCGCACCCCCCGACCTCCTGCAGGCCCCACCCATATCCTGACCCCACCCTCAGGACAGAGGCCCCGGAGCCTGGAGGAGAGGTGGGGCTGGGAGGCTGCCGCACAGAATTTTCACAAGAAGCGAACTTGGTCTTTGTCTCCATTTCTGGCACCAGGCTCTTAAAACTCTTGGAATTTCCTAAGTGCTGAGAGTGATAAATGTGTCTTTTGTTATGTTAATGAGGTGACTTAGGCTGGTCACCAGAAGAACCAACCAGGCGATTAAAGGCTGGAACTTTCGGTCCTCCGGGGCTGGAGGTTAAACCCGCCCACCCATCCCCAGTGGCTAACGATTTAATCAGCTGTGCCCAAGTAATACGGCCTCCTGGAAAACCCAAAAGGACAGTGTTCTGAGAGCTTCCAGCTTCCAGGTTGGTGAACAGGCAGAGATCTGGGGACAGGGGTGCCTGGAGAAGGTGTGGAAGCCCCTTGCCACGTGCTCTCCCAGTGGGTCTCTTCCATCTGCTATTCCCGAGCTACATCCTTTTATAATAAAACCGATAATCTAGTAAGTGAAATATTTCTCGGAATTCTGTGAGCCTTTCTAGCAAATGAATGGAACTTCGAGAGAGGGTTGTGGAAACCTCCAGTCTGTAGCTGGTCACCTGGTGTCTGGGGCAGTCTCGTAGGATTGAGTTGAATTGCAGGACACCCAGCTGGGGTCTGAGAATTGCTGGGTGGGGGAAAGAACCCCCCACATTTGAACTGGGTACAGAAACTTTTAGAGAGTGACTGGGGTCCCCTAACATCCCTGCCGTTACTGCCGTGGAGGACCAAGGCTGCCGGCAGCAGCTCTCGTCCAGGGACTGCAGCATGTGAGGGCAAATCCAAGTTCAGCACTGGACCCAGCGGTGGAGGGGATTCGCCTTCTTTCATTCCCTGAGGCACCGGCACCGCCTCCGCCAGCAGCACCACCGCCAGCACTTAGGTCACCACCCGGCAGGCGGCCCGCGGCACCCTGCCCATGAGGGCTCACTGCTCGTGTCCCTCTCACACGGACCCCGGGCACCACTCTGGGCTCAGGGTGCGGGGGGTGGGGAACGTGGAGTATAGACAGGCTTCCGTCCCAGATCTGCCCTGAGGCTTCTCTTGGAGGGACAGAGACAGTCATAGCACAGTGGGATCTGGGCTGAGATGGGAGGGCAAAGGGGCCATGGGAGTCAAGAGAAGGAAGCATCTAAGGGAACTGGGACAACCAGGAGGGCTCCCTGGAGGCGGTGCCAGCCACTTCCATGGGCTGAAGAGGCATTTCAGGAGTCTCCTGGTGAAGAAGGGTGGGGGATGGTGCTCTAGGCAACGTGCCCAAAATAGAACACTAGCGGTCACTGGGGGATGGTCTGTGCAGCTGGAAGGGGTGGTCGGAGCTGGGGTCAGGGGCTCAGTGCAGGTGGGTTTGACGAAGGTGGGGATGTAGGGACTGTGTCCCTGGGAGTCGCAGAGAGGTGCGTGCAGGGGCCCCAGGGGGAAGGCAGGCATTGTCACCCCATTTCACAGATCAAAACCCTGAAGCTTCGGAAAGGCAGCCACTCCCCCAGCTCCATGCTCAGCTGAGCAGGCTCCCTGGGCCTTCGCTGTGCTCATCCCTCTGCCTGGAAGATTGTTTCTTGTCCCTCAGGCACCCAGCTCGGACTGGCCCGTTTCCCATTGTTAAACCTGGAGTGAGCCCATGGCCATGCCACCCTGAACAAGCCCGATCCCGTCTAATCTTGGAAGCTAAGCAGGGTGGGGCCTGGTGAGTACTCGGATGGGAGACCACCTAGGAAGACCAGGTGCTGTAGGCGTAAAAAATAAAATAAAAAATAAGGGACTGTAAGCTGACAAGGTCCTTGCAATCCGTGAGGTCAACCAAGGGCTGCCTTGTCATAAACAAACAAACAAACAAGCCCGGAGTGAAGGTGGGGGTCAAGGAGGGTCCATCACTTCATTCATTCATTTATTTACTTGTTCATTCATTCATCCGTCAGCCTAGACGAGGGGTCGTAGGGTACCAGCTTTGGTCAAGGCCTCAGCATGGGTGACAGCCTCCCATTTCACAGGTGAGTAAACCAAGGCCCAGAGCTTGTGAGCTACAAAGGCATTTTCTGGGCCAGGACGGGATCCTGCCCTGACACCCTGGATGCTGCCCTCTGGTGGCCTCTGTGCGTCTCAGGCCAAGATGAGGAGTCCCCATGGGGGTGGGCGGACTTCTGGTCAGTGGGCCCACCTCCCTGGGGCCCTCCCTGCACTGCAGCATGGGTGCAGGCAAGGAGTCCATGCGGCCAGATCTGGGACCCCAGGGCATGCACCTGATGCTGGATTGGCTGCTGCAATTCTGGGAGGGGGGCGGGGCAAGAACCCAGGGGGACCCCCGTGGATGCACGCTTAGCTTGGAATCCTTGCTTGGCCACTGGGTGACCCTGGCAGTCATTCTGCTCCCTAAGTTACAACCTTCCCACCCTTAAAGCAAGTGGCAAGGGGCTCCTACCGGGTGCTGCGACCGTGAGCCAATCTTTGCTGTTGATGAGTTATGAGCTATGGAGTCAGAATGCAGTGTTCCAGGCGTCACTGCAGTCAGTGTCGGCACCGAGGCCGTGGCTCCTGGTGCCTGAGACAAAGAACAAACGCCCCCTTACTTTTAGGAGATCAATCTGGCAAATAGGATTAGGACTACAGAAGCAATTACATTTCAGAGCTTTAATCCAGCTTCTTAAGGCCAAGTCCCCAGCTCAGAAATGAGTTTCCCCCTCCCCCAACTGACTGGCCCGTCATTCCCTGAGAGGCTGGGAAAGCAAGTGACTCAGCCCCATTTTTTTCTGAAGAATACACTTGGCTTTAAGAGGCATGAAAAATGCATGAAGTTAAATGCAGTGGCAGAGTGATAATGAGGAGAAAATAAGTGTCTGCATTAGACAATGACGGTCTCTCCCGCACCTCGCTGGCCCTGCGTCAGTGGCCTTGGCCAGACAGGCCCAGAGCAGGGCTGACTGGGGGTGGGGAGGTGGTGTCCACCTGCTCCTTTATTCCTTCAAGCACCCCATCTTTGGGCCTGGACACAGGCTGGGACCCAGCTGAAACCCCGGGAGGACGTCTGAACAATCTGTTGCCCATAGGCTGGGTGGATTCAGGATGGGGACAGCTGAGCAGGTCGTGGGTTGGGGAGAAGTTGGTGATCGTGTGCCTCGATAACCATCTCACCATTCACCTGTGTAACAGCTCTGATTTAGTGCTGCTCAGCTAACAGATTACATTTCCCAGCCTCCCTTGCAGCTAGGCATGACCATGTGACCAGGTTCTGGCCAATGAGAATTAAGTGGGAGTGTCCAGAAATGGGGAGAGGCACGCCCTTGTTCGGTCCTCCTTCCACCCAGCAGCCTGGAAAGCAGATGTGATGGCGGACCTTTAGCAGCCAGCTTAGACTGTGGGGCGAAGGGACACCTGCTCTGGAAGGCAGAGCAATGAGCTGGCAGGAGCCTGGGTCTCTGATGACATGTGGAGCTTTATACCAGCTCTTGTTTATCAACATCTAGACATCGTTCATGGGAAAGAAAAATACACCTTTATCTTATTTAACCACTGAGCTAAGGAGCTAGGGCCACACTCTTTAGACAGGAGCCAGGGAATCAAAGGCCTAGGGAGCCACGGGAATATAATGAACAGTGGGAGGGCGTCAGGCCGTGGGTGTGAGGAGGACTGTGGTGGGGACCGGAGCCTAATGGTGTGTGAGGAGCTGCCCGTTTGCCTCCAAAAGCCATCGACCCCTTCCCCCCGGTAGGGATCTGTGTGCCCACCTGTCCTATAAAGCGGAAGCTGGTCTTGGCAGGCAGCCCAGCCTGCACCCAGGGTCCCCAGACCCCTAGTGGCCACGGACCAGGCCAGTGTCAGTGGGACGTGGGCAGAGGTGGCGTTGGCGAGGTGCAGGCAGTGATGTGCACGCTGTGTCACTGGCTTAAAAGGAAATTGCTTGTTTGGACTTTCTCGCTTCCCCCACTCAGAAGCTCAGATGTGCCTGTGACCCCACTAAGCCCAGCTGACCAGGCCACATCATGGGGATGTCCACGCGTCCTCCACGCCCAGAAGGCCAAATCTTACAGCTTAGACCCATGGTTCTCAAGCGGGGCTGATTCTGCCCCCCCACCCCGGGGACATTGGACAATGTCTGGAGACACCTTGGGTTATCAGAACTAGGGGTGGGGAGAGAGGGGCATGTGACAAGCATCTAGCGGGGGCGGCTAGAGGGCTACCGCACACTCTACAGTACTCGGCACAGCCACCATTGCGAGGAAGATCCAACCCTGAACGTCCCTGGGGCTGCCGGTGAGGACACAGCAGCCGAGCGCACAGCACGCGTCCATGCCTGGAAGGACAGTTCCAAGGCCTTTGTCTGCCTTTCGGCATCCTTTGTGGCCTGACCCAGCCTGAGGGCTCAGGAGGTCAGTGGTCAGAGTCGAGCTGTAAATGGTGGTGCAAAGGAGAGGAAAAGGAATTTCAGACGGGGAACAGCACGGAAAAGGCACAGAGGTAAGACCTAACCGTGGACCACAGGCTGCTGGCTGTAACGGTCCTACTTCCCTTTCGGGCAGGGCGGCTGCTGCCTCTGACTAATCAGAAGATCCCCTCCAAGGCCGAGGGGAAAGTGACTGATGCATATTTCACAAGCTCGCCTTGCTCCGCATAGGCATTTTCCTTACTCCAGCAGGTGTATTAGCAGGCAGCAGGAGAGGCTCATCAGAAGCCATTGCAAGCTGGGAGTCTGAGCAAAGGCTGCCAGGTCATGGTTCTCTGGCTTCGGGTGCCACGTATGTGGGAGTGAGCCCACCTTTCCAACTGGTGAGGTCTGCATCAGTCAGAGCACGTCGCAAACAGCAGCTATAACATCTCAGTGGATTGACATAACCAAGGTGGATTTGTCTCTTATACGACAATTCAGCAGTGGTTAGTGGGGTTCTCTCTGCTCGACTGCTATAAAAGGAGTTGAGGTCACCTACCTGAGAGTTTGAGACAAGACAGGAAGGGAAGCCAGTCACCAAGGTAACGATCGACTGTCCCTCCCTCCGCAGGGGCCAACCCAGCCCCTGGCACCTTTGAGCCAAACAGCAAGTTCATTCGCAAGGCAGCCCTGAGCCCTCATCAAATGCTTCACCTCCCGAATTCGTAACCCCCACAGAGGTCAGAGGACAGAGAGCAGCCTGCGCATTTCATTCTTGGTGCTCCGATGCAGGCTCCGGGTGCTTACCCCCTCTCTGGGCTCCCGGATACCGTGTTGAAGCTTGGAAAGCCCTGGGACTTGCCCCTGTGGGGCTTCCTCTTCTCCCTCGGGAAGATCAGCTCTGTCCCCCCTTCTCTGGGGGAGGACCTCGGCAGCACAGGGTGGTCAGCAGGGCTCCCAGAAGGTTCTCTCAGGCTCCTTCTGGAACCCTGTCTCCCACGACCTCTTCTCCCAGGTGGGCTCCAGTGCTCGCTCACCCCACAATGAACCACTTCTCTTCATGGGGGCTCCCGCCATCCTGGACAGGGCCGGGAACCCCAAGGGGGCTCAGGAAAACCTTGTATATGGAGACGATCTGGAATGTCGACTCAGAACTTTCGACCACGTACACATTTGTCCAAAAGGAGCACTTCCCAAATGTACAGCTGCCCGCAGCCAGTCGGGCATTTACTAAGCATGGACGTTCGCAGGCCCCTCCTAGGACACACTGGAGGAGTAGGTCTGGGGAGATGCTAGGAGTTGGATGGTCAAGCAAGCTTGAGACGCTCCACCCAGGGCCCACCTCTGGAGGCCCTCTCTCCCTTAAAAGTCTTCGGTAGCTCCCCAGTGCCCTTAAATCAAGTCCGTGCTCCTCGGCCTGGCATTCGGCCCTCTTTGCTCTCATGAGCCACGGCTCATGCCGTTCTATCATTTGGAGTTCTGCTCCCTAAGTCCGCCTGTCCAAAACGTACTGTATTTGTTTTATACTGTTGGGTGGTAGATTATCACACGCTTAGCAGCTTAAAGCCACATACATTTGCGATCTCATAGCTCTGTAGGGCAGAAGTCCAGCAGGTCCGATTGCTGGGTTCTCTGCTCAGGGTCTCACAGGTGGGAACCCAGGTGTAGGTGGGGCTGGATCTCACCTGGAGGCTCTGGGGAAGAATCCAGGCTCGCTGGGGCTGGGGGGGCAGATGTCAGTTCCTTGCGGCTACAGGACTGAGGTCCCTATGTTCTTACCCAGGGGCCGTACCGAGCTCCTAGATGCCATCCGAATTCCTTACCACACGGTGCCCTCCATCTTGAAGCTAGCAAAGGCATGTCCAATCCTTCTTGTGCTTCAAATCTTTCTGAGTGCTCCTCCTGCCACAAGCCAGAGAGAACTCACTGCTTTTACAGGGCTCATGTGGTCAGGCCAGGCCTCCTAGCTAATCCCCTCTGATTAATTCAGTCAATTCATCAGTCACCTTATCACATCTTTTGCCCTGGGCATTCTATTTGCTGTATTCCCAGTCCCTGAGGTTAGGGCAGGACATCTTGGGGGACAGTTAGGATTCTGCCCACTGCACCTCCTCCTTTCCCAGGCCCCTTCAGGCACCTCGCTCTCCCAGGGTTTGCCCAGTGCCATCGGCCCCGTCCTCATGGCCTCTGTCCTCTGGCTGCTTGCCACACTCCGTTTCTCCACCCCCGCCCCATTGAACTGGGGGCTCCCAGCAGCAGGACGGGATGGTTTAGTCCATCCTGCACTCCAGGAGGCACAGGCCCCACCTCCTGGGAGGCTGAGAGTGCTGTGAACGAAGCCTGAGCTCCGGGCCTGATGGGCCTGGGTTCGAATCCCAGCTCCACCCACTGCATGACCTCAGCCAAACACTTCGTCCTCCGACTTCAGCAGCATCATTTCACGAGGCCGTATGAGGTCCAATAGACAAGCACGTGTTCCTTATACAGAAGGGGCCTGCTACAGGCTCAGTGGTATCTGAGTAGGAATCGTTGGGGCACAGGAAATGCTTGTCAGTGAAGCCAGAGACAAGATGCGAGGGAGGCAGGTGACAGGCGGCAAGAAGGGGGTGTGGTTGATGCTGAAGGTAGTGGTTGAGGTCAAGCTCAAGGTTTGAAAGAGTCACTGTCAGGTCCCTGCTCTCCACAGCTGCAATGTTACAGGTCGCTGATGCCAAATGCTTCCTGGAAAACCGTTCATTTATTCGACAATTGCTTATCGAGCACTTACTATACGCCAGGTTCGATCTAACGCCTTGAGGATGGTGCAGGAAGCAAATCAGATGTGGAGACGGTCCCTATGGAGCTTACAGGCTGGTGATAGATGGGAGACAAATAATGACATATTGTCCTCAGTGTCACAGAGGGCAGGGCGTTATGATAGACAGTACCAGTGAGTGTTTTGTGGGGAGGAATGTGAGGGCTCCTTTGATGTGGGAGGGACCACATAGAACCAGGGATCAAGCACTGTACTGGAAGGGACAGCATGTGCAAATGTCCTGGGGCAGAAACTAGCTTAGTGTGTTCAAGTGACAAGGGCAATGGAGAGGAGAGAACAAGGAGCCTCATGTATGTGAGGAGATTAAGGGACAGACAGGGGCCAGAAGATGCCAGGCTGGACCCGCACTGACTAAATGCCCGCCGTGTGCCGATCACGGGCCAAGCACTGTCACGTGGGTCAACTCACTCAGCTGTCAGAACCTCACAGAGTGTAGGTGCCATCGTTACTGCCACTTGGTGAGGAGGAAACCCAGGCTGCGGACGTTGAGAGCTTCGCCTGAGGTCACACGGGTAAGAAGTAGCTGAGCCCCACTGAGCCCCACGGGGCCCAAAGGTGGTCTAAAACCCATCCAGAGTCCCCAGGGTGCCCTGGCCCTGGCGACTTCAGCCCTCTGGGCATTGGCAGGTCTCCATGTTGGGTGAGAACCAGAGCTCCCCCCCTGGCAGAAGGGCCCCCTCTACTTCCTCCCACCCAATCTTTCCCGCACCTCAAACAGATCTGGGACCCTTGGAGCCCCTATTCCGTTCAGGATGACGGAGTTGCAGTCCCATTTGGGAGGAGGGAGCCCATTTGTGGTCACACACACTCAGAGCCCTGGAATCAGCCCAGACTCGGTGGGAACCTCAGACACAGCCACCACCCCTCTGCCCTAGGCAGCTGCTTCTGGGGTGTGTGTGTGTGTGTGTGTGTGTGTGTGTGTGTGTGTGTGTGTTTACGCGCGTGCGCGCGCACCAATAGGAAACCGAACTCTGTGCGGCGCGGGGAGCGCGGGCAGGGAGAGCTGCTTACGGGAGGTCACGAGACCGGTCCTTGAACCTGGCCCCGAAATACCTGCCGCTCCCACCTTTCTCTCCGGCGCCGCCTCCCCCCCAGAGCCGGCAGGGGGCAGCACGACGCTGTGCCTCTGTTCCTCCGCGTTCCCAGTGGCGCGGCTCTACATCCGGTTGTCCCAGGGAAACCGAGGCACAGAGAGGCAGAGTGTCAGTGAACCAGAACGGGAGTCGGGTCCGCCAGGTGTAACCCTCTCTCCTCCTGGCCCCACCCCTCCCGGCTGGTCCAGAGCCAACCCGACCATGCGCCTGGAGTGCACTGGGGTGGGCGATGGGGGTCGGTGCGGCCGAGGTCTGGGTGGGGCGCAGGGGTCTGGAGATGGGAAGAGGCTGCCACGGCTGTCGTCGTTATACAGCCCCGCCACAGTTCCACGACTCCTGAGGATTCGCCCTATTAACAGTCGCTAAGACTGAGGGTGGTCGGGGGGAGGAGCGGGGTGGGCCTCGGACGCTGTGCCAGGGTGGGGACACTGCCGGTCTCGCAGCCCCGGGCCTCGGCGTGGCCCAGCGGACCGCGAACCCCCGGCCCTGGCGCACCCGCGACCTCGCGTCTGAGCGTCCGCATTGTCGCCGCGGGATGGCAGTATTGGCCCGCGCGCCTGAGCTCCTTCCGCGGCTCCCCACCCCCAGCCGGCCGGGCTCCAGCCACTGGCTGCGAGGGCTCGTCCTGACCCTCCCGTTTCCAGAGCTCAGCTTCCCGTTCCGCGAAATGGGGTGGCATCCGGGGCGCTGGGGACACTTGGAGGTGAGGCTGCTATTGTCACTTCACTTCTTTCTGTGCCTCAGTTCCCCTGCCGGTGGTGGTCTCCAACGTCGCTTTCATCTGGAAACGCTGCCCCTCCGCCCCATTCCTCTTGGCTCCCATCCCCCAGCCCCCATGGAGGAGCCGCGGAATGGCCCGCGCTCGGGTCGTGGCAAAGGTTCAGGAGATTTGGGAGGATTAAGAGGGGATCAGGGGCTGGGGGTCAAGCGAGACTGCAGGGGGAGGGGGTAGGCTCTGAGCTTGAGGTCACCGCCCAGGCTTGGCTAGGTGGGACCTAGGGTGGTTGGCAGTAACACCCCTCCCCGACCTCCAAGCTTTCACCCTAGCGAGCCTCGGGTCTCGGGGGATCCTCAGGGACTAAGCACTCCCCAGTTCCATCCACTCGCCCAAGAACGGGAGGCTTGAACCCGCGGCGGGCTGTAAATACGCGGAGCAGAAAAGCCTAACCAGGACAGCGCTTAGGAGAGCGGTCGCCGTCCCGCCCCCTCGGAACAGACAGGGCATGGGCGCAGAGGAGTCTGCGGGGCCCCGGCGCCCACTCGCCCGGGGCTGAGCCAAGCCAGACCGCTCCGGGTGTGCGAGGCACTGCGGCTGTTCTGACCTCGCGCTCTGGCTGCTGAACATGAACACTGAGCCTTGTCCTGCACGGGAGACCGCGGTCGACTGTGGGGGAGGGAGGGCAGGGAACCCCTGGGGGCCTGGAGCCTCCCCCAAAGCCTGGGAAGCGCCAACAACCTCCTCTCCGTCTCCATCATGGTGCTTAACCCAACTGCTTTTGCAGGAGGTCATCTGAGCAACCCCTCTGCAACTGACCGGGCCTGTCTCGCCTTTCCCTGTCCTCACTCTGAATTAGCAGTGCCGAAGGGGTAGGGCGACCCTGGGTGCTGGAGGGGGGGCTCTGATCGAGGTCTACGGAGATGGCATTGCTGTATGGACTAAGGGCGTGGCCCAGGAGGACCCCCTGTGGATAACTGCCCGGGGGGGGCGGGGGGAGGAGCAGGGAAAAAGCGCCACAACGGCTATATGACTGGGTGGTCTCTCCCTCTCCCACTGGAAACTGGAGGCCAAGTGGCCACCAGGACCTGTACTGTCCATTCCCCGCCCCCGCCACCTCCCACCCCCACGGGCTCAGAGGAGCGGCCAGCCCCTCCGCAGGTGTCTCTTCGGAGCCGCACCCTCCCCCCGCGCCCCCCTCTACGCACCCAATCCCCATCCCCCCGCCCAGTCCCGGTAAGACGAACGGAAGGGAGCTGGCCTGGGGAGGGGGGTCTGGGGGGTGGATGCGTCTGTGTGTCACCGGGGAGGGAGGAGAAAAGGGAGGGGAGAGCTGGGGAGCGAGGGAGAGAGAGCGCGCGGCGAGCGAGGAGGGCGGGCGGGAGGCGGATCCTCCTA
>NW_006440626.1:227788-228054 GCF_000325575.1 Pteropus alecto
CTGCCGAGGACCCCCGCCCCTGCCCGTTCCCCGCCCGGCCCGCGCGTCCCCTCCGGCCGCCGCTGTCTATGGCGCAGCCCCCCTCCCTGGATCATGCACAGAAACTTTCGCAAGTGGATTTTTTACGTGTTTCTCTGCTTTGGCGTCCTCTACGTGAAGCTCGGGTGAGTATCCCCGTGGCCGGGGGCCGCCGCTGGGGGGTCGGGGCCGCGGGTAGGAGCCGCCTGCAGGGGTTCCGCGCAGGAACGTGGGCACCGGACGGGGCC
>NW_006440626.1:228143-228374 GCF_000325575.1 Pteropus alecto
TCTCCCGAGGCGCCCAGCCCAGGGCTAGAGGAGGGACAGCGGGGCGCGCAGGCTGCCGCGGCCAGGCTCGCGGGTAGCGGTGAGCGTGCCCGGCGCGTACTTTCACCTGTTTGGGCTCCAGGCCCCGGGGGTGGGACGCGCCTTCCCTCCCCCGGGCTGCACTGGGCGCTGAGCCCGGGCCGAGAGCTCGCTGCCTGGAGGGCGCGCCGGAGCGGGGGACGGGGGGCGTCG
>NW_006440626.1:228659-233226 GCF_000325575.1 Pteropus alecto
CCGCCCTCCCCCCGGCGCGGCCCGGGCGGGCGCCCGGCGGGCCGCGCTCGCAGCAGTAGCTGCTCCGAGTCGTATTTCCACATTCCTGAACCCAGCCGAGTCCTTACCTGTTGAGCTGCGATCTCCTTTAGACAGAATCTGTCTCGGCCTCGCTCGAAGTGGGGGTGGAGGGGGCGGTGTGACCATGAGGGGGTGCGGTGCACCTGGTCCGGGGCGCCCACGGCCCCCCGTCCGGCCGCGCCCTGCGCGCCTACTGTGTGCCGCTAGCGGCTGGAGGCAGGCGGCTCCCGGCCGCGGGCAAAGCCGGCGAACAGCCGGGCGGGAGGGCCCGGCCGGGTGCCGCCAGTGGAGACGCGGCTTCCCAGGCGGAGAGGGAGAAGGTTCGTTTGAGAATCATTTCATCCATCGTCCCCACCGCCGTTTACAGATGGAGAAACTGAGGCCAGCGGCTGCAGCGGCGGGGCCGGAAGCCCCCTGTCTCAGCCTCAGTTCTGCAGGCCTGGCAGCCTGGCGTGTCCGCTGGTGGCTCTGTTTATTATAGGTCTGTGTGTAGGCTGTGTCCCTGGGTGTTTGTTTATGGGAGGTGAGGGTGCGTGCACTGAGTCTGCTGGCAGCGTGGTTGGCCGGTGGGGAGGGAGGCCTTGTTTTCTGGACTCTCCCACAGCTCCTGAGCTTACTCCTCCTGTGTTCCCCAAAGTAATGGGCACCCCCTAACGAGGCTTTCTCTGCTACCTAGTTCCCAGTACTGAGGCTGCACTTCCCCCTGACCACTCTGGAATTAAATGTCCTCATTTCTCCTGTTTTAAGGATTAGGATACCCAGCAAGGGACACCAGGAGTAAATAAATGGCAGAGTCGAGACTGGAGTTGGCTGTGGTCTCCACCACTGACCACTCCTTCTAGCACTAGCTCCTTAACAGGAGTCATCTGAAAGTGACGCCCCCCCCCCGCCCCCCAGCTTGCAGGAAGAGCTCTACGAGGCACCCCCGACTCCCCACCCTGCACAAAGAGCTGAAGTTGTTGCCCAGCCCAGACTTCCAGGGCTGGTTCCAGGGCTTGGAGGTCTGAGTGACTGGGGACAGTAACTTCCTCCCACCACGAGGGTCCCTACCCGCACTCCCCGCTTTAAGCGAGACTGCTGCTCTGGCCATCCTGAGCAGGATGGTGGTGGCCAGTGTCTGAGTAGGGAGAGCCCAGGCAGTGGGACCCAGCCTGTGTGCCCGGGCACCTGGGAATTCCTGAGAGAGCTGGGTGGTGTTCCTGGCACTGCCGTCTGCCCCCACCAAGGGGCCCTGGGAGGGGGGCTCCTCTCCCTGGTGTGCCCCCTTAAGCACATGCTCTCTCGGTCCTGGGGAGAGAGGAGAAAATGAGATCTCCACAATACCCCCGTGGAACCACATCCAGAACACCCACAGAGCCACCGTGGGATCTGCTAAGGCGAGGGTGCTCAGTCCCTGACACCAGCACAGTCCGTGCCCGCCCATGTGGGAGCGAAGGGTCCTCCTTTCTTTGCAATCCATCTTGGCCGTACAAGGCAGGGAGGAGGGGGCAGCTGCGCCCAGATGTGACTTAAGGGGTTAAATGACCTCGGAGCCCGGTGAGGTTGAGGATGAGGTTCAGGTGGTCAGTCCTCCCCCCTCGCTCACCTAGTGGTCTTGGGTGAGCTCTTTAACCTCCCAGCCCACTTTTCTTCTTGGGGAAAACAGGGGAATGGTAGCGCCTCCTTCACTGTGAAGGTTAGTCCCGGGGTCTTTGGCCCCGGGGTTGGGCGGTGTCCCAGTAAACACTGTGTGCACCAGTCAAGCCTTTCTTATTGTTGATAACAACGGTATCGCAGCTGCTGCAGGCACTCTGGGGACGCCTCCAGATAGTATATTCTGGAGGATTTGGGATTTCAGGGCCAACAAAGCCCCAACCAAATGTCAGAGGCTGTGTGTGTTGGGAGATATTTCACGATCACAGCCCACCAGCCCACACTGTGCACAGGCAGCCCCCCACACATGTGCCCCTCAGCCCGTGCAGATGTGCAGCCCCTGGGGGGTGAGAACTCCGTCCTCACAATCCCTATGGGGATTGGGGGCCCAAGACCAGATGTGTCTTGGATTTTGAGCAATTTTAAAACAAATGACTTTGGAGAGTCACAGTTCCTCACTTGAGGACTGATCAGCCTCCGAGCTCCAGCCTTGGAGGAGGCCAACCCAGGATGGGGGGAGCCGTCAGGAGTCTGGGCACATTCTGCCCCCTGGAACCAGGGTCATGAAGTGCCGGAACCAACCCTGCTCCATGCCTCCCTCCTGCCTTTGGAGCCAGGAGAGGCAGAGGGGCCTGGGAGCCCTGGATCCTGAGGAACGAAGGGGCAGAGACAGCCCGTCCTCGTGGATGCTCCAGGCCAGGTCAGAAGCTAGGAAATCCACTCCCCCTGGGACCACTGACCGTATTGCAAGAGCTCTGTTCTCTTGTCATCTTCCCTGCTTTGTGCCTTTGCCCCAGCGTAAGGGGTCTATGCTGCATCTAGAGGGACATTCGTGTGTAGCCAGGCTTGGCAGACAATAGGAAGTGGAACTCAAAACCTGTGTTTCTGGCCTTTAAAAAAAATCACTGGAAGAGGATTGTTCAGAAAAGTGTGTCCTTGTGGATCTGCTCCTCCCCACACCTACCCCAACCAACCAACCCCCCGAAGGAGAGCAAAGGAAGCCAGGTGGGGAAGCCAGAGTTGGCAGCTCTGTGCACCTGTTGGGGGTGCATTCCCACCGTCAGCCTCTCCAGGGACTCAGAGGCAGGACCCTGCAGAGATACCGGTGAGCATGTGCACAGGTGAGCCTTGCCAGGTCGGGCCGGGTCGGCGATGGCAGTGAGTGCATGCGACCCACAGCCAGCTTCGCCAAACCCAGGGGCGCACGCAGGCAGAGGCGCAGCACACACAGTGCATCTGTGCGCACACACCTGCGCCCTCACAGACGCGCCCACGCTCCCGCAGGCACACACAGGCACATGCAGGCACATGCATGCACACGAGATCACATTGCGGAGCACAGCCCCCCAGAGGAGCGCACGCCCCCGCATGGTTATCCCGCGGTGTTCCCCCAAGGTGCAACCTCCAGAGCAGGCCAGAGCTGTGTGGCTTACTGGAGTTGCGGGAAGGGGTCCGAGCCAAGGCAGTTTGGGCAAGGCCTGGGGGCGGCTCCCGCCGCGCGCTCGGGTCAGCCTCCCCTTTAAAAAACCCGCCCGCGGAGGAGGCGGATGTAAGGGCGGCCCGGCCAATGGCAGCTGCGCGCCTCGGGAGACTTGCAGACGTGAGCCAGAGCGAGTGACAGAGCCGGTTCCGACGGATCGACGGACGGAGGGCCAGACGGCTGCCGAGGCTCACTCGCTGCCACCTACCAGCCCCCGGCCCCGCACTCCAGCCCCAGCGCGATGCGCGGCCCCGGCGGCGGGGCACTGGCGAATACTGCGCCGGGACCCGCGCGCCCGGGTCCCTAGCGTCCCGTGCCGCCGCCCTACCTCGGGGAGGGCCGCGGAAACCCGGGCCTCAGCTGGCTCAGGCGCCCTGCCCGCGCGCGGGGCCTGGCCAGCCCTGCCAGGAGTGCCGGCCCACCATGCTCCTGCTGTCGCCGCGCGGCGCGCTCCTCTCCGTCTATTGCCCGCAGATCTTTCTCATCTTGTCCAGCGGCAGCTACCTGTGAGTTCCGCGAACAGCACGTGGGGTGGTGGGCGGTAGGGTCCCTCCCCAGCCTTCCGCTGGAGCCGGGCGGGCAGGGAACGCGGCAGTGAGGTCTCTGGGCGGGGCGCCGGGTGTCCGGCGCGCGCGGGAGCCGGGGGACTTTGGGTCGCCTCGCCGGCCTAAGCCGCTAAGGTGGAGGACCTGGAGGACGCCTCCGCAGTGAGAAGTTCCGGCTTCGGGGGTCAGAGAAAAGGTAGCTCGCGGGAGGCCTGACTGCCCCACAAAGACCAGGCTGCGCGCACCGAGCGCGATGGCCGGAGGGCGCGCGGGCGGCGCCGAGATTCCTTGCGCGTCCCAGCCGAGTCCTGGATCAGCGGGATCCCCTCATTTATATAAATCCACGCGGCCCGCATGGCTGTGCCACATTTGAGAGAGCCGCACGCACGTATCAGCTCCCCCGAATACACATTGGTACACACGTGCACGCTGCGCCCCACCGGACAGCGCCCAAGCTGTCCGGCGAGGTCGCTGCGGCTTCTCGTGCCTTCCTGCCGCGCTGGGCCGCCTGGCCCTTGCCCTGGCCGAATCCTCACCTGGGGGGCGAGGGGGCGCCGGCGGAGGTGCGTCCGGGCCTTGGGGCCAAGGCAGCAGAGCCGAGGGGGCGCGTCAGCGCAGCGGTGGCTTCGCCGGATTCCTAATGGGACGCATATGCTCTGGCCTCCGATTTAAAAAGAAGTTTGATTTATGGAACCGCCGTTTGGGGGAATTTAAGCTGGATGCTACTGATTAAACCTCAGAGCCAGCTCTCCCTCCCCTTCTCTCCTCCCCTCCCCCTCCCCCTCTTTTACACGCGGGCCACGTCCGGGGTCGCCTAACGCGGCCAGAGGGGGCAGCCGCTGCCTTCCCG
>NW_006440626.1:233855-236795 GCF_000325575.1 Pteropus alecto
TTGGGGACTCAGACTAGGAAAGAGAGTCCTGCTTCTGGCGTCCCTCCTGGGAAATGGGTCAGCCCAGGGGGCCTTGGAATCCCAGCCTCCGGTCCTCAGAGGTTGGAGGCAGAGATGGGGAGCCTCCCCCTCCCCAGAATCGCAATCTTCTGCCTTGCTGGAGAATCCGCAGCTACTCTGCTTAATAAATCATTTTCGGAGCCAGCTGGCTGAGGTTTGGCGTTACTGGGGAGGTGTCCAGGGGTGGGAAACCTGGGGTCCTGGGGGGGGGGGTGGGAGTGAGAATCTGAGAGAAGGTAGGCAAAGGGCTCAGGAGCTGGTGAGAGCAAGGAGCCAAGGCAGCAACTGAGGGGCTCTGGGGCAGGCGGTGGCCAGTATACCTCTGTAGACCCCAGTTTTGGTGAGGTTGGTCCCCCAAATCTGGGCCTGTCGTGATTACCATCTGTGCCCACACAGGCTTCCTTCCTGTGTACTGCCAGCTTTGTTGGCAGAATTCTCCTAAGGCAATAGCTTTCCCAAAGGTTCGTGGGCCAATGCTGGGGTCCGGAGTGGGTGGTTGAAGCATCAGTCAGACTCTGTCCCCCACTCCCCCACCTTCAGCAACCCCGCCTTCCAGCCAGCACAGCCTGACCTGCAGCCCCAGGGGGAAGAAAGTGCTGATGCCAGCCTTTCCTGAGCAGAGAGAACTCAGACGTTCCCAGGAGCAAGGGAGGGAGGCCCCAGGCGTCTCTGGGGCTTCCCTGCCCTGTTTGGGTGGGCACAGGCCAGATGCATGAGATGCCATGGGTAGGAGCAGGGCCCGGTGATGTGAATGAAAGCGTGCACGGTGCGTGCACGGTGCGTGCACGGTGACGCTGAATCCTCTGTCCACTGAGCTGATGCCCAAAGGCAGGGGAGGCAGCCAGTGCAGAAGCGCTTTGAGACCTGCTGGGAGTCAATGGTCAGCCCACCTCAGCACCCCAGGAATGCATAAGGAGGCCGGCCCTGCAGGATCTGAGGATGCCCGGGGCAGGAGGGGCCCTGGGTGGAGGCTTTTTCTGCTCCAGAGAACTTTCCAGAAGGCATCCCATTGCCGGGATCCCAGACACTGGCGGACAGTTGATCCTTTCCCTTTCTTCTGGGCGGCTCTCCCAGCTCCCCGTCCTGGGCTGTGGTCCGTGCGCAGCGAATCCCAGATGCATGCCTGGGCCCCTGCCACTGATCGGGTCCGACGTGTGTGCTGGCCTGGAAGGGCTCTGAGCTCGCCTGATGCTGAGCCCGGCCAGCTGGGCTGGTACGCGGCAGCTCTGGCCAGCCGTACCCTCCTCTGCTTCTCTGTTGTCAGAGCAGAGGCTCCCAGGGCCGGTGGGTGTCAGCGAGGGCCCCAGGGAGGGCAGGTGGGGGGGCCGCAGGCCAAGAGGAGGGCCTGCGGTGCCAGGTCAGCTGGTATGGGGGCCTGGCCGAGGCCTTGTGCCAGGACCAGGCTGGCCTCCTGTCCTGGGCAGGTCCCTTCCGGTCTCGGCCTCCCTCTCTCAGATGTGGGGGTTGGCTGCAATGGTCCCCCCAGGTCTTCCGGTGCGAGCCTCTCATGGTGACCGCCCGCTCTGGGGAGCTGAGTGAGTCATGGGTGACAGGGCGGTTACTCACCGACCACCTGGCTGTGGGGGGTGGGGGGCACTCACCACTGCCCAGCCAAGGCTGGGCCTCTTCCCGGCTCCGCTGCTGTGGCTTTATTGGTAGTGTCCACCGCAGCTCCAGAAGCCCTGTGGGCATGACCCTGGGTGGGGGGGCGCTGAATCAGGCTTACTCCTATGGCATCACTGCCCATGTGGGGGCAGAATGGGGTCACTGGCTCAGGCGCGGACAGGTCACCCTTGGGAGGAGCAGTTCCCAGCCTGGAGGGCTGTTTCTATCAGGGTGTGCAAACAGCTCTGCTGTGTGGCCTCAGGCAGGTCCATGGGCCTCTCTGGCACTCAGGGTGGAGAGCCTTGCTCTGCAGACTCAGAACAGGCCCACGTGCCCTCAGAAAGCCACGTGCCCTCCCTGGGGCCCTCGCTGACACCCACCGGCCCTGGGAGCCTCTGCTCTGACAACAGAGAAGCATGTGCAGCTCTGGAGAGGGGTGGGTGTGCATATGGCGGGGGTAGGGGAGGTGGGGGAGTGGGAGAGTTAAAGCCAGGGAAGCTGACAAACCTCAGCATCCAAAGGACCCCCAGCTCAAGTTGTAAAAGTCACAACTTACTGTGTATCACGAACCTTGTCGGTGAGCCTTGTCAACCACTAGTTAAAGGGGGAACTGGTGCATTCTGGAAAAGACTCCTTTCGACCCTCTGTGTGTGGGGAAGGGGGCTCGGGATGGGAAGGGGGTTCCTCGAAGGCTTCCTCCGGGGCCTCAGTGGGCTCCGCAGCCGTGTATTGAGGCCCGCAGAATGTCCTGTTTTCTAGCCAGTTTTCCCTTGAGTCCTCGTGAGGCCAAGGGGCCCAGCGATGACCCAGATCCAGGGGTCCCATCCCCACTCCTCTTATTGCTTGGGTGCATCCTGTAACCTCAGCTGTGTCCTCTGTACAGAGAAGTTATGGGAACTCAAATCTAGAGCAGACGTGAGAATTCGACAGGCAGATTTAGAGACGTCTTGGTTGGGTTCGTGATGCACAGTAAGTGCTCAGGAGAGGGGGTCGTTCTCAGCTATTAGGAGCAGGGAGGCTGGCTACCGGTGACACAGAGGGACGCCCAATGGCTGTGTTTGTTCAGGGGAAAGTGATGAACTCTTCAGGGTGTCTCAGAGGGCTTCGCAGAGGAGGCGACCCCCAGATGGGGTTTTGAGGGATGAATAGGAGTTGCCCAGACTAAACGGCCTGAGAGAGCATCTCAGAAGGAGCAACCCTCATTGTCAGACCCATTCACCCAGGTTCCTTTGGAGGGAGCCTCACAGCATCTTGCTGAATAGGGCAGACCGAACC
>NW_006440626.1:236836-239856 GCF_000325575.1 Pteropus alecto
ACCAGCTCCACTGCCACCTCTGAGGGGAAGTGCTCCCTGTGGTGGCCCAACCGAGAGAGGAGGTCCAGGCAGCTGGTGGAGGCACCTTGGGGCGAGGAGATCCCCAGGAAGGGAGATAGTTTTTGAGGCCCCGAAATCACATTCTTTGTTTCTGCATTGGGTCCCCTGGGAACATAGTGGACACAGGCCTAGCAAGTCACATTCCCTGCCCCTGCCTGCTCCACCCCAGCCATGTCCCCCAGAGCCTCACACAGCCTGTGGAGAGCCCAGAACCCCAGCTGGAGTCTGGACCGATGCTCCGGGTAGATCCTGAGGGAGGTGGCAGGGGAAGGGCTGGGGTGGGATAGAGGTCTTGACTGTGGGACGCAGATGCTCTAGGTCAGTTCACGATTGGGGGGACCCAGAATGGCCTGTGCTGCCTGCGGCCAGTCCCCGAGCCCTCCGGGGCCTGTCTCCCACTGGAGCAGTGGAGGGGCTTTAGCTGGCTCCCCTGAAGCCTCCATTTTTCGTGGCTCTTGGTCCAGCTTAGATAGGACTCACCCCCCTCCCCACTCCTCTAGAGAGGAGACAGGAGGCTGGGCGCCCTCCCTTGTCAGATGAAACCCCAGGCCTGGGCTCCCTCAGCCTGATGAAAGGGTCATTGTGTGGCGCAGGCCGCCCGCTGGCCAAGGACAAAACCAGCGTTTGTCCTCCTTCCCTGGTGAGGGCTGGGGCCTCCCCTTGGGCTGGCCAGCAGGGTGGGGGTGGGCACAGGTGCGCTCCCTCCTCCCTCTCCCCATCCTCTCTGTCTTCATCACCGAGCTGCTCCATTGCCTAGACCCCCTCCCAGTCCTGCTCCTCACGCAGGGTGTCTTCACCCTCAGAGTGGGGAACCCGAGGCTCAGGCCAGGCCCGCTCTTGGCAGGGAGGCAGTGAGCTCTCCAGCCTGAGAGGCATGCAAGCAGATGCAACAGTAAGGGCCAGGGATGCTGGGGAAGGGCCTTGCCTGGAAGGAAGCCAGCACTCGGGGCGCTCTGCTCCAGCGGCCGTGTGTGTGGTCGGCCCACTGCATGGATGAGGGTGCCGAGGCCTCGAGGAGGTGATCCCAGCCTCAGGCTGGAGCAGGTGGCCTCTGAGGCCCTGGGGATGCCACAAAGGCCTCTGTCTGAGTGTGTGAGTGGAAGACACTATAATTCTGCAGACCCCAAGTAGTCACTGCCACGCAGCTGCCCAGAGCGGGACCAGGGAGGACGCCACCCTGCCCAGCAAGCAGGTCCCCAGCATCAGCCACGGTCTGGAAGAGTCGGAGTTGGCATCCCATCCCCATGACACCTGTGGGCCTCCATCGCATTTCTGGATGGTGCCCCACTCTATGGCTGTCCCTGCTCCCCACCATTCTCCACGGGCCTCCCAGGCCAGAGGTGCCGTGCTAGAGCTGCAAATGGCCAGGCCCCCTGCAGGGAAGGAGCCTAGGGATAAGGGTGGGTGTTGTCTGGGCTCACCCTGCCCATAGCAGGCGCGTGTGCTGCCATGGTGCCAGGGGTTCAAAACTGAGACTTAGGCCCTCGCTGTCCCAAGTGGTAAAACAAATTTAAAAACATTTTTGAATGAGAATTTTTCCAAAACACACTATCTGCCCCCCAGACTCTCCACTGGGGGCCATAGGGCTTTGCATTCCATTTCTGGAGGACTCAGGTCCTGCTGGAAAGGCCTTCTCTCGCGGGACTGACCATGCACAATAGCTGGGGTCTGATTTGACTGTTTCCTCTCTGGCCGCCAGGACAGGTAGGCTAAGCAAGGACCACCCACGTGGAGTAGGGTGCATGCAGGTCAGTGATGCTCTAAGTCACTCTCACGCAGGCTGAACCCAGATGCGAATCTGCATCTGTGTGGCTCTCAGGTCCATGCTGTCTCTTGGTGTCCTGCTGATTGGGTTTCTACCTCTAGGCAACTCCATGGCCCTCTAACTCACCGCCTGTAACCTCACCTGGTCTAGAAAGCATAACTTCCAGCTGATGAGCATTGTGTTGACCGGGAGGCACGAGGAGGTAGCCCCAGCTTGTGATCTCTATCGGGTCAGCATGTGTTTGGGGTCATGTGCTGTGGACTTGTGGCAGCCCCTTTTCTGGACCTCAGTTTCTCCATCTGGGTGATGGGCGTAGAGGCTTTTGGGATGCTCCCCTCCTCCGCTTCCCGCCAGCCCTCCCCACCTCTCTGAGACTGCTTCTCACACGGCGATGTCCGTAGCAGCCCCTGTGCCAGGTGAACACGATGGGCCATGTGCACAGGTGTCACCAGCCGGCACCCTTCCTTCCTTTCCCGTCATTTATACAAAGCCCTGTGCTGCCCACCCCCCAGCCCCTAACCCGTCTGCAGTGAGGATGGACCTGGGAAGACCCCTCGTGGAAGGTAACCTCTGACTTGGTCCTAAAGAATGTGCTGGATTAAAGAATGATGTTTTGGGCAGAGGGATGTCTGTGAGCATGGGCCGGGGGCCGGGGGTGGGTAGCAGCTTGTCAGAGTGGGGAGTGTGGAGAGGTAAGGTCGGAGGGGTGGCAGGGTTGTGGCCGGGCCTGGGAGCTGCGGGAGGGAAGGTTTTAAGCCCTGGGCATGGGATGGACAGCAGGAGACGGGAGGGGGCTGCTCCTGTCGCTGGCCTCAGATGGAGGGGGCTGCAGGGAGCGGTGGTTTCCCACAGGCAGGATCTGCAGGGCTGGCTGGGGGCAGAGCGCGGGAGAAGAGCTTCGTCAGCAGGAAGGCTGCGCAAGGCCAGGCCTGTGGTCATGAGGTCGCCCGGCACTTCCTCTTCCCTCTCCCAGTGATTCAGTCTCCCCATAGCTGTGCCCGTGGGCACTACTCACATGGCCCATTCTAGCTTTTCATTCTTGATGGAGTTGTAAAGGGTCTGGAAGAGGGGTAAAAAGAGAAAGAGGAGTTCTGATAAGAAACTAAAGAAAGCCCCATCTACCTCTAGCAATGTAGATGTAGCAAGGAGGTACTTTTCAGCCAGTGGGGCGAAGCGAGTCTTTGTTTCATACTTG
>NW_006440626.1:240010-241943 GCF_000325575.1 Pteropus alecto
TCCCCCCCTGCTGTCCTCAGCTTCCTCGGGCCCGTCTTGTGGGCCCATCCGTCCACCTCGGACCCTGCAGAGGGCTGACATGGTCGCTTGGCCACACCCATGGACCACGTAACTGTCACTGCCTGGCAGGGTCATCCCTCTGCCTTGGTGGCACTGTCCTGGGGATGGAGCATGGCGTCCGGCACGCCTAGGTCCACAAGGTGACCTCCCTGAGCCTCAGCCCCATGGAATAGGCTGGGGTGCCAAGCAGCTAGCCCCAGAAGGGTGCCCAAGTCATGTTCCTTGGACTGGGGTGGCAGGGCTGGGAGTTCAGGGCTGGCCGGGCACCCTGGTGTCGTGGGAGCACTGGGCAGGGAGTCAGCAGCCTCCAACTGACTGTCCCCAGGAGCTCAGAGCACACGGGGCCTCTGGGCTCATCACCTAGGGCATGGCGACCCGGGGACAATGGCCCTGGAAACGCTGGGTGGGGGCTGCAGTCATCAGTGTCTTGGGGCCATAGGGCCAGTGCTGGGCCGAGGGCCGTGAGCTGCCCGAGAGACCCCACTTGTCCTTCTCAGACCCCACCTGGCCGGCCACGTGACTGGGCTGGGCAGGGCTGTACTCCAGGCTGCCCGGAGTGTGGGGGGTGGACACATCCCCAGCCCCTTGCTCCCTTGTTTCCTTTCCAGGGCCTCCTGGATCCAGGCAGGGTGTGAGGTGTGATGACACCATCCGCTAGGGAAAACCTCCTCATTGTCTAGCTTCCACCCCAGGCGTGGTCATTGCAGGGGGCTCTTGCTGCCCCCAGGGGGCCAGCCACCACATGCTCGTCCCCCAGCCCCTCCCAGAGAGGTGTGGAGAGCCAGGGTTTGCAGCCAAGTGTGAGTGTGAGTCCGAGCGACCCCGGCTCCCCGGCCAGCTTCCTTCCAGGGTGGAGATTCCTGCAGGGGGCGGAGGCGGGCGGAGCGGGGGAGGCCGGAGGAGCTGGCGGCCAGTGGGAGGATGCTGAGGAGACAGACGGCCCGGCCCGCAGAGCCGGGAGGTGGGAGAGAGACCCAGGGCCTGGCCCTGCTCCTGGCTCTGATACCGAACCCCTGCCAGGTGGTTGCGTGGCCTTGGGCAAGATACTGCTCCTCTCCTCCGAGTGGGGGCTGGCGTGGAAGTCAGGGGCTGTGCTCAGGCCGCCTCCGGCCGGGTCCTGGGGCCCCGAGCCAGGCCGGTGTTCTGAGGGTGCCGGACCCAGCAAACTCCCCACATCGTTCAGGCCATCGCAGCCGGGATGGCGAGGGGGTAGGGTGCCCTGCACCTCAAGCGTCTGAGCCGAGGCGGTTGGCTGGGCAGGTCCTGGTGGCCCAAGGATTCTCAGAAGCAGCAGCCCAGGTCAGTGGGCTACTTAAAAAGCGAGGCGGGCGGTGAGGGAGTTCTGCCCCGTGGGTTTGGGCCCAGAGGGGGTTTCTAGCTTTGGGGCAGGACCACAGAACTGGGGGCGGAGCGGGGAGGCTGGCTGGAGATGAGCCTTGGCGTACTCTGCTCTGCGATGCTACAAGGCCCAGGCAGGCTCCACCCTTATCTGTTCCTGGAAAGGGGACCCTCCAGGATGCTGGCCTGAGTCCCTGGGCCAGGAGCTCGGCCCTGCCCTGCAGTTGGCACAGAGGTGACTGCTCATTGTCCATTGCCTGTAAGGGCTTGGCCCCTAAACCTGCCGCTCAGCGCATGTCCAGAGTAGCCAGGGAGGCTGAGGCCCTGGCTGACCCACGAGGTGCCCAGACTCCCAGCCTGGCCACAGGCCAGCGGGGCCTGCCAGTTTCCTCCCACCTGTTCCGCCCGCCTGTCCGTCCATCCGTCTGTCCTGAAGTTTCAGGTTGGCATCCTGGCCACCCAGGCCTGCAAGGCGCCGCCCCCGCATCCGACAGATCTGGGGCATCGGGGCCAAGGCCAAGGCCAGTGCTGAGAG
>NW_006440626.1:241979-242629 GCF_000325575.1 Pteropus alecto
AACTGTGGTGCCTCTGGGTGCTGTGTCCTCGACGGTACCAGGGAAGTCAGGAGAAAGGTCAGAGATGAGGCCTCGGGAAGGTCCAAAGCACGACAAGGGTTAGAAAGTGTGGCCATGGCCGGGACAGACAGGTGGTGCTGAACCTCAGCCCCCATGGCCTCCTCAGGGGCCTGGCATCGATGCAGCGGTGCTGGCAGGACAGAGCAGAGGCTCGGGCAGGCTTCTTGGAGGAGGAGGCACCAACCTGGGCCTGGAATCTTGCCTGGCTGCTGAGGGGGCCAGGTGCCTCTGGAGGGAGAACTACCGGTCCAGTGTGGCCTGAACACAGGCATGTCATGATGGGCATTGAAGGCCCAGCAGAAGTCTAGAAGTTTCTGAGGTGAGAGGTCAATGCTTGGGGTCACAGTGACTGGTGAGGTTCCGATTTCACAGATTTAGCGATGTGGGGGCTGGAGGGTCCCCTTAGCCATGCGTTCCCTGTGCCCCCTTAGCCGCAAGCTCGCTGTGCCCCCCGCTCATGGGTGAGGAGGACCCCTGGCTGTGCTCGCCCGCCTCCGGGGGCCTCAGCCCTGCCCAAGACCCCCTGCGCACTGCCTGCTTCCTCCCAGGCTGCCTGGTTTCTCTCCAGGGTGGGGTCCCAGGATGCCAGG
>NW_006440626.1:242658-248113 GCF_000325575.1 Pteropus alecto
GGGCTGGCGGCTGCCCGCCGGGGGCGCGAGGGAGCAGGCGGACGCTCCGCTCTCTTCCCTGGGAACACTGCGGGCAGCCAGCTGAGCAGAGCAGTGGCCTGGAAAGGCTGCAGCAGGCAGCAGCCATGGTGCGGAGAGCCGGCCCGCGGGAGACCCACCTGCAAGGTGGGGCTGCTCCCTGACCGGACAGATGAGCAAACTGAGGGTCAGAGGGGCCAGTGAGAGTCAGCGACCGAGCAGAAATCTAACCCCAGAGAACCTTTGTTAGGATAGAGCTTCAGGTACCTAGATGGTTGCATCAAGCTGGTCTATCTGGCCTGTCCCTCCCGTGAGAGTGCAGGCCCTGTGTCCGGGCAGGTGAGGGGACAGGTCAGATGGCCAAGGTGGGCTGCGGTCAGGCCTGCCCTCCACATGCGCTCCCCTCCCCGCCGCTACCATTGTCCCACTGGGCCCAGGACAGTAGAGGGAGAAGCCATTTGGCAAAAGAGGGCTGATTGTCCCCTGTTTTCAGATGAGAAAACTGAGGCAACTTGGGGTGGCCTTTCTGAGGTCTGGGGATGTCCCCACGCTCCATGCTCTCCACTGGGCTGCGTCTAGAACTCCAGCGGGGGAAAGCTATGAGCAGATTCAAGAAAGAGCAGAGGAAGGACAGGTGGCCCGGGAGCCACCAGGCTCTTGTGCCAGCTGCGTCCAGCTCCGACCCATTGTGTTCCCTTCGAGTTCCGTCCCACAGCGGAGGGCTTCGGGGACCCACCTTGTGCCAAGCTCTGGCACTGTGATGGTGACCTGGGGGGTCTGCAGAGTGACCCCGATACCTGGATGACATTCTCATCCTCACTCGACAGGCAGGCACACTGAGGCCATCATCACTCTGCCTCATGAGACCCTGCTGGGCTGCAGAGCCAGCATGTGTGGCTGGAACGTTCTGGGCCAAACGCTGCTCACCTGCCAGAGAGGCTGGCGGGACGTGGCCTTGGGTGGGCGTGAGGGCCAGGTGCTGCCTTCTCAGGTATTTGCCGAGTTACTTCCTGGACAAGTGGACCCAGGCTCGCCTCCCTGGCTGATCGCAGATAATTAGAACATTCTTCAAATATTTTGCTGGAGGATGCCCGAGAAGGAAGAATTACAAAGCGCCCCAGGCCGGGAGCGTGGGCTGAAGGGGCTCTGCGCTGCTGGGCAGCCGGGGCTGAGGCAAGGGCTGGGGACTTGGAGGGAGGCTAGGGATCTGGCCCAGCTCGGCCAGCTTGTCCCCACCTCTCAGGGAGCTGGGGCTGCGGTGGGGGCTCACGGCCAAGGCCAGCTCAGGGCCCTGCCGGGTGCTGGGAACATTGGTGATCCCCACCCTGGGGAGCCCACCGCAAGAAGGGCGGACTGACCCTGCCCCAGGTGGCATTAAGAGAAGCCTTAGGCTGTCCAGCACAGAGCCTGGCTCCCCGGGGCCTCCCAGAGGAGGGCTCCCTGCAGTGGGGACAGCAGGTGGGGACAGCAGTGGGACTGGGAGGGGGGCACGTCTTGGGGAGGTGGACCCTGCCGCAAAAGCGTGGGACAGAACTCAGAGTGATGTGGGAGACGAGGCTGTGTCTGTGACCAATCTCGTGACTGACGCCCACAGCCCGACAGCTCAGGGCTGGGAGGCCAGCTCAGGCCTGAGGCCACTGTCCTGCTGGTATGGGGCAGGAGCAGGGGGCGGGCAGAGTGGCCTCAGAGGGCAGAGAGGACTGGGTGGGCTGCCCTCATGAGGGTGCTACGTGGCAGGGGCCGCCACCATCCAGAAACCCGGGTGTGGGGGTGGCTGCCTTAGAACTGGAGTCCAGTCCAGAGCGAGGGCTCGGAGGGGAGCTGGGGCCAGGCGCTGGGGGTCCCTGCGATGGTGGGGCCGCTCGTCCCCCCTGGGGCATCTCTCTCCTGGGCTGTGGTTTGTGGGGTCATCTGTTGGGGAATTTGTAGGAGAAACGAGTTGCGGAGGTGAAGGTGCCTGGCTCCCGGGGCCTCCTTGCGACACATGGCCCCCCACGTCTGTGGCCATAGATCCAATGCTCAAGCCCCTGGGCCTGAGGGGCTGTTCTGTCTCGTGGTCCTGTACTGGCAATGACACCACTTGTCTCTGTCCCCTCACTGGCAGTGCTGGCGATCAGTGCCCTGCTGAGGACACTGCAGGGTGGCTTTGTCCCCGTCGTCCTGTCATCCTTCCCACCTCCTGCAGCTTAAACTGCGGGGCCTTCAGAGGGAGAGCTGACGTTTTCTCAACCATACGTAACATGGGAGTAAAAGTGGTTTTGTATCGATCGACCTGTCACAGTCTAAGTGAGAACGGGGAGAGCAGCCTGCCTGCCTGCCCAGCCCCCAGCCCCACCGGGGGTGCCCCAGCTGCATTGTCCCGCCCTCTGCACAAGCTGGGGTCTCTGTACCTGGAAGGGCCCCCCGCTAGATGCGTCTGAGCTGGCTTCACACTCTCCACCCATCGTTCGTTCAGTTGTTCTACGGTGACCCTGTGCCAGACACAGCACAGCACGAGACTGGGCCCCTGGGGCCAGCAGCGGGGGCTGGGGTCGGCCTGTCCGGTGAGGGGCCGTGACTCTACTCCTGGCTTGAGGTACTCCTTCCAGCCTGGTGCCAGTTGGAGCCTCCTTCAAGACCCCCCGGGGGGAACCCCCCACCAGTGCAGCTCAGCCTGAAATGTAGCCTTCTGCCCCTAGGGACTCATGGGGGAGGATGGCTCTTCAGGTGGACAAGTAACCACTTCCCCAACTGTCTGAGGCACTGACCGGTCTGGAGGCTGGAGGTGTGAGTCCCTCCGTCCCTTCCTGAGCTGCTCGGCAGGTGGCCGGACCTCTCTGGACCTCTGGTCCCTGTTCTGAAAGAATAATAATAATGACAACAGGAAGCAGAATTGCCTCCCCGCTGAGGGGACCTCTTAGCTCAGAACGTTGGTGCTCACTCTGCCTTGACCCCTGAGAACTCTGAAGAGCCTGGGGATTTAGGTTAAACTCCTGGCTGCTGGGGCAGGCTTCGGGGGGCAGGTACGTCCCAAGAGGAAGAGGGGTGTTCACACGTAGACGGGGGGTGACAGGGTGGGTCTCGTCCCGGCCGTGGTGAGACACTGGCTCCCAAGTCCGGCCCCTCCGACCCTCTGGGTCTCCGACTGGAAGCCCCCTCTGATGTTGCTCCCCCAAGGGTGTCGGAGCAAGGAGGCGGCGCCGAGGACCCACCCAGGCTGGGCCGTGGCATGGGTGGGGCTTGGCCTAATGTAGGCCTTAGCCAGTGCTCTGTCCCCTCCGAGCCTCAGGCAGCCCTGGGAGGGCCTGGCCTCACTGGTGGGCCCAGCTTCTCGGGACGGAGGGGCGGTCAGCAGCTGGGCAGCTGTGCACGCTGGTCCTGAGTGCCCAACGGGGCACAGGCTGAGACAGGAGGGCACTTCCTGTCACAGCACCACCCGTGAAGGCCCCCCCCCGACCCCTGCAGCCCCCAGGGCCTCCTGTCCCCCTTCTCACTGCCTCGGCAGTTGCTAAACAGCCCGTCTCCTGTATTTGGGTTCACAGAGGCCGAGGGCCTGGCGCGGACAGGCTGGCGGATGGGCAGCCCGCAGAGGACCAGGCTGGGGGTGCCTTTTGATCCTGGGGTGTCTGAGCCCGGGTTTAGGCTGCACTCCAGCTCTGCCTGGAAGGGGCGTCCGGCCCAGCCCACCGTAGACCCCCACAGGCCCAGGCGCACGCAGGCGAGGCACACGGCAAAGACTTCATGCTCACATTTTATCTCTTAAGCATACTTTATTTTATTTTTTTGTAAGAAAGCTCGGCATTATCATCCTTGTCTTACTCTGCCAGCCCTGTAAATTTGTGTGTCATAAACTTTGACTTCTTTGTTGAGGTAAAACTTACATAAAGTAAGTACAGGAACCTCAAGAGGACAGTCCGACGCATTTTTATACACGTGGACACTAGTATAACCACGGCCCAGCAGAGGATAAAGAACATTCTGGAACCTAGCGGGCTCCCCGGGCCCGCTCCTGTGAGTGCCTCCCACCCGCGGGTGACTCTCGTGACTTCTGCCTTGAAGGGTGGTTTTGCTCGTGGACGTGTGTCGCCAGCTGACTCTTTCTTCCCCGCTGCTGTGGCTCCCACTGTGTGAACGTCCGTAATTTGTCACTGTCCTGGGACGGACACCTGGGCGGTTGTTCCCAGTCTGTGCTGGGGACATGCACGCATGTCTTCGTCTCCCTTAGGCGTCTAGGCATGGAAGTGAAAGGCTGGGTCAAGGGCAGAGCGGATCCAGGAGTAAAGCCATGGGGGCGGGGAACTGCCAGCGTAAGCACTGGTCCCCCTGATGGACACTGCTGGTCCCTGATCCCCTCAGGGAGCTGGGTCTTGGGGGCTCAATGAATGAGGGTCAGTCATGGGCCCCCAGTCTCAGATCACAGAGGCTAATAAAGGCCGCCACCAATGACCTGTCACCACAGGCCAGCTAAAAGTGCTCTGTCCTTCACAGCATGCCCTCCTCCCAATGGCAGTCTGATGTATCGGGCCCGTTATTGCTCCCATGTCACAGACGGGGAAACTGAGGCACAGAAAGGTGAAGCTTGCCTGAGGTCTCCCAGCTGAGAGGCAGAGCCAGGGTTCCAGCCAAGCTCATGTTCCTCACCCTGCCCCACAGGGCTGCCAGCTGGGTAGGCTGGTACCTGGCTAAGGCCACAGCAGAGGTGGCACCCGCTTCCGCACCCATCCGTCACCTGGCAGTGGTCACCTCGCCCCTCAGGTGACTGGAACGCCCTTGTCCCCTTGGGACGGCTCTGGCAGAAGACCTTTCCATCTTCCTGTTGTCCAGTGGCAGCCCCCTCCTCTGTCGATGCCCGGTGCGAACCCGGTGCCAGGCCCTCTGCTGGCCTCTCCGTCCTCTGGTCTGAGACCAGAGGCCCTGTCCACAGTCCCCGGGGACGAGGCGGGAGCTTCTTGTCTGCAGGGCCCGAAACCCCCTCTCCGAGTCCCCGCTGGGGACTGGCCCCGGCCGGGGGTGAGGGGAGTTCCCAGATTTTCAGCTTTGCTGGCTCTTCCTGGCATCTTGCCTGTGTCCTGAGGCCCCTGAACAGCGCGGGGAGGGGGAGGGGTGAGCCCCAAGCAGAATTTCCCGTGGAAAAACTCCGTGGCTGAAACACGAGCACCCCGCCCCTTAGAACCTCCCTGCCAGCCTCTCCCCGGGCACCTGGGCGGGCAGCTGCGGGCCAGGAAGCCGCCCAGAGGCTCTTCCCACTCTGGGGTGAGAGCCGGGCCCCCCCACCACCGCGGGGCGGCTTGATGAGAGTGCCATAGCAAGCCCTCCCCCCGAAACTGCCAATTATCCCAGGATGCTGCCTGCGTCCACCCACCTCCCGTCCTCCAGAGCACCAGTTATTTAGTTCGATATTTTTATCCCTTTCCCCACTCTGATGGTTTCTAATGAGGGCCGAGCTGGTCGCCCATAT
>NW_006440626.1:248131-258974 GCF_000325575.1 Pteropus alecto
GAGCGTGGGCAAGTCCTGGGGTGCGGCGGGGCCGGGCGTGTGCAGGCTGTGGGGGAGGGGAGGACAAGGAAGGAGACACCACCGTTCAGACCTCAATCACCAGCAGTAGAAGTGTCTGTAAACCTGGACGAGTTCAAGGGTGACCTGGAGGATTGTAAGCAGGGGAAGGATGTAAGCTGGGTTCTGAGAATGAAGAGTATTTGTTGTGCACCTACTGTGTGCCACACTCTGAGCCTCAGCGCTGCCTCCCTGACTTCTGGAAGCGAGAGACGGGGCTCCGAGCCTGGCCGTGTGGCCTTGGGCGGGTTCCCCAGCCTCTCTGAGCTCCAGTCTGCACATCTCTAACATGGGGGTAGCAGCGCTACCTTTCCAGGGAGGACCAAGGCCCCGCGGAGGCTGGTTGTCCAAGGCTGGTGTTCAGAGTGGGGAGAATTTAATATCCTCAGGGGGAAGGTCCTCGCATCCTAAGGAAGACGATTTTGAAATTATTTCTGAACTATGAACTGTATCTGATCATTTATGTTCCCCGGATGAGGAACAGTGCGACTTGTTCCTCATGCCCGTATTTCACCTGTACCCCACACACTGGCATTCTGGGGGCTCCTGTTCCCCTACCCCATCAGCCCCCCACTCCCGGGAAGCATACGGCGAGTACAAGCGGGGTGTCAACTGGGCAGGGCCCCTCTCCTTCCCCCAAACCCCTACGGCCAGGGTATAGAAGTCCTGTGCATAGACAGAATTTTTTAAAATCGTGGTGAAAATACACATAACATAAAATTCGCCACAACTGGTTTAAAGTCAGTGTCATTTAGCACATTCACAGTGTTGTGTAACCGCCACCCCGATCTAGTTCCAGAACTTCCTCGCCCCAGATGGAGATTCCACGCCCATTAAGCAGGTACTCCCCCTCCCCCATCTCCCTCCTCCAACTGCTCCCCCAGCCCCCGCCCGTCCCCCAGCACCCACCGGTCTACTTCCTGTCTCTGCCTTCGCGGGGCATTTCGTACAGTATGTGGTTTTTTGCATCTGGCTTCTTTCACTTGGCATCGTGTTTTGGGGGTTTATCCAAGTCGCGGGGATCTGGACTTCGTTCCTTTTCAGGGCTGAATAGTATTCCACTGTCTGGATGGACCACATTCTGTTTATTCATTCATCCGTCGATGGACTTTTGTGTTGTTTCTTCCTTTTGGTGATGGTGAACCCTGATGCCAAAACACGTGTGTTCACGTTTTTGTTTGAAGGCCTATCCTCGGTTCTTTCGGATACATACCAAGGAGTGGAGTTGCTGGGTCCTGCGGTCTTTCGACGTTTAACTTTCTGAAGAACTTCCCAACCTCTCCACACGGGCTGCACCCCTTTACGTTGCCACCAGCCTTGCGTGAGGGTCCCAGCCTCCCCTCTTTTCACCTTCTCCTTGGCTATTTGCACGTCTTCTTTGGAGAAATGTCTATTCGAGGCCTTTATCCATTGTCGAATTGGGTCGTCTTTTTGAGCTTGAGCTGTAGGGACTGTTTCAGGCATGACCCTTGAATACTTACTCATTTGTTCATTAATTCATCGGTTGCGCAAACACTCCCGTACGGTGGCACGGGCCAGCCCCCAAGGGCCCAGAGTCAGCTCAGACTGGGCACTGCCCTCGAGGTGTCCGAGGTCTGGTGGGGAAGCCGGGCGTGGAGACAATGACCGTGAGGCCGGAGGTGAGGTTAGTACTGGTGCCCACTTCACCGCAGGTCCTCGGTGCCTAGGGCCGAGGGGTTTGATCCCCATGGGGCTTGTACTTGGCCCTGGAAGGGAAGCAGCTTTTGTCAGACAGAGAAAGGGAGGGAGAATGGCAGAGGGACCAGCTCAAGCAAAGGTGGCAGGGGTCGTCAGAGGCCAGATCCCAAGGGGCCTCCACTTCTAGGCAAAGGAGCCTGGGGAGCTGTGGCTTCGAGCAGGGGAGTCACATAGTCATGTCTGGGTGCCGGCTCCGAGGCTGGGGTAGCCGGCTGGAGGTGGGGGACCAGGGCTGCAATGATGTTTCATCCCCCAACCTCTGCTCCAGGTCCCACTGCCATTGCCCTAGTCAGACCCTGTTTGTCCAAGTTTCTGCCCCCAGCCGGGGTTCTTGCCCCGGGCAGTGGGGCTCTGCAGCCCGAGCCCGCGGGAACGGACCGCGTGCGTGTAGGGTCCAGGACCAAAGCGGGCGCTGACCTGTGGCCTGGAGGCTGGTGCCCGGCAGGGTTCCCATCCATCTCATTTCCCCGGGTCGGTTTTCTGCGCATCTACAATTACTCTGGGCTGAATTCCCCAGATTCCAGCCCGCTCCCAGCCCCACCCGCCCAGATGCTTTTCCTCCATGCCAGCCTCCAAGTTCCTGCCCATTGTGCCCGTGGGAGACCTGGGGGGTCCTGGGCAGATTAGCGGGCAGGGCGGGCGGGCCGTGGGGATTGAGTGTCGGTCGGGCATCCTGGTCACAGCGTATGCTGTGGGCTCACACCACACGGGGACTTTCCCAGCTGGCTGTGGGTGCTCGGCCACCCTGGAAAAACACTGGCTTGTTTCTCTTAAGAAAGGGGCTGGCAGGCGATGAGTAGAAGGCGGCGACTCCCCATGCCGGGGCCAGGGCCATGGGCGTCAGCTTTGGGGAGCCCCTCGTCGTCTCCCCTGCTCCCGCCCTGGCCCCTCACCGAGCAGGCCAGCCTGTGGTTGGGAAGCCAGGTGCTGTTTGGAAACCCAGCCTGTGCCCATAGTCCTCGCCTCCTTCCAGCTTGCTGTCCCTTCTCGTCCAGGTGCTTCCAACCAACTGGCACCGCTTCTGTGGAAAACAGGTGGCGGTGCCTCGAAAAGCTAAACAAACTGCCACGTGACCCAGCAATTCCACTCCTAGATACATGCCCCGAAGAACTGAAAACAGGGATTCAAACACAATCGTGTCCACACGTGTTCTTAGCAGCACCGTTCACAGCAGGCAGAAACAACCCGAATGTCCGTCACTGATAAGTGGATGGGCAGAATGTGGTTTCTCCAGACAGTGGAATAGTATTCAGCCTTAAAAAAGAATGAAGTACTGACACGTGCTGCAGCGTGGATGAACCTGGCAGACATCACACTAAGTGAAAGCAGCCAGACACGAAAGGTCCCGTGTTGTGTGATTCTGTCTATATGAGAAGTCCAGCATAGGCAAGTCCATGGAGACAGAACAGGTCAGTGGTCGGGGGGCCGGGGAGGAGAGATTGAGGACTGAGTGCTGAAGGGCATGGGTTTTCTTTTCAGGATGGTGATAATATCTTGGAACTTGGTGGAGGAGGTGGTTGCACAAGGCTGTGTTTGTACTAAGTGCCAGGAGATTAATTAAAAGACACCTTCAGGTGGCTGTTCTGAGGACGAATGCTGTCGTAAAGCACCCTGCCTGCTGAGTCCAGCGCACAGTAGGTGCTCAATTCATGTCAGGACCTGTTTCCTCCTCTGGGTACCCCTGCCATCCGGAAATGAGTGAACAGTAACGGCAGTTCCCTACGTGTGCAGCCCCCCTCTCTGCTCTGAGCTTGTGTCACGGTAGTGATGATGGAGAGAGGTGTTTTACACCCCCATTTCACAGCTATAAAACTGAGGCGCAGGGAGGCAGAGTGCCTTCCTGAGGTCAGTCACAAGCTTTAGCTGGAGCCAGGACCCAGTGGGCTTGGCTTGCAGCCTGGCCACCCACTCGGCAGCCAGCCTGGCCAGATGCCCCCCAGGGAGCCAGGTCTCCGGTGATGGGAGTGGGGTTTTGCTGCTGGGGTCAGATGCGCACAGTCCTGAGTTGATGGCTGTCGAATCCCCAAACGGTCTGTGTTTCTGATTCAGAGGCATGAAGAGCCATGGTTCTTGCATTCACGGGCCTTGCAATTCCCCAGATTACACTTGATTCGTGGGACTTGTGGTTTCATGTCTTGCAATCCTGTGGTTCTTGCGATTTCAAGGTCGAGAGGCCACAGGTGTGTGTGCGTTTTCAAGCTAGGGTCACATGTGTGGATCAGTGGAAAGTGACCCCTGGTGGGCAGAACTTGGCACGTGGTGGATGCCTGGAAGACACTCGCTTCCCGAGAGGCCGAGGGCAGAGGACCCGCCCAGCCAGCTCACCTCTCGGCGTCTTGTCTCTCTTCGCAGAGCGCTGTCGTCTGTCGTGGCCCTGGGAGCCAACATCATCTGCAACAAGATCCCTGGTCTGGCCCCGCGGCAGCGCGCCATCTGCCAGAGCCGGCCCGATGCCATCATCGTGATCGGGGAGGGGGCGCAGATGGGCATCAACGAGTGCCAGTACCAGTTCCGCTTCGGACGCTGGAACTGCTCTGCCCTCGGTGAGAAGACTGTCTTCGGGCAAGAGCTCCGAGTAGGTAAGGGCGCCTCTGGGCTTGTGGGGACCATGCCATCCGGGCTCCTGGTGCCTAGGGGCCTGGCCTCCTGCCCACCCACCAGAGGCCGGGCTGGGCCAGGCCTCCCACGCTCTCTGTTCTGTGCCGCCTTCACTGACCAATCTTTTTGCTAGAGCATTTCCACACAGCTGGTCTGTGCCCTGGGGGTTGGGTACCTGGGAACCCAGGGACACCCAGACCTGGCCTGGCCCTCTGGGACTCTGCCGAGTCTGGAACAAGGGAGGTGTCAATGGGAACCAGCCTGTGTGGGTGGATGAGAGTCATTGCTCTGGGCTGTGGGGCCGGGGGATGTCATCTTGGTGTGGACGTGAGCTGGCCAGGCTGGTGGTGTCCAGTAGGGTGCAGATTAGAGGCGCACGCCCTACTGCTGAGCTGCTGTATGTGCCCAGGACCTTTGTCCCTCTGTGTCTCCAAGCTGTATCTGGAAATGGGATGACAGTAGTGGTTTCTGCATGGGGTTGTTGGGGGGCTCGATGCCTGGCCCACAGGAAGTGGTGCCCGGCCCACAGGAAGTTCTGTATAAATGTTGCCACAATCCCGCGAGTGGCAGAGGTTCCAGGCAGAGGGGATGGCAGCTGTGTGAGGGATGCTATGACACGACCCGTGGGGGAGCACGGAGGAGCGCGAAAGCTGGAGGCGAGTGCGTGGGGTGCACAGGTGCAGTCGGGACGGGGCAAGGGGTGTGCCTCCAATGCCATGGGTGGCGGCAGCCACCGTAGCACATCAGGCAGAGTGGCAAGGCCTCTGCTGGCCGTGCCTCCCCACACTGTGTGCTGTCCCCAGGCCGCAAGCCACGTCCCCATGTCCTCATGGCCCTGGGGAGGCTCCATCGTGCCCATTTTATAGGCAAGGAGACCGAGGCCCAGGGAGGGGCTTAAAGGGAAAAGTGCATCTTCCGAGGCCTGACCTGGCCTTGAATCCAGCTGTGTGAGCTTGGGCGTGGCGCTCGGGCTGCTCAGGGCCTCAGTTTCCCCATTTATAACATGAGCTCTGCGCGAGCAGGTCCGCACGCTTCTCCCAGGGCCTGCGTGCAGTAGGTGCTCAGTAAATGGCTGTTGAGTGATGGTGAGGTGAGTCACACAACCCACCCCTCCAGGCCCTTGCGAGGGTCAGATGGAGGAGAGTGATAAGTCGGGGTGCAGTACCGGGCAGGCAGGGGGTGCCCTGTTATTTTAGACTCCAGCCTACGGGCACAGGTGGGCCTCTGAACGTGTGGGCACAGCATGTCCTTCCGGTCCCAGAGAGCCAAGGAGCCACAGCTGCCGGGACCCAGGCCAGAGCCTGAGCTCTGCGGGGCTTGGAACGCCTGGCGTGGGGCTAAGGGTGGCACAGGGAAAAGCCCCCAGGGGCCCCTTTGCGGTGAACAGCCTGTGGGTGGCACCTGGCACGGCCACCCTGGGGCCCCACCACCCAAGTGCGGCTCCTCCCTCCAGGTGCCAGCTGGGGAGGTGGGGCTGCCCGCCCATCCAGGCAGTTGGCAGGGTGTCGGCCCCGGGCCTGGTTTGTGCCAGGGGCCCACCTGCCTGCCTGGCCCCTCAGCCCTGAGACTCCGGGCCCTGAGGCAGCTGTGAGCGTCCCCACTGCACAGGGCGGCACTGAGGTCCGGGGAGCTGTGAGGCGGCCCGCAGCCACACGGCTTAGACGGCGGAGCTGGGTTCTCATCAAAGTCTCCTTTCTAGAAATCCTCGTGGCCTCACTGTGCAAAGAGAGACAGGCAGTGGGAACGGTGCTGGGCCTGGCAGAGGGCTGGGAGCTTGGACTTTACGTGGGACCCTGAGACTCAGGCAGTGCGGGAGGCTGGGCTCCAGGCGGGGGGATTCGCCGTCAGTACCCCAGTACATGCTGGCCTCCTGGGACCATCCAAAGCCTGTGGCGTTGGCCCCCACCAGTGACCTGCCCCCACAGTGGACACCGTCAGTGCCCAGTGCAGCTCACCTTTGCTGAGCGTCATAGCCCGGGGCTGTGAGGATGGCGGTTATCAGCTCACCCTGTTCCTTCTTGAAGCCCGGGAGGGTCCACAGCTCTGCCCGCAGGGAGGTGCAGCCACAGCCAAGGACTGACTGCACGGGGCTGGGGGCGGTCATTGAGGCTGCCCCTGCCTCGAGGTGGGGCTGCTCTGGGTGCTCCCCATGCCCTGGGCTCCGTCGACATCAGGCGTCTCGGGCTTTGCTTCTGGGGAGCCTGTCCTCGCTTTCATGAGCTTTTCAGAGGCAAACTTTTTGACAGAGCCGTCCGCACCCACTGTCCCCTTCCCCCGCCTTCTCTCCCTCCCACCGTCAGTGCCCAGGCCATTCGTGACCTTCGTGTGGCTGAGCGACCTCCTCTTCCTTGCCTGGGCTTCTTCTTGCGTCTCCGGCTGCTCCTTCTCAGCCCCGTTCCAGTCAACTGCCCCCTAGGCCAAGACCAGCATGGCCGCTCCGTGGCATGCTCAGCAAGGCTGACCCACGGGAACCTCTGGCTCGACACACTCAGCATCTCGCTGCTTAAATCTCCCGCGCCCAGCCTCCTCCCACTCTCCACCAGAGACCTGGTGTCACCCCCTTGTCCACTCTTGCGCTCTGCCCAAGGCCACTGCAGAGCAGGCCTCTCCGATCCTCCCCTGGCAGCTGGCAGCGCCTCCTTTTGTCCCCACCCAGTTCCAGCCATGCTGGGTCGCTCCCGTCCCCTAAAACCTGCAGTAGCTCCGCGTCGCCCAGGATAAAGTTAACTCCTCAGCTTGGAGTGCGAGTCGGTCCCGTACACGTCACCGCTGCCTCCCTCCGTTCCTTCTCCAGCCTGGGGCCTCGGCCGTGGCCGATGCCTCCTCCTCGCCGTCCCTCCTCTGGGACTTTGCTCCTGCTGCTTCTGGCCCGGGACTGTCCCCTCTGCTCTGCTGAGTCACATCTGACTTCCCTCGGGGGCAACACCTTTTCACCCCTGCCTGGCTGCCCCTTGCCCACAGCCGGGCCTAGTCACACCGCAGTGCCTCATCTCCGGGCGTCTCAGCCCCAGGCCAGCTGAGCACCTGCTTCGGGTTCTCCTGGCCCTCTGCCCCGGCGGGGTGGGCTCTCCAAAGCCCAGGCGGAGGTCTCCCGCTGGCCACCCTCACCCAGGAGGGCCCTGGCTGCTGGGGAGCAGGAGTCCCCCTGGGTGCCACGATGGTGGTCTGAGCAGGTACCTTGTTCCTCGCAGGGCTCGGCCGCTGGGAGTCACAAGCAGGACGTGGCCCCTGTCAGAGGCACGCGGGTGCCCTGGGCGCAGGATGGGAGCCCGGCCCTGAGCTGGCAGGCAGCCGGGGGCACTCGTGGGAGCAGCCACTCAAGCGATGCCAATTAATGATTGGCCCCGAGACGGGGAATGGCCTGGGTGGGTAGGACGGGCCCCTTCAGGCCTTGCCTATGACCTTGGGCCATGCTCAAATCTGGAGAGCTGAAGGGAAGCCCCTTAAAGAGGCAGATCGACCTCGGTGCAAAGTTTCGATCTCTTTCCCAGCACCTGGTGCCGTCGCTTCTATGCCTCCAGGGGCGGGGAACTCACCACCCCATCTGAGCTAGGTCTTTCTCGTCGTGACCCTGTGCTGATCTTGCCCTGGGGTGCTCCAGGTGCCGGTTGCTGTGCTCCCTTCAGGGAGTTGAGGCCCACACTGGGCCACCTGTACCTTCATGGTCACTCCTCATGCCTGGTGGCCTCCAGCCTCTGGCCACCCGAACCTGCCCCAGGCCTATTTCTTCGTCTATTGAACGAGAATTGTGGCCCGGCCCCTCCTGACCTGTCTTTCTGTCAACTGGAAATGGGCTTGGTGGCGGTGGTGAATGTGTCCCCAACTCAGCTGTCTCCTGCCATGGGGTGGGAGAGGGCAGGGGGTGGGAGGGACATAAGAGTTGGGGGTGAACCTTGCGTTCTAGGGATGCTCATTAGAAAGTCAGGGCCCCAGGGACACTGAACAGGGTCGGGCAGTCCCGCTGGCCCCGTACCGCATCAGGACCGTTGGGGAGTGCTTCCTAGGTAGGGCGGTGGGCAAGTCGAGACCTGAGGGTGGGTCAGAGTGACCCAGAGTGGCCTGGAGGTGAGCTCAGGGAAGGGGGTTCTGGGGGAAGGCGACAGCCAAGACCTGGAGGCCAGAAAGCCGATGGCATATTCCAGAAACTGCAGGAGCATCGCATTGAGGGTAAACTGGAGGCTGGAGGCGGGGGCAGGGCTGGGGTGCTGGGCACCCAGGGTGTGTGAGTGCCGTGGCAGCCTGGAAGGTTCTGAGCAGGAAAGGGACTGCCCTCCAGGCACTGCCCCACCCCCTCCGGGCCCTTGGGACCCACCTGCACGGGGCGCTGGTCCCCCACCCCGAGCGGCCATGGAACGCTGAGTCCTGCTGGTCATGTGCCGCTCGGACATGACCGGGCATAGAGGCCACCCCTAATCCTGGCTCACATGGCCGCTCGGGCTGCTGTCTCTGCTCCGGTTTGCTTTCTGGGCGAGATTTCCGTGGGGAGCAAGCCCCGAGCCCACCAGCTGCACGCAGTAGAGGCTCAGCAACGGGACGTGGCAGAGTGACTTCCCTCCAGGTGTCTGAGAGGGTCAGGCCTGGGGGCTTCCAAGTCAGCCGCTGGCAGGGGTCTTGGAGGAGAGAACACGAGTGACTCCATGTCCTGTACACCTACTATGCGCTGGGCCCCTGTCCCGGGCCTTGCAGACCAGACCCCGGGAGGCACGACATTAGTCCCTAGCAGAGACAAGGACTCGAGGGCTGCGCTGTCCACTCCGGGGGCCACAAGCCACGGCTGGCAGGGGAGCGCTTGAAACATGGAGCGTGCAAATGCAGATGAGCCGTGAGTGTGCAAATGGAGCGTGCAAATGCAGATGAGCCGTGAGTGTAAGATACACAACAGATTTCAGGTCTCGAAGACTTTGAAAGATAAAAGTGAGTAAAATATCTCTAATAATCTCTGCATTGATTACACGTTGAAAGGTAATATTTGGATATATTGGCTCAATAAAATGTTACTAAAACCACATTCACCTGCTTATTTTCACTTTTCTTTATTGGCTACTAGAAAATTTGAAATGACCTATGTGGCTTCTGTGAGACTTCCGTTGGTGGCATGGCTGTCATCGGGGTCAGGAGTTGCTTGGAGTCACCCTGGTCAGGGGCACAGTGGACATTTGAACTCAGATATGACTGTCTCCTCCCGGGACACTGTCCTGTAGTTCAGCTGAGGGCCGAGGGTCACTGAGCACCTGCTTCCGGGGGCAGCACGGGGCCGTGAGGGTGCGGCCCTTTGGCAGCCCGCTACAGTTCAGCCTGCGTGCGTCAAGTACCTGCCGAGGGTCAGCCATGGGCCGAGGTGCTGGGAGGTGGAGTGAAAGCCAGCCAGCCCCGGGGGAGCTGGTGGGGCCGGGCCGGGCACGCAAGCTTGTGTCCGAGGGAAGCACGTCTTTGTCCTGTCTGCCCAGGTCGCTCCCTACCCGACCCCGTCCTGGGGACCCAACCTGGGCCTGAAGCTCGGGGGCCAGGCAGCCAGGACACTATGGACAATCAGGGCTTCGAATGTCAGAGTCAGAAAGATTTTCCCAGAGGCAGAGCCACGCCTCCCGCTCCTGGTTCAGGATGGGATGAGGCCTGCGGTCACTCTGGGTGGGCCCAGGCTCAGTCCACTCCACTGGAAGGCCAGCTTGCACTTGAGGGGGGTGGTTCCTAATTTGACCATGCCAGTGGCCAGGCCTGGGCCTTCTAGCAGGTGGCACAGAAGCCCGGAGACCAGTGGGCCTTTGACCAGCTGGGTGCTGTGGGCTGGGTGGCGGCCGATCCTTCCACGTGACCCCTCGGAGGCTGCCTGGACCTCACCCAGGGTGGGAATTTTCCACTTTCCCTGGCAGAGCCTCAACAGACGGGACAGCCATGGGGTGGGGTGGGGCGGGGCCTGGGCGGGGAGAGGGCACTGTCTGGGGTGCAGACCCCGCCTGGGCCAGCTGCCCAGGTCCCACTTGTGAGCTTGGGCACAGCCCTGCTCCCTCTGGGCCTCAGTCTCCCCACCCATGCCAGGGGCTGAGGCTGGGGCCAGACTGCGCCAGGACGTGCAGCCTCTCCTCGGAATGGGGGCAGGAAGGCCCTCTACCTCCTCCGCACTCACACCGGGGTTCTGCCAAAGGGTTCCCAGGACAAGGGGTCCAGGGCTCTGGGCTACGGTTTCCCGTGCAGGACACAGGGTGCAGGTGAGCAGGCGCCCACTCTCGGCCTCCAAGGGGCGAGGCCCGGCCCGGACATCAGCCTATCTCCAAGCCCGACTCCCCCTGCCACCATTTTTGGGCGGTTCATTTCCCTTCTCCCAAGGCCACTTTCACGAACGTCCAGGTTCTACTGACCCCCACGTCACAGGTGGGAGACCGAGGCTCGCAGGAGGCTGACGCCTCGCCCAGGTCGCACGCCAGTAAGAGCTAGAAATTTGAACCAGTCAGTCCAGCTCTGCACCCTGGCG
>NW_006440626.1:259488-260817 GCF_000325575.1 Pteropus alecto
TGGGGCTGGAGAGAGACAGGGACGGAGAGGGGCAGAGGGACAGAGAGACAGAGAGACAGAAACCAGGAGGGAAGGCCAGACGGAGACGCACAGAGGGAGGGACAAGCAGGGGACAGCACGCACAGACACACGTGCACACACGAGCATGCACACGCACACAGCAGCAGTGCACGTCTTCACCTACCCCCTGGCCCTCCCCAGGCTCAGCGCCCAGGCTCACTTGGAGATGGGTGACACATGCCGCCCAGGCGCGTCCTGCATGTCCTGTGTCCCGCCTCCCGAGCCCTGCGCAGCACTGACCGGCACACACCGCACAGGCCCCTGCGGCGCGGGTGACCGATGGCCTAAAAAATTCAGCAGGTGCAGAGACGGCACGAGGTGGGAAGAGCCTGTCCAGCTGTCACTGGGCTGAGCCCAGCCACACCCAGGTGGCCCAGGGCTCCAGGCTTCTGATTCTTCAAGTGCACAGATAGGGATTTGGGGCCTCGCCGGGCCTAGAGGCATCTCTGGGCCTGCCTGACCCCCACTACGCCTGCCAGCACCTCCTGGCCTCACCCCAGCCTTAGCACAGTGTGTGCTGGGAGGCAGCTCCGGCAGCTCGGGCAGGAAGTTGCACCCCAAGGCCCTATGACTGAGCTCAGGTTCAAGGGGCCAGGCCTGGGCGTGGGCAGCCAAAGGGGGCTCGCTGGCCTCTCCCTGAGCCCCTGGGCTTCTCTCCCCAGCTCCTATACCCTCTACAACCTGGACCTGGGCACTGTACCCACTCAGCTGGGTGACACCAGGAGCTGCCAGTGCGGCCCCGGTGTCTCTCCTGGCCTCCCCGGCCTCGCTCTCTCCACGCATAGGCTGTGTGCTCTCCTACCCACTTCCGGGCTTATGGGAGCCGGGGGCCAAATGGGGTGGGGTTGGGGGCTCAGAGGAGCAGGGAGCTCACCAGCCAGCAAAGTCCCACTGGCCCAGCCTCAGGCCTGGAGGACTTGGGGGCCCTGCCCTGTCTTGTGTCCCTATGCCATGTCAGCCCAGCAGCCCCATTCTGAGGCGTCCAGCGGAAGCTCCCTGCTAAAGAGGTTTGAGGCCCACTACACGGAGCCAGGGTCGCCCTGGGCCCCAGTTCCATCTGGGGCTGGCTCCTGATGATGGTGATTGGGCAGGGCTGGGGGTCTCCCGGGCAGGGCTGGAGTGCCCAGCTGCCCCCGTCTCCCTTCCGCTGCCCCTGGGTACCCCAACCTGCCTGTGGCCAAGGAAGCTCCTTAATTTCCCCCAAAGCTCATCCTCTCCACCCTCTCAGTGGCAACCCACTGCTTGTCCAGGCCCCACAGCAGGAGCCCG
>NW_006440626.1:260870-288041 GCF_000325575.1 Pteropus alecto
CACCCCCCCGACCCAGCCCACGTGCTTGTCTCATTGCCACGCCTCGCCTCCCGCACCTGGCAGGCCGCCAGCATTTCTTACCTCGACCCTTGCAACAGCCTCCCAGGGTACTCTGCTTCCGCCATGCCCCCTACAGCCAGCCAGAGGGTCCCTCTCCATATTCATCACCACGGCACCTTCCAGGGGCTCCTTGCCTTAGAATAAAGTCTAAAATCCTCCCCGTGGCTCCCAAAGTCCACATAGCGTGGCCCACGTCATCTCCCACTGCTCTCTGCTGGGTCGAACCGGACACCCAGCTCATTTCTTCCTCAGGGCCTCCGCTTTGCTGTTCCCTCTGCCTGTGCACGTCTCGCTCCGCTCCTCATTCAGGGCCCGCCTTCAGCGTGCCTTCCCGAGGACCCTCGCTCGTCACCCTCTGCCCCGATCTCTCCTGCCACCCTGTCCTGCTGACCCCTCCCTGGTTCTGGCCGCGGCCCGCTGCCTGCACCCTCTGTGAACCTCCTCCCAACCCATCCGGGCCCCGGGCTGCTCTGTGTCAGTCTCACCCTGCTGTACGCTTGGCCTTGGGCTCAGGGATGGGTGGGGCCGAGGGCCTCACCCCTGCGACTCTGGAGTTTGGCCTGGAGGGTGGGCTGTGCTTGGTGCCATGGAGACACTTGGATGGTAGAGTTAGTGAGAGATGGAAGGGCGAGAGGGTGAGTAATGTGCCAGGGGCTGACGTCCACGAGCCCGGGGCCCGGGCCTGGTCAGGGGAGCGGGAGGCAGGACCGTGCAGCCTCCCTGTCCTTGTGGATGGGAAGTGGTGTGAGGATGGAGTCTGGTATCCTGGCTCAGATCCCAGCTCTGTGGCTGGCCGGCCATGCAACCTAGGGCCAGTCACCTGCCTCCTCTGAGCCGAGCATCCTCATCGAGGTGGGGCCCCCCGTGAGGGTAGAGCGAGTAGGACGAGTTGCGTGCAATCCCCTAAAAACCATTGAATGCTGTATGTTTTTATAACAGCTTTATTGAGATGTAATTCTCATACCATACAATTTATCCATTATAGTGTACAAGTCAATGGTTTCTAGTGTTTTCGCAGAATTGTGCAACCATCACCACAGTCGACTTTGGAACATTTTCATCATCCCCAGAAGAAACCCTGGACCCTTTAGCTATCACCCTGTCACCCCCCAGTCCCCCTGGCCCTTGGCAACACTCACCCGTGTTCTGTCTCTGTGGATTCGGGACATTTCATGTCAATGGAATCGCGTGACGTGTGGCCTTCTGCGTCTGGCATCTTTCGCTGAGCACAGTGTTCTCGAGGTCCTTCCGTGTCGTGGCGTGTGTCAGGGCTTCACTCTTTCGTGGCTCAATAATATTCCCTCCTGCGGCTGGACCACATTTTCTTTATCTGCTCTCCCGTCAACGGACATCTGGGATGCTTCCATCTTCGGGCTGTTAAACGATGCTGCTGTACTTGAGTACAAGCTGTTGAATGGACACGCGTACCTTGGACCTGTACCTAGGAGGGGTTGCCGGGTCAGATGGTAACTCTGGATTTAACATTTTGGGGACCCGCTAAAGTGTTCCGTAGTGGCTGCACCATTGGACCTCCCCCGGCAGCGCATGAGGGTTCTGAGTTCTCTACGACCTTGCCAACACTTGCTCCTGTCTGTCTCGTCACGCTGGCCGTCCAATGGGGGCGAAGTGCTATCTCCTGGTGGTTTCGATTTGTATTTCCCCAACGAGCATCTTTTCATCTTTTATTGGCCGTTTTCATGTCTTCTTTGGAGAAATGTGGATCCTTTGCCCAATTTTAATTGGGTTGTTTGCTTTGTTATTACTGAATTGTAGAAAATGCCAGGATTTTTTTTTTTAAAGGGGGCAAGTACAGACGGGCAGAGAGGCAGGGTGAATGGGACTGTGTTGGCAGCAAGCACATGCTCGCTCACACAGGGGCCACATCTGTGCCTGAGCCCAGGTATATATGCCCAGGTACACATGCATGGGGACACGTGCCGAGGTCCACACACACGGATGTGCAAATATGTGTACAGCCACGGAGAGCCCATGTGTTGTGTGTCGCACGTGTGGGCGTGAAGCTCCGTTCGCTCACCGTCTGTGCAGGGGCCGGGCCTGCCCCCTGGGAGCGCACGTGGGCCCACTTGGTGCGGTGATTTGGCTGTATCGGAACTGTGATCCTCATTTTGCAGGCGGGGAAACTGAAACATAGAAAGGCCTCTTGATTGGTCTGAGGTCACCCAACTGGCCAATTTTAGGGTCTGGACTTGAACTCGAGGTGTCGCACTCTGAGCCCCTCTCTGGGACCACGTGTGGCCCCAAACCGCAATCGTTTCAGAATGTCAGGGGCTCCTCCGCTGTCTGCGATGCCATGCGCCCCTCCCTGGGCCTCGGGCTCCTTGTGGGGTTGTACTGCATGGTCCCCGAGGCCCTGCCCAGCACTGAGGTTCCCAGCTCCCCTTTGAAGAGGGAACCAGGTGCCTTTCCCACTCTCCTCCCCGGCCTGCGATTAATCGGGTCATTATGAGCTCAATTACAGCTTTTTATGGCTCTCTAAACATGGTGTGCCAGCCCCCCATGGACGCTAGGACGTGGCAAGTAGCTTTGAGTGGACAGCGTGGGGAGTCTCGGGTATTGGAGGCGGGCGTAGCCCAGCTCTGCCCTGCGAGGGCAGCGGGGACTGTTCTGCCCAGGCCCCAATCTGCTCCGGAGGCACATGGGTTCCCTCCAGGACCTGCTCACAGAGATCTGCCTGGCCCCCAGGGTCCGCCTTGGGGTCCGGATGAAGGAACAAGGGGCAGACCAGGCCCGTTTTCCCCGAGCATCGGGTCTGGCTGAGGCCACGGAGCAAGGTGTGACACTTCTGATCTCTCTGAGCTGGGAGCCCAGCAGGGTCAGCGGGGTGAGGGCCTGAGTTTGAACCACCCACAGGAACGAGGGAACAGAGCTACGGTCCTCGAGCGGCCGGGCAGCCTCGGCTCACCCATGGGGCAAGGTCTCTGAGGGCTGTGTGGTTCCATGTTCTGGGTTGGTGCAGACTCTGCATGGAGTGGGTGTTTGGGGAGGCTGACCGGGTCGGCCCCAAGGAGGAGGCTCTGGACAAGCACAGAAATGCCTGTCTGTCCCGGAGGCCTGGCCCTGGGCCGCTCGCTGCTTGGTGAGGGCGAGGCCGATGCCCGTTTGTTTGCTCTCAGAGCTGTTTCTGGGCAGTGGGGGTCGGCTACGGATCTAGAGCCCCACCTGGTGCATGAAGACGTAGGCTCAGAAGGGTTTGTGACTTGCCTGGGGCCACACGGCAGGTGTGCGACTCCAGATCCCATCCTGAGTCTCCGGCACCTCCTCTGCTTTCCTGGGCCTGGGCCCGGGCCCTTCCGAGCTAACGGGGTTCACCTTGACCTGCGGGCACCAGAGGCGGGCGGCCCGGAAACACCTGGCTCCGTGTCAGGGCCATGTGCGCTCAAGGACGTGCCCCCCGCCCACCCCCCCAGGGCTCAAGAGGCCCTGGGAGTGAGGGGTGACCGACATGCGGCCAGCCTGCCTGTCTTCGGTATTTTCCGGAAATACTGCCAATGCTGCCATCGGCTCCAGTGTCTGAGGGTGCGGGGCTGTGCTGAGTGGGTTCTGGATCCCGAGAGGGACCTCTAGGCCTCCTGAGACCAACGTGTGCCCCCAGAATAGCTGTTGGCCCCAAACAGGCCACTCATGCTGCCTTCACCCAACGCCTCGCCCCCATCGCCAGACACACCTGGAGCAGCTGCTGAGCTCAGGCGGCTGCTGCCACTGCCACCTGGAGCAAATCAGTTCCCACCTTTGAATCTCAGTGCTCCCATCTGTGACATGGAGCTCGTAAAGACGGACTCTGTCATGGGCTGTCACGGGATAACAAGGCAATGCAGATAAAGTCCCCAGCCCCGGCCCTCTCACGTTGGGGTTCAGGGAACGACGCTGGGTGGGGGGCACACAGAAGAATCAGGCGTGGATCCTGCCTCCAGCTCTGCAGCCCGTGGGGCGCCTGACAAGGGGCCTCACACCTGCGGGGACGCTGGGAGCCCAGCGCTGTCCCAGCTGTGTCCAGAACTTGAGTGAGCTGCGGACACGTGGGAATGTGGACAGGGACCCCAGGCAGAGAGAGGGCCGGCGGCAGGGACCCAGGCCTTTCTTCTTTTCAGTAAGAGTGTGTGCTCTGGGGGCAGCTGCACCTGCCCACAGGTGGGCCGCTGGTTCATCCTGGCCAAGCTAGGCTGCAAGGAGTGGTGGGTGGGGCCGGGTGGGGTCAGGCCTCCTGGGCTTGAGGTCAGTTCCGGGGCCTGGGAGCCAGAGATGGCTGCTGAGCAAGGCCCATGGGTTCGAGAGACATCTTTCCAAACCTGAGCCCTCCCTCTGCTCACCTGGACGAGGACATGTGAGCAGCTCTCTGGGGATTGGCCAAACTGCCCAGGAGTGACTTTGGGAGGGGACCCTCTGCCTGCTCCACGCCAGGGCATACTGTGACCGCGGCCCTCTGAGCCAGCTTCCAGGTCCGTATATGGGGTGTGGTCCCCCCCGCCCTACAGGGCTATGGCGAGAATTCAATAAGACGCATGTGCTGAGTGCGGATGCATGGGAACCCCTCAGTCTGCGACCTAACGTCACCCTCCTGGATGCTCCCCAAACTACGACTGTCTCGCAGTGGCCCCCACCTTGTCTCCGTGGAGAGACGAGGCGGTTTGGCTCATTAAAACCAAATAAAAAAGGAATTAGCAGGAGTGGCAGCCAGATGAGTAACCGATGAGTAACTGGGAGTTTGCACAGGGTATGGACTTAGCCCGGTGGGAGCAGAAGCTGACTGAGAAGAAAGGGAGATTTCCATGAAATGCCCCCCAAACGCACCAGCCCAGCCGCAGAGCCTGCTGTCTGCCCGGGGGCTTCGGGACGGCCAGACACGGAAGTCCCCCATCCAGCTCCCGACGGGAAGACGGGCACTTAGCGTCCCCCCTGGGGAACGCCCACATCATCCTTGATCAGGCAGGGCTTGGTGGTGGGGACTTTTAAGTCTGCCTGGCCTCTTGGCGAGATTGCACAATTGTCAGATTTCTCCGCCCACCCCCCTCCGCTGGGTGCCTCGTTTGTGATATGCCTCCTCTGAGACCTCTGAGTTGGGTGTCCCCCGAGCTCTTACCCAGAATTCACCTGCTGGCTAGCTGCCATCCTTCCAGGGCCCACGGCCCACACACGGTCCAAATGAGGCATCTCCTCGCCGAGGGAGCCGAGCATGCCCCTTCTCCCATTTCTCCTACCCAGGTCACTCAGCTGCAGCGGGGCTGAGCCGGGGGCAGGGTGGCCTCCAACCGCCCGAGCCCCAGGTGCCGAGTCCCTCCCTCTGCCTCGGGGCTTTGATTCCACTGCCTGGGTTCAAATCCTGCTTCATCCGCTAACACCTAGTGTCACAGCCTCTCTGTGCCTCCGTGTCCCCATCTGCGAGATAGGAACAGTGACGAAAGCTGTCTCGTACGATCGCTGTGACAGTTTGATGAGAATGTATGTGAAGGGCTGGTGAGCGATGGCGATGGTGACCACAGCTCTGCTGATCCGCTTTCTAAATAGTTCCAGAATCCCCATCCCTTGTGCAGCCAGCGAGCTCTCAAATTCTAGCCCCGCAGAGTCTGGCCCCAGCACCTGCACAGAAAGTGCCATCTGCTTCATGGGACATCTCCGCCCGTCACAGTCTGGCTCCCTTGGATTTTACCCGCCTCTTTTTTATTACTCGTGGCCTCGTGCTTCGCACCTCTGTCCCTTTGTCCCAGCGGTGGCCAGGAGAGCACGCACACGCACACGTGCGCGCGCACACGCACACCACAGACGCGCTCACAGGGAGTTAACTCACTGCTCGTTAAGACTCACTTTACCACGTCACCTTCTCCAGGAAGCCTTCCCAGTCTCCACCCCCGGCAGAGGCAGGTCGGGGCATCCTTTGAGGTTTCATGACTCCCTGTGCCCCTTCTTGCAGAGCTCTGTGGTCCCCTCCCTTCCTGGAAGCCCCTCTTGTTTATTGCTGCCCCCGTGTGCGAGCTTGTCGGCGGGCCTGGCTGGGCTTGGGTAAGGCAAGCAAGGAGTTCAGTAACCCACCTCACACCCCACGGACTTCCCTGCGCATCGTCTTGATCTAATGGAAAGCCAGGGAGGGCGATTCTCACATTCTCCCTGTCCCTGTCCCTTTGTCTGTCTGAGAGTCCCTGACCAGCCGGCCTTGATGACAGAGGGACCAGGGCTTCTCCGAAGAGCCACTCACTGTGCTGAGAAATGGCTTGTTACGGGGTGGTGCTGGGGGGTGGTGCTGGGTAGCGGAGCTCGTGTGTTCGTTCGGTGGGTCCCCAGGTGGCCCTGCACTGACCCCTGGCAAGGAGAAAAGGGACTCAAGGATTTGACTTTATCTCATAGATGTGGAGGTTGCCATGCAACAGGCAGTTATTAAATTATTGTCAAATGAACAATGAATGAATATGTGACACAGTCTTTGCCTCCAAGAGGCTCGCAGACAGTACTCAGGCACCATTCTGCAGCACAGGCAGACTGGGTCCGTGCCGGGAGGGCAGAGGGAGGCGAGATTCACTCACCTGGAGGCACTGGAGGGCTTCCTGCAGGAGGAGGTGTAGCTGAGCCCTCAGGGGAATCACTGCCCCTAGAGCCTCTGCAGTGGCTTAGGTCCTGAGCAGGGGCTTCCCCGCACCCGTGGGAGGAAGGTCTCACTGTCCCCACCTGGATGGTGGCCGGGGGGATGAGGGAGGCATGGAGGCCCGGCGCCCAAGTCTGGGCAGTGTGGGGGGCCCTGAGGGAGGCTGGGGTATCAGAGAAGGGAGGCTCAGGAGACCAGGGCCTGGTGACGGGTGATGGTGGGTGGTCGGAGAGAGGGAGGTGGCAACGGAGAGGCCAGGTGGGTTCTGACCGGTGTGGATTCTGCCCGGTTCCCAGCTGGTGGGGTGGGGTGCCTCCACGGGGTCTGCAAAAGTGGCTGATTCACGAGGAACAGCGCTGAGAAGGTGGCAGAAGAGAGGGGCAGAGGTATAGACCCCACACGCCCCGTCACAGGGCCACCCACTGCTGTCTTCCGGGGGTGGGGAGACCGGACCCCTCCAGCCCAGGCTCTTGGGACAGGGAGAGAAGTGTCTTGCGCAGCGGTGGCAGGGCCGAGGCGTGCATGGCGTGCTCACCGTAGGCGGGGCACTGTCCTCGGCCTCGCGGGGCGGGCTCCCCAGCTCCACGCTGCCGAATCAGAAGCTCAGAGCAGGCAAGAGCAGAGCCCAGGGTCACACAGCCATCGACAAGACCCCGGGCGGCTGGCTGGGTGGTTCCCCGAGCCCCGCGAGGGCCTAACGGGCCGCACCTTCCCTCCACGCAGGGAGCCGCGAGGCCGCGTTCACCTACGCCATCACCGCGGCCGGCGTGGCCCACGCCGTCACTGCCGCCTGCAGCCAGGGCAACCTGAGCAACTGCGGCTGCGACCGCGAGAAGCAAGGTTACTACAACCAGGCCGAGGGCTGGAAGTGGGGCGGCTGCTCCGCCGACGTGCGCTACGGCATCGACTTCTCCCGGCGCTTCGTGGACGCCCGTGAGATCAAGAAGAACGCGCGGCGCCTCATGAACCTGCACAACAACGAGGCGGGCAGGAAGGTAGGGCGCGCGGGCGCGGGGCGGTGTCAGGTGTGGCCGCTGGGTCACCTGAGTTCCTCCTCCCTGAAATCTGCAAGGCTGTCCTAGGGGAGGGAATTGGGAACCCGAACCCCAAAGGTGCGGGGTGAGCAGTGCTGGGCATGGCTGTCACCAGGGACCCTCCTAGCGGCCGTCGCTGGCGGGGCTCATGGCGCCCATCCCAGAGGTGTGTAAACCGAGGCTCCCAGGGGCGAAGCGATGTGCCCGCCGCTCCCAGCTGCTGGGAGGCAGGGATGAGACAGGACCCTGTTTCCACGCAGGGTGGGAGGAGGTCTCTTGGCCAGCGTGCCAGGTCCCTGTCTTGGTCCCAGAGGGATCCTGCCACCGTACCGGGAGAGGCGGCCTTTGGTTCGCGTTGCCATGAGAGAACAGAGGGAGGGATGTGGGGGTGCAAGGGGGGGCGGGGAGGGGAGGTGCAGCCTCGGGGAGGGTGGAAACTGAGCTGGGGGCTCTTGAGGAGCAGCCAGCTTCAGGTGTGGGGTGGGATGCAGTGTGGCAGGTGATAACGGAGGACATTCAGGCAGGGACACACTGGGGAAGAAGTCAGGGCTGGCCCAGCCCTGCCCGGGGGAGATGAGGGCCCCAGATACTGGGCTGGGAGGAGTGGCCGCCATGGCGGCGAGATGGCCAGAGATAGGGCCGGTATTGGAGCAGAACGCCTCTCCAGGTCTGATCCCCCAGCCCGGGGGCTGCACCCAGGGCTCGGGGCCTGCGGGGCTCTGCAGGCATGGGACAGACTTGACTTTCCAGCAAAGAGGAGCCGAAATTACCCTCTGCCTCATGGACCATAACTGAGGCCACTGGTCACTCACTCATTCACTCTTCAAATGCTCCCTGCCCCTTCTCTGTGCCAGGCTCTAGGTTGGGCATGGGGACGGGGACCCCGGCCATGGGAGCTCCGCCAGAACGACTAGCTCCACGTAAGGGGAGCAGGGGTCATAGCCAGGGACAATGAGAACCCCAGGGACTGACAGGAGGGGGAGCAGAAGCTTCCTGGAGGAGGTGACATCCAGTGGAGCCTCGACAGACATGCCAGAGCTGAAGGAGCTGGCGCTTGGGTGGGGGGCAGGACTGCGAATAGTGCAGGCTGGTGGGAGCAGGAGGCGTGGGCGAGACAGGGCTCGAGAAGCAAGCAGGGCTGGCCCAAAAGAGGCCTTGAACGCCAGGCCAAGGGTCTGACTTTATCTCGTAGATGTGGAGGTTGCCATGCAACAGGCGGTTATTAAATTATTGTCAAACGAACAATGAATGAAGGAATGCGTGACACAGTCTTTGCCTCCAAGCGGCTCGCAGACAGTACTCAGGCACCATTCTGCAGCACAGGCAGACTGGGTCCGTGCCGGGAGGGCAGAGGGAGGCGAGATTCACTCACCTGGAGGCACTGGAGGGCTTCTTGCAGGAGGAGGTGTAGCTGAGCCCTGAGGGGAATCACTGCCCCTAGAGCCTCTGCAGTAGCTTAGGTCCCGAGCAGGGGCTTCCCCGCACCCCTGGGAGGAAGATCTCACTGTCCTCATTTTACACAGGAAGACAGTGGGGTCCAAAGTGAGCTGCAGAGCCACTGGTGGCCCCAAGGCCTGAGCTCTGGTCACTGCTCCATGGGGATGTGTCTCAGTGAGCAGCAGAGACGTGGGGAAGGACACTCCTGGTGGAGGGACCAGTGGAAGGCAGAAAAAGCGTGGGGGTGGGGAGGGGGACTCAGGTCTCGCATACAGAGCCGTGAGGCCACCAGCCCCGCTCAGGTGGCTGGGGCAGGCGAGGAGGCCGGAAGGTTGCACGGGCTGCGTGCTGGAAGACTGTGACAGCCAGGCTGGATCTGGGCCCCTTGCAGGTCCCTGAGGGAGAGCGGGGCTGAGCAGCTCAAGGGCCAGGGTTGTGTCTGATTTGGCTCTGAGGTCCTGTGTGAACCCCAGGGCTGACCTAGCATGGGATTCAGGGGTGCTTTGGAGACTGACAAGTGGGAAAAGGCATCAGGGAAATGGAGTGGGGCAGGACTGAGCCCCGAGGGAGACGGGGCCGGGGAGAGGAGAACAAGGAGACTGGGGGTGGATTCCGGGCCCGGCCAGGGGCTGAGGCTGGAGGAGGGTCAGCATGTAGGGGGTGAGGATCTCCATCAGGGGCTGAGGCTGGAGGAGGGTCAGCATGTGGGGGGTGAGGATCTCCGTCAGGGGGTGAGGCCGGAGGAGGGTCAGCATGTGGGGGGTTTGGACTGGGGCGAAGTCCTGAACCTGTGAACAGAGGAGAAGCAGGTTGTCGGGGGCGCAGGTCAGCAGTTTGCAGGCCCATCGGAGACAGGGTGGCTGTAGGAATGGGCCGTTAAGAGGTCAGCGGCCAGGATTCTCGCGCCAGCACTGTCCCTGACCGTCAGGACCCGGCTGACCCCGCCCCTCCTCCGAGCCTCAGCCTCCTCCTCTGCACAGTGGGCGTAATGCGCCTTGTCCCCTCCCCACGGAGCTCGTGGCACACAAGGTGGCCCGAGCCCTTGGACTGAGCCGAGTGCAGGCAGCACAGGAAGCAGGAGGGGCGCCCCTCGTCCCCGCTGCGTGGCGCTCAACAAGGCGCGCAGGGTGTGGGGGTGTGGCGGGCGAGGTTTCTCTAAGAACTGAGTCCGGAACTTCATGGGTCACCCCAGTACTGGGCGCCCTGGCCCCTTTATAGAGAAAACAGGCCTGCCCCGCCCCCCACTTCCTCAGCAAGTCAGGTGGGAAGAAAGCTGACCACAAAGTCCCACAAACCGGTGGCTTAAAGCAATAGAAACCCATTCTCTCGCAGGCTGGAGCCAGAAGACTGGCCCTCCGGGGGCGCACCCCTCCTGGCCACCCCAGCCCCGGGGGCTCCAGGTGCTCTTGGGCTTGTGGCCACATCGTCCAGTCTCGGCCTCCTCCTCGATTGTATCCTCTTCCGCCTCTCATGAGGACACATGTCCTCGGATTGAGGGTCTACCATGGTCCGGGGTGATCCCATGTTGTCTCACCTTAATCGCATCTGCAAAGTCCCTGTTTCCAAATCAGGTCACGTTTCAAGGTTCTGAGTGGGCTGGGACATGGCCCACGGGGGCCCCCGGTGGGCCAGCGGGGGAGAGGCTAAGCACGGACACCTGCTCACCTGTGCTTTCGACAGACTGCGGGCTCCCTCGGGGCTTCAGTGTGCCAGCCCACGACTCCCCTCACCTGGACAGAAGGGAACACTGTTCCCAGTGTGGGGCATCCCTCATTCCAGAAAGAACCTCAAGTCGGCCCTTTCCTGGAGCCCCCACACACCTCACACTACCCGGGATGGGGGTGGGGCAGTGCGCCGGGGGAAGCTGCTCTGGGCAGGGCTGGTCACTGCGCCCTCCCAGGGGGTCTCCTGGGCAGTGGGGCTGGCGCCGCCTTTGCTGTCGCCCTTATCTTGAGGGCACTGGAGACGGAAACGGCACATTCTTGAATTCTGTGATCATTTCCCAGGAGAGGCTCAGGCCCAGGGGACCCAGCCAAGCGAGGATGTGGCCCCTCGCTCAGCAAACAGCTGCCCAATCGACTCCATCTGCTGGCTGTCACTGGCTGCACAGGGTCCCGAGTTGGGTGGGTGGGGCGCTGGGCTTTCCTGCCTTAGTGGGGACAGAGAGGTGGGGGTGGAGGGAAGGGGATCAGAACAGGTGGCACAGCGAGGTCGGGGGCAGCTGTTCTGCAGGCCGAAGTGGACACCCCGATGGCAATTAAGCCTGGACCACCTGGCCTGTACAACCTCAAACCTGGACACCCCTGCTGGGTCTCTGGCCATTGCGGCCCCTCTGAGGAGGAAGCTTCTGGGCTAACAGCCTAGGGTGAGGCGAACCACTAGCCAGGCTGGGGCTTCTGAGAGGGGCGTTTGTCTGGTCAGCTCCTGGCCTGAGGGGTATACTGGGCCGGCAGTGTGTCCAGGACACGAGAAGTTTGCAGGCCTTGAAGGGCAGGTTATTGGAGGGAGGGGCTTTCAAGGGAGGGGAGGGTCCATGAGAGGATGAACACGAGGTGGGGCAAGGGAGTGGAAAGAGATGTCTCTGATCTTGCTAGACAGCGGAGGGGAGCGGGGGGCAGGAGGCAGAGAGATGGCCCAGATACACTATCTCCTGGAGGCGGAGGGCTCCACCCTTCACCCGGACCCCCAGACCAGACTTCTGGCCTGTGCCCTCAACCCAGACACCCCGTGGCCCTGCTGCTCCAGTTCCGAACAGTCCCCAAACCCGCCCCTTTCCCCGCTCCGGACGCCTGGGCTCCCCCCGCCCCTTCTCCCCGCTCCTTTGTCCAATGAGCTCCGCTCCTCCATGGCACCCAGGGGCAGCACCCCCTCCTCCAGGAAGCCCCCGGGCAGGGGCCGGCTCTCACGGCATCCGCACTCTGCTGTTCCGTGTGTCGGTTTCCTTCTGTTTCCCACACTGGACTGAGCCCCGGGCATCCTCACCGAGCCCGGGCGGCTAGGGCAGGAAGAGAGACGGGGCAGCCGCCGGCCTGTGGGGCGCTGCCTGCACTGGTTTCTCATTCGTTCATTCACTGTGGGTCTCATCTGGGCCAGGGCTGGGGTTCTGGCCCCGGGTGGGGTGGGGGAAGTGGGGGACAGAGGGTAGCCAAGTTCCTTCAGGGCTGGGCCACGGAAGTGAGGCTAGGGAGAGCTGAGACAGCTGACAAATGGCCCTTCTGCAGTCGTGGGCTGCAGCTAATGATTCCCCATCTTTAATCAGGCCCGGCTGGCAGGGCCCTTTCGATCCGGGTAAATGAGTACCTGGGGTCAGGGCTGGCTCTGGGAATTAGCCTTCCGGGGCCAGGGAGGGAGGCCCAAGGAAAACACGCTGCACCCATCTCTGGGGAGAAAGAAGAGCCGGATCCAGGACGCTGCCCAGCAGTCAGCACACCTGGGCCTCACCGACCCGTGTGCTCACCTCCGGCCAGTCCGCCCCGCATCCTTTAGCAAACGTGGTGCCTACGACGCCATGGGCACGCCAGGCATGCCAGGCCTTCATCGAACAGCCGTTTATTAAGTGCCGACTGCATGCCACACCCTACGCCAGGCACGAGGGCAAGGAGCGGGAGAGACAGGGGTGAGGAATCTGCACCTATTAAGCACCTACTGTTGCTGGGCTCGGTGCCGCCATGAGGTGCCTGGGGGCAAGCTGGGGGCAAGCACCAGCTTTATCATCTGCTGTCCTGGGACCTGCAGCCAGCCCTGTGTTTCAGCTTGGTACCAGTGCAGTGACCCAGCTCCCGGAAGGGTGGTCGTGAGAATTTAGGGAAACACGTTTGATAACGGTATGCCCAGCTCTGCCAAGTTCTGAATGTTCTCTCTGGACCCTCACAAGGCCCTATGCAGCAGGGACTTATGGTCAGCAGCCCCCATTATCGGATGTAGAGACTGAGGCTCAGATTGGAGGAGACCGCGGGTCAGGCTGGAGGTGGGAGGTGCCCCGGGTCCGGCCACGCCCACTCTCAGACCACGCCCACTCTCAGACCACGCCCGCTCTCAGGCCCCCGCTGTGTCGCCCGCAGGTCCTGGAGGAGCGCATGAAGCTGGAGTGCAAGTGCCACGGTGTGTCGGGCTCCTGCACCACCAAGACGTGCTGGACCACACTGCCCAAGTTCCGAGAGGTGGGTCACCTGCTCAAGGAGAAGTATAACGCGGCCGTGCAGGTGGAGGTGGTGCGGGCCAGCCGCCTGCGGCAGCCCACCTTCCTGCGCATCAAGCAGCTGCGCAGCTACCAGAAGCCCATGGAGACGGACCTGGTGTACATCGAGAAGTCGCCGAACTACTGCGAGGAGGACGCGGCCACCGGCAGCGTGGGCACGCAGGGCCGCCTGTGCAACCGCACGTCGCCCGGCGCGGACGGCTGCGACACCATGTGCTGCGGCCGCGGCTACAACACCCACCAGTACACCAAGGTCTGGCAGTGCAACTGCAAGTTCCACTGGTGCTGCTTCGTCAAGTGCAACACCTGCAGCGAGCGCACGGAGGTCTTCACCTGCAAGTGAGCGGCGGGCGGCCCGCAGGCGGCAGCCCCGCCCGCGGCGTCTGCACATGGGCTCGGGGCGCCTTCCCTGCGCTGCCTCGGCTGCGGCCAGAGGTGGCCGGAGGAGGTGAGGGCTCCGGACGCAGGAGGGCTCCCGCCGGGCTCCTCATCCTCTCCCTGTCCCTGGGGGCTGCCTCCTGCCATTGCCGTCACTTCCTGTGGCAGAACAGTGCCCACGACCCGGCAGAGAGGGCAAGGCCAACGGCACTGGTGTCCTTGCCCGGGGCCCAGGGAATTCCTTTTCTTTTCTCCGGGGAAAGTGAACCTCAAGGACACACATATCCCCAGAAAGCAAAGTGACAAGACTCTGAGTGTCCCCCTCCCCCACCTGGTGGCACGGACAGGGGAATGCCATGCCGGCCTGCCCCACCGGAGACTATTTCCCAGGCCATATCAGCCACTGGGCCCTGGGGCTATCTGGGCAGATGTTGTCGAAAATTATTTATGTTTTCTTAGTATCAGAGGAGGATTCTTAGCACGAAGGCGCAGCCAGCCCTGACTGCGTGCTCCGTGTCGGCGCGTCCCCTCTCTGCCCTCCGCTCCCTCTCCGGGACCTGCGGGAGCATCCCGGTGCACGGCACCCTCCTGGCCCCGCCCCGGGGGAGCTGGCTGTGTGAGTGTGGACCCCAGGGGAGCTGGGCAAGGGCTTGGCAACTAGTACGGCCCCAGGAGGGCTGCCGAGGGGAGCCCCGACAGGGGTCTCCGGTCCCCTCTTCTTTTCAAAAATCATATCAATCAAATCAAAACGTCTCCCACGTCAGGTTCCAGGAGCACTTCGTCCCCTCCCTCATGCTGTTGCCCTCCCAGCGCCTTGCCAGCCTGATGCCCCCCAGTTTACAGAGCCCCCCCCCACCCTGGAGCCAGCTGGACCCCAAGAGAGCATTGTGCGGGGAGTGGGCAGGGGGTAGTTCAGGGTGTTTGCTTCATTTGACGCATGAGGACACTGAGACTCGGGAGGGAGCACTAGCCAGAGACCCCGAGGCCACGAGTGGAGCTCCTGACTTGGCTCAGGTGTCCTGTGCCCCAGCCCAGGGCTCCTGGCCCTGGAGGGAAAGCTCTGGGAATGCCGGGCGTGGTGTGGGGCGGCCCCCATACCCCTGCCCCTGCTGCCAGCCTCACTGGGGTCTGCACCCCCCACCCAGAGGTGCCTTCAAGGGTCTCTCGGTGGCCTCCTTGGCCAGTTCTGGCCCTTTCACCCTGACCCTGATGCTAAGGATCCAGGGAGTCCCTCTGCCAGTACCCCGTCTGCTCTCCCAGCAGATGCCTGTCCCCCCAGGCTTCCCACACCATGCAGACCCCCCCTTGAAGTCCAACTCACCCTGAAACCTGGGAGACAGGAAAGGGAAGGGGTCCAGGGCAGCTCTAAACTAGGTTTGGGGTGAGGGAGATGGGAAACGAGGTGCTCAGGGCCGGATGCGTCTTCTGCCAATGCTCCCGCCCCTCCCTGGAGAGGCACAGAGGCAGCGACCTGCCAGAAAGCACGGCGTGCAGCTGGCTTCTACCAGTTGGGGTAAGTGGGGGTGCACCCTCCACTGCCCACATGCTCCCCACCCTGAATTTAGGGTATTTTGCAGAAACTCGTGGAAATGTGTGTCCTCAGGCAACTGACCAGCCAGGTGGGCTGGATATTAGCCTGGGGCGAGGGACACTGTCTGGGCCCTGGTGTCCGCCCTCTGTGCCCCCGATGACGCCAGGATGCTCCATTAGCTGCTGCCCTGGGAAATCCCAGGCTGACGTGAACGCCCCCACTGCGCACCCCTGCCCCCACGTCCACAGGCCCGGCGTCTTCTGCCAAGGAACCTGGTTAACTTATGTTGTTATATAGTGTCAAAATGTCTATAGTGTCTTTTAAATTATTGTGACCTACACTGGGTACTGGGGAGGGGGGATGGCCGCGTGCTGTCCGCTGAGACAGGCTCCTCCTTCTGCTTGAAACAGACTCTTGGGGCCCCTGACACCACCGAGTCATACGCACTGTCCCTCCGTGCCACGTGCCCCCACCGAGACCCCGCCCTCCCTGTCAGCATTGCCCTTCCCTCGGGGGGGAAGGGGGTCAGTGTGGCCCAAGCAGGGGCGGGGGCGGCCGAGGCGAGGCGCTGTGTGACCCTGCGGTGCCCCCACTTCAGGAGAGCCGGGGGGTTTCTGACAGGCCGTGTCTGGCGTCCCTGGAGGGGAGCGTTGGCTCCAATAAAGCTGGAGTCAGAGACGTGAGTGTGTGTGGAGCCCACGCGGCGTGGGGGGGAGAGACGTGCGCCGTCCGCCGAGAGCAAGCCCCCCACGTGCCTTTCTGGCTTCCTCTGCCCTCCCTGCCGGCCCTGCCCTGATGTCCCCCACACCTAACCCTGTCCTCACGCCCAGGTCCCAGGTGGGGTCTGGAGTCATACCTGCCTCCAGGCCACCTTTGGGCCTCCCTAACCAGCAAGGGCTACGGTGGGGGCCGGAGACAGAACCTGAGGCCTCCTTGGACAGCCCAGGCTCAGGCTGAGGGACTCTGGGCCATGGCTTGGTGCGAGAGCCTTCATGGGGTGCGGTTGGGGCTGCTCTCAGGAGAATAGGGAGCCTGGGGGTGGCGGACCCACAGCAAGAGACCCTGACCCCCCATCCGCCTCCTTTTGGGTCTCCCTTCCCTCTGAGCCCGGCTGGCCTCGGGGTCCCTGTGGGTCTATCCAGCTGTGTCTGGGTGGGTTTTGGCTTAAGTGCCCCGCCTAGTGCGCTTCCTGCCCCCTTGGGCCGTGGGAAGGTGGCCCGCGTTTCCTGGGCAGCCACCGGGCCGTGTGTCTCCCCAGGAGCCCGGCGCCCCTCCCGCGGTAACCACGCGCCAGGGGCATGAATGGCATTCTTGCCGAGGGCCGGAAGGCATGCGGCGGGGCCGGTTTGGCCACTGCCCGCCGTCCCCGCAGCCTGGCATCGGGCGGAACTGCTGATCAAACATCCCCGTCTGCACGGTGCCCACCTGCGCACCCACGGAGCCTGGCCCAGACCTGGTGAAGGGACCGCCAGGTGGGCTTGCCGAGGGGGACGTGCCCCTCCAGGCTGTGGAGAGGGGGACACAGACAGGAAGGAACCTCCCTCGACACCCCACGCTCAGGGAGCCTCCGGGGCGGCCCTCCCCAACAGAGGGCCTTGGTTTCCCCATCTGGGACCAGGACGTGGCCCAGAGCAGGACCCGGTGGTCGGCAGGACCCGTGGGGCCCAGGCCTGGGCCGGTGGTTTGGCAGGAGGCCCGGGTTCCCCACGAGACGGTAAGCAAATCCCAGGTGGCGGCTGCAGAGGAACGCCGGGGTCCGGCAACTCCCACGGGGCCAGGAATGAGGAAGGAGCTTCGAGAATGTGCGGCCCCACTGCCCAGACTGTACTTGCTTCTTGGCCCCGGTTCAACCCCAGCCCCAGCCTCCCAGGTCTGCGGGCACATCCTCCGAGGGGCCCTGCCCACGCTGCTGCCGGCCAGCCCCAGGCTCCGCCTCCCCGGCTAACATTTCAGAAGCACTTCCTGGGGCAGCCCTGTGCCTGCCCCAGGCCCAGCACACAGTGGCTCGTCACCGTCACCACGGGTGCTTAGCTGGCCCGTGGGCGTGATGCGGCCTCCTGCCTCTGCATCTGCTGGGGCTGTCCCGTCTCCAGGCTTGCCTTCCGCTCGCTCTGAGGGGGCATGGGACCACCGAAGCAGCGGCGAGTCACGTGAGCTCTGCTGGGTAGTTTGGGGGCGCCGGCGTGAGCGCCTGGAGTTCTGGGACAGTCTCTACCCCCTGCTCACCCATTCGTTCACTTGCTCATTTGCTTCTTTAGCCCTGCTGGAGGCCAGGCCCCGGGCCGGTCCCTGGGGGCGGGGATGGTTCATGCCCGGCCTTGGCCTCACGGGTTCCAGCTCTTCATCCCACTGTCTTCCCCAAGGCAGCCCACTCTGGGGGTGCAGCTGCTCACTGAGGCATCCTGGGAGACAGAATAGGGCTTGAACTGACTTCTTTACTCCGTGAACCTCAGCTTCCTGCTCTGTAGAACGGGCACAGGGACTTAGTTCAGCCTGGCTCCCCTCCCTCTGTCTGGGGGAACGCCCCTGCCCACACAGGCTGAGCTTTAGCATCGGGGTCTCCCACACTGTGTCCCCAGGGCTTCCCAGGCTGTCCACTCAGCTGCCGTCTGGTGACCAGAGTTCATAGGACCCCTGTGGCCCTGGCGGGCAGAGGCTCGCTTCTCGCTATGGCCTCTGAAGCCCTTCCTGACCCTGTCTGCCTCATCTATCTACAGGTCGCTTCCAGCACTACCCCCTCCCTGCCGCCCAGAGTCCCCTGCACTCCCAGGAAGCCACCCCTCCCTGTAACTGCCCCCTACGCTCCACACACAGCCAGCCTTTCCTCTAGCTGTGGCCTTTCTTCTACCAGCCCGGCCCACACCCTCCTTCCCATAATGCCCCCCTCTCCAGCCGGCTCACCAGGGCTTCTGCCTGCTTCTTCAGCCTCCATCCCGGCTCTCACCCCAGTGGTCTCATCTCTGTGCCTGCCCGTGACCCCCAAGCAGGCCGAGGGGCCTTGGAAGCGAGCAGGTCCGTGGAAAACTGGACACCCCCCACCACACCAGTCGCTAGGGTACCCACAGCAGGTACCCTCAGCCTTGACACACCCCTTCCCCAAATAGGTCAGTGCTAGCTCTGTTTTATAGATGGGAAAACCGAGGCTTCCTTGGGAATAAAGCGTTCTGCCCAAGGCCACAGAGCCTGTGAGAGGCAGAACCGGGATTTGAACTCAGGACCTCTGGGGTCTTCCTTCTACCCAGCTCATATGCCTCCTCCCACGAGAACAGAGGCCCCGGGACCTTGTCCAAGGCAGCTCAGAGTCGAGTGGGAAGGGAACGGCGAAGGCAAGCCTGAGAGAGTTGACAGCAATGCTCTCCCCGAGGACGGAACAGGAGAGACGGGTTCAGAAGCAGCAGGCGGGGTGTGGGTGAGACGTCTGCGTGAACTTCTGGGTGACCCAGAGCTGGGCCGTGGGGAGTGGGTCAGGAGAGCAGGGGTGGCGTGAAGGGAGGAGAGGGAGGTGACCCGGGACGGGCGGGGCTGTGGTTTGGGGGCACGGGGTTGGGGGGTGGGAGGAGAGGTCAGTGGAGGCTGGAGCGTCTGTGCTCAGGCAAGCAGGGAAGTTGTCGAGTCCCCGGGCAGAGCAGCCAGGGCCACCCTGGGAGGCGCGGAGCCGGGGGAAGGGCCCCAGGAGCCAGGAAGTCTTCACCTCACCTGCTGCAGTCCTGGCTGCTTCCTCCCTCCGGGACTGTGTGTGCATCCACTTCCTTCTCTGGGATGCCACCTGCCTGCTCATCAGGTCTTGCAGAACCTGGGGACTCAGAACCACCTGGCCTGGGCGTCCCAAGACCCTTGAGAATCAGAACTTGCAAGTCTTCGAGGGCCCAGGGAATTGTAGGCCTGGCACCCACAGCAGTCCCCAGCAGAGGCCTGGGGGGTGGATGGCTGGTAGGCCAAGTGCACTGGTGAGAAGGCCCCAGAGCCCACCTGCAGCCTGCCCTGGGTGGGCACTGCTCCCAGGGTCTCAGGGGTGAGCAGTACCTAGGCCGGAACTGCCTGGTTGGCTCCCCTGGCTGGCCTAAATGCTGAGCCTCTCCGGGCACAGCTGGAATCCTGCAGCCACCTGGGCTGTAGAAGGCAAAGTGCTCACAGCCTTGCAAGGAAGCAGCCCAGGTGCAGGCAATGCAGACTCAGGGTGAGGGGCCGACTCCACCTGTAGGCTAAGGCCGGTGGAATAAGGGCAGGGCAGGGCTGGGACACCCTCCTGGTGCTGGACACAGGTGTCCTTCCCAGGGCCTTGTTGGTCTCCCTGGGTGGCCCACCCAGCCTGAGACCTAAGGGTGGCCTTCAGGACTCCAGTGCTTCCAGAACTAGCCCAGTGGGGTGTGTGCGTGTGGGGGAGGTCTCGGCCGACAGTGCTGGGCAGGACCCCAGGGGAGGCCTCTCCAGGTCTCTGCATCTGCGACCATTCTGCCGTGTACCCCACCTCACTGCCCCGGAGTGGGCTGGGGGCTTTGCCCGAGGTCCCTCTGTTGGCTTCTGGCTCACGTCTGTCTTCAGAGCCCTGCTTCCCCACGGACAGGATGGAGCATGCGTCCACCCTTTCGCACGTTCCTGGCTCACCGTTCACACACCTGAGCGCCTCAATGCCCAGGGCTTGGCCGGGCATCGCGGGGTCTCTGAGCAGAACTTGAAGTGAGGTCTTCCCTTAATTATCCCCAGGCCGGGCTGGGGACAGAATGGTGGACAAACCGGCCCCTTGCCCCACGCGGTACCTGAGGCCGCAGCGGGGGGAGAGGGCTGGGAGTGTGGAGAGGCGTGGGACCCAGCCCTGGGGGACGTGGGATGAAGGCTTCCTGGAGGGGCCGCCATCTGGGCTGAGGCCAGAGGAAAAGGGTGGACAAGGGAGGAGCTGGGGGAGGCAGGACGAAAAGAGGCCCTTCGGGCACAGGAAAGGAGGGGCGCGAGGGTCTGGGGTGGGATCCGGGGGTGACCGAAGGGATAAGGGAGCGTGCAGTTCGGGGGGCTGGGCAGTGGGGAGAGTGGAGCTTGGAGAGCTGCCCACAGTTGACGAGGCTCCGGAAGGCTCCAGAAGGCTCTGGAAGGCTCTGGAAGGCTCCGGAAGGCTCCAGGGTTGCAGCAGGAAATCCATCCCCCACCCCCACCACCATGGCCAACGGAGCCCCATCCCTTTTGGCCAAAGGGCCCGCATCCCGACCGGCGTTCCCCACCCCAGGCTGCTGTCTAGAGCCCCCTTTTCCAGTAGAAGAGTTTCCCGAAGAAGAGTCGCGGGCGGTGCAGGGTGCAGGGTGCAGGGCGCAGGGCGCAGGGTGCAGGGCGCGGGCTGGGCACTGAGGCTCCTCCCGAGGCTGCTTCTGGCCCTTCCCAATGGCGACAGGGGTTCCAGGCCACCCCTGCCAGGCCTTGGGCTCTTCCATGATGTCCCACCACCCCAACGAAAACGTTTGGAGAGGGGCCTCCATGGTCCTATTTGGACTGGCTGCTCCCGGGATCCCCATCAGACCCGGGATGGGCACCCAGCAGGCCGCGCCGGGGGCCCCATGCCAAACCCTGCTGAGCTACCCAGCTGGACACCAGGACTTGGAGCTTCTGTTAGCCAGTCAGGGCAGAGCCTGCTTTCCCTCCTGGGAAGGATAGATGAAATCTCAACTACAAACATTCCAGGGGAGGGAGGACGGCCGCGGTGGCATCGGATCTGAGCCGCCAGGACAGTCCCTGGGAACCGGGAGAATGCCATCAGGGCCCGGCATTGGAGCAGGGAGGCTTTGAGGCCGCCCTTGGGGGCCCAGCAGGGGGCAGGCCTCAGGCCACATTAGGAGGACTTTCTCAGGCCAGAGCTACCGGAAGGAGACAGTTTCCTGCCAGGGGAGGAATCCACGCACGGTTTGAGCTCCATGCGACGGAGGGGGCGGCGTGCAGCGCCCCCGCATTCTGATCCCACAATTCTCAGGCACGAAGAGTCTGTGCTTGTGTCTAGGGTCTGGGAGTCTTGATTCTGTAGTTGGAAAAGGTCCCAGTTCCGGGGACCGGGCGGAGTCGGGTTCTGGGAGAGCTGTCCCACCTTGGCCCTCCCCTCCTGTGCCTGACACGAGTCCCCTCCGGAGGGGAGAAGCTTCGCCCGCCCGTTATTCATTCGATCCACGGATGTCGTGCACGTCCCGCGCGTCCGGGGCTGGTGATGCAGTAGAAGCCCTGCCCGCGGGGAGCTGACGGTCTGGACGGGCTGTTAGGACTGGAATGAATGTCGAACCATCAAGTGTTGGGCACAGAAGAAAGTGACCAGGGCCACGGAGAGCCGGGGCGGGTTGCTCAGGCCGGCGGGCTACAGCGGTGAGCCGGGCGAGCTGACGTTCAAAGGACACAGGGAAAGACGACGTGGAGGGTGATCCAGGCGGAACGGCCAGGCCGGAGGCTCGGAGGAGGAAGAGTGGGTGGTGGGTTAGGGAGCTGCAGGAGGCCGGTGGGGCTGGAACGGAATGAGGGGAGGGGCGCGGAGAGGTGGCTGGACAGGTGGCGGGCTCCGGCTCACCAAAAGGACTTGGGTTTTCCTTACGGTGACTAAACAGGCTCCGCAGGGTCTCCCACGGGCGGGCTGTGCTCCGCCTTCCTATCCAGTAGGATCCCCCTGCTGCTGTGCAGGGCCAGGTAAGGGGCAGGGGCAGAAGCAACGAGGCGGGCGAGGAGTCTACTGCACCGGTCTGGGCAATGTGGCCCCGGGAGAAGCGGTGGCTTCTGGACATATCTGGCAGACAGAGCAGCACGTTCTCTGAAGGGAGATCAGGCACTGGACAGGAATCCCCGGGGAGAGAAAGGCCAAAGCAGGCCGAGGTGTGTCTGGCCCAGGCCGAGCACCCAGCTGTCCCTCAGGGTGATGGGAGGGACTCGTCTCAGGGCACATGATGGGAGGGGCACATGGGTGGCCAGGGCAACCTCCTGCTCAAAGGGACTGCTGGCTGGAGAGAGCACCTGCCCCTCCTTGTCCCCACCTGTGCCCTGCTGTGCCGAGGGGCAGGCTGCGGGCAGGGCTAACACTTCCTGCCTGTGTGACCTTGGCCTGCTCTGCCGTGGTTCCCTCTGTGAGATAGGATGACGGCCTGTCTTGTGGCTGTGCGGAGGGTCCGGGGAGTCGGCCTGTGGTGGACACGTGTAGAGTCATCAGCCCGCCCTCTCTCGCCTCCCCTCCACCCGCTCCATCCAGGCCAGCTGTCCCCCAAGGTGGCAGCAAGCGATGAGCCTGGGAGGCCCCTGTCCCCCCTGCCCTGTCAGCTGTCCCCCAAGGTGGCAGCAAGCGATCGATGAGCCTGGGAGGCCCCTGTCCCCCCTGCCCTGCTCAGACCCTTCTCTGGGCAGGCCCATCAGTGGAGGGGAGCTGTAGGGGTAGCTGGGCTCCACCCCACCCCTTCATAAAGCAGTGAAATCCTGCCGTGGACGGACCCCTTGCCCAGCGTGGCCAGAGCAGGCACTGCCGACCTCGGGAAGATTCCAAGAGCCTCGTCCTCCTGCGTGACAGCTCACAGATGTCCCTGTGACCATCATCTGCTTCGGCCTCAGGGCCGGGAGCCCCACATCCTGGCCCCGCCCTCGTCCTCAGGGCTCCCCCTCAGCTTCCGCTCTCAGACTCCTCTGGCGGGAGGGGGCCTCTCGCCCTTTGCTGACCCCTGACCAAGACTGGGTCTCAGGGCCCCTCGTCCCCTCCCATCCCCTCCCAGAGCCCTCGTGGCCACGGAGCTCTCTGTGATCCTGAACCTCTGTCTCCCTGGCCGGTGTGGCCAGCGACATCCTCGATCCTCTAGCTCCTGCAGGTGTCACCCGGCATGTCCCCCTAACTGCCCCTGCCCCTCTGGGGACTCCCTGGGGCCACTCGCTCCGGACTGCCCCCCATAGCCTGGCAGACCTCCATCACTAGGACCCCCGGGTTCATGCCCAGCTGCACCCCTGGAACTGTGCCCTGTGCAGCCGGCCACCTGGGACTTAAGCATGACCAGGCCACCTGGCGGCCCCACCCTCCTCAGACCCCTTGAACTGGCTTACCACACCCCCTTCCTTCATGCTGCGCCACAGGCCTCAGGCTTTTCCCCCCGCCCCTCCCTCACCACCAGCCCTGCTCCCTCTGGCTGACGCTGCCCGCTCACCCGACGGCCCCTGGTCACCCCTCAGCCAGGACGCGGCTTCTTCCAGGACACCTGGCGGGTGCCGCCCCGTTGGTCTGCATTATTGGGGTCTGTTTACTCTTAAATGGGGGGGTTACTATTATCACTACCAGGTGGAGGGGTGCCGGGAGGGTGTCGGAGCCGTGCTCCGAGGCCCGCCCGCCCGGGTGTGGCCTGGTCTGGCACTGAGGTGCCTCCGCGCAGCCGTAATCCCATAATCATTTTCTGATACCTTCAGACTCCTGTCACTGGCAGTTAAGTCAAAACTTGGCACAAGACCCGAGCTCCAGACCAGGCCCTGCCCAGCGCCGGGCGGGTGGCGGGGGAGGGGGAGGAAATCCCGCAGAGACGCTGGGATGCACCTATTTTTAGCCTCGAGAAGAAAGCTAGACTCCAACACACACAACACGCAACACAAATATTTGTTTTTATGCTTAAAAGGGCTCGGGTGGCGGGTTTGGGGCCTGAAGCACACGCTTGGCTGAGCCTCGCTGGCTCAGAGGGAGCCTCACCTGTCCCCACACGCCCCACCCGGCACTCCTTCCTGGCGGCCACCATCCTGCCACTCCCGGAGGCTCCCAGGGTCCCCACCCACCAAGCCAGCACTGTCCCTTATATGGAACTAGCCAGGCGACTTCCCACCTCTCGCCTAGCTCAGGCCACTGGCCAGACACCATGCCCCTCTCCTAAGAAATCCTGGCCTCCGAAGAACCCCTCCTCCATGGAGGCCTTCTCTGCAGGAGCCCCAGTACCCGTGGGCTGGCGACGTTAGCCACGCGGGGGGCCAGACGTCCCCTGTTTGGGGCTGCCGTTCTGGTTGCTCAAGGCCATCTCCTGAGCTGCACCCTGCAGAAGCAGACACGAGAAAGGCACCCCCAAAGTGCTCACGGCTGTCCTGGGCTGGCGGAGAGGGGCGGGACGTGACCTCCTAGGGCTGCCAGAGCGGGTGACCGTGACCACAAACCAGGCAGCTTTAAAAACCAGACATTTATTCTCTCACAGTTCTGAGGCCGGAAGTCCCAAGTTGAGCTGTCATCAGGGCTGCCTCCCTCGGAGGCTCCAGGGGACCATCGTTTCTGGCCTCTTCTAGCTCCTGGTGGCTGCCAGCATCCTCAGCTCGTGGCCGCGTCACTCCAAGGCCGGCATCTTCCGAGATCTCGGTCTCGGCTTCGCATGGCCTTCTCCTGCGTGTCTGCAATGCCCCCTCCTCTCCCTCCATCCACGTCCCTGATAATCGGGACAATCACCTGTGTGGACTTAACCGCATGTACGGACAAGGGGCTGTTTACAGGTTGCAGGATAAGAGCCTCTCCGAGGCCATTGTTCAGTCCACTACAGGCAGCTGGGCTGATAGACGCTACGCAGCACCCGCCCCCAGCAGCTCCCGCTGAGCGGAGGGCAAAGGGGAGGGGGTCCACCGAGGCGCAGGGCTGACCGGCGCTGCGGCGTCCAGAATGTGGGTTTGGGCGAGAGACACAGAGCTCAGCCACATCACAGCCCCAGGCCTGATCGCCGGGTGTGGGGGCCACTGTAGACGGAGAGGGCCTGGGTGAGTGTCGGCTCACGCCCCTGGGTCGCACGAGCCGGCAAAGAAGCGTTTGCTCAAGGCTGGTTGGAGTCACCACGGTCCATGCCTCCCTCTGAGTGTCAGCAGAGAGGTATTGGTGAGGCGTGAATGTCCAAGAAATGGTGGCTCTTAACATTCTCGTGATCTGCTCTGTCTCTGCCCGGCCCCTCCTGCCTAGGACTATCTGATTCGCCTCCAGCTTGGGCAGGGTCTGCCCAGGACCCTGGAGCCCCTCCTGTCCTCCCATCAGCCTGTGGGACAGGCGAGGTGCCCTCTGCCCGGGATGTCCTCCTCGCAGACCTGCATGTGGCCACCCTCCTGCTCCCCGGGTCTCGGCTTGGTGGTCACCGACTCAGAGAGACCCTCCCGGGCCCCAGACCGAAGAAGCCACCCGGTCACCAGAGCTGGCTCTCACTGAGCTCGTCTCCAGGCTTCTGGTTTGTTCCACCGGCACGTGGGCCCCCTGGAGGGCACTGGCCCAATGACGGGGCTCGGGGCATAATGGATACAGCAATGTTTTCTTGCCCCGGTGGATGGAGCGTCTTCAGGCATCAGTTTCGATGATGAGAAAATGCCACAAATACCAGGAAACAATAATACCTGAGACGAACTCGGAACGGCCAGTGGAGTGAGCACGGGAGGCCGCCAGGCTGCTCCAGAGGCCCTCGGACACTCGCGTCATGGCCCCCACCCCATGTCCCCTGCGTGGGTTTGGGGCCTGAGGCCCTGGCAGTGGTCGGGACGCCTTCATCCAGGGAGCCCATCTGTAGAGTGCCCACCGCATACCGAGCCTGCCCTGTGAACCGTGTCCTAGGTGCCAGGCCAGGGACACTCCCAGACGAGGCCCTGAGCCCGTCCTCAAGGCCCAAGAGAACTTTCGGAAGAATGGGAGGCTGGACACTCCAGCGAGGTGTCCTGGAGCCAGGCACGCCACAGGCTCAGTGGGCGCCTCCCAACCAAATTGACCCAATGCATGGGACGAGAGGTCCCGCCCCGTCACGCACACAGCCAGGCGGAACTCTGGAGTGTCCTTGGAGTGTCGATCCCAAAGCCTCGTCCACCTCACAGTTAGTGTGAGGGAGAGTCTGGAGGGGGAGGGGCTCGGGGCCTGAATCACGAGCGTGGCCCACCCGGGGGCAGCCACAGGACCAGCAACTCGTTGCTGGTGGGCGCAGGGTGGGCTGGACACCGCCGGAGTCCCACGAGGCCTCTCCCCTGCGGTGGTCCCAGGAATGCTGGGGCCGGGGCAGGGATGCAGTGTGTGGGGGCCGGGGGGCCGGCCCTGAGACCCGCCTCTGCAGAGCAGCTCTGCAGTGACCGGCTTTACGAGCTGGGTTCTGCAGAACGGTTAGTTTGACAAAGGGGCTCTGCTGCTAAAAAATAATGTTTGAAAACTACCAAGGGAGTTCCCCACAGCTTCACGAGGCTCAGAGAGGGACCTGGTCTTCCCCAGGCCACACAGGCCAGGGGGTTCCCTGGCCTCCGTGTGCCTGCACCCAGAGACTCCACCCCAAACGCAGGCTCCCTGAGTTGAGCTCTCAGGTCCTGCAAGCCCATGGCGTGGCCCGGGGCTGGCATGGCCCAGCATCTGTCCCCTCTCTGGACTCAGCAGGGACCCTGTCCGCAGCTAAACGGTCACAGGAATGGCCAGTGTCGGAAATGCTTGGAGAGGTTTTCAGTGTGCTAATTAGCCACCGAGGTCGTGGGTCAGGGCAGGTGGCACGGGGAAGCCTTGTTGGGAGTGCAGGCTGGCTTACCGAGGTTACGGTGCATGGCCCAGCTGCCATTTCCCAGGGGGTCTGACTACTGCTGCTCAGTGCTGGGTGTCACCCCACGGAGAGGGGTGGTTTGGAGAGCACGTCATGTTGACAACATCCACCGCTGCCCCATGGGTGGGCTGGAGGTCAGGGCTGGAGCCCATGAGGTTGACAGCCCAGCCCACCACCCTGGAGACCCCAGACCTCCTGGTTGGACCCTGTAGTTGGACCCTGCCAGTTGGAGCTGGCCTGCAAGATGACCGGACCAGGACCTGGGACCCAGAGAGAAACGCCTGGGGGGAGTGAGGGCTGTGGGACAGAGTCAGCGGGACCAGCCCCAGGTCCCTAAGGCGGAATTCAGCCTTTTGATGGGGGGAGGGACTTCCAGAGCCCAGACCGAGGGCAGGAAAGCCTAGGGAGCTCCAGGCCGGACGGGAGGGTCCTGGGCCCACAGGAGCAGAGAG
>NW_006440626.1:288078-291051 GCF_000325575.1 Pteropus alecto
GGGGCGGGCAAGTGTCCTCGGCCGCCAGGCTCAAGTCCAGCACTATGATCACTGACTCCGCCTGCGCCCCAGAGCCATGGAACCGCCTGGCCTCAGCCTGCTGACTCCCGGCTGCAAAGCAGACGGCTGGTCTCAGGCCTCGCTCCGGGGCCCCCAGCTGCGTGTGCCCTGGCTGACGGCTGCCTGGCAGTAAGGCCACAGCAGCACCTCGGAAAGGGTGAGGAAACGGACTGACAAGTGAGTGGATGAAGGAGAGAGCGAGGGCAGCGAGGAGCGAAGGGATGGCGAACAGGTGAACGGAGGCATCGCCCCACGCGAGCACCTGTGCGCGGCAGAGGGACCAGGCCCCATGCCTGGGGGCCAGATGGGGTCAGTCAGCCCAAGTCCCCATCCCCGGGGCTTCCATGGCCGCTGGGCCCTTGTACACCCCAGCAGGCTCCCTGGGGCGCGGGCCTAGACTCAGACACGGGACCTCGGGCCCCTCCTTCCTCGCGGCCCCTGCTCCCCCTGGGCCCACTGGCTCACTGATCCCTGCCCAAGGTGGACACCCAGTCCTCTCTGCTGGTAAACTCCCGCTCATCCTTCAGGACCGGTTTATAGTTACCTCCTCCAGGAAGCTCCCCAGGGCTGTGCAAACTAGGACAGAAAGAGGGACCCCAGGGGCTGAGCCACTGCGAATCCTTCCAGGGGCCATGAGGGGCTATGTCACTGTCCTGTGGGCATCAGCCTCGAGGGCCCACCCGCAGCAGGCCCAGAGCAGAGTCTGAGGGAGCAGAGTCCTGCGCACTGCATACCGTGGGACAGGCAGGGGGGAGGGGCCTGGTGCCATGGGAGAGCGTGGCCTGTCAGCGCCCGGCTCTCTCGTTACCGCCCGGGCCTGGGGCCGGGCTCCTTGGGCCTCTTCTGTAAAATGGGTCCCTGGGACACAGAGCTCCAGGCCTGAGCGGGGCGGGGGGCGTTTCGCCTGGCCCCCAGGGCCCTGTTTTTCATCTGTAAACAGGGCTTGTGCTTGCCCGGCAGGGTGACGTCAGGGTCCGTGAGGTCCTAAGGGCCCCACGCTGGTGGCTGCTGTCAGAAAGGTGTTAACGGGCAGCAGTGTGACCCCCATGGCCTCCTGCCATCCCCCCTGAAGCAGGGAACATTCTCTCGCCCTCTGGGTGCCCAGGAGGGCCCTGGGGACAGGGCGTCCGTGGGGCTCACAAGCTGCACCTGATTCCTGGCCCACACCCCTGGGGTCTGGTGGAGCCCGGGAAGTGGCCAAGTTGTCGTGGGCCTGGCAGAGTACCTCACCGCTGTCCTAGCTGTAGCTCACTCCTGTGAGCCGTTGGGGCCTCACGCCTTTTACCAGGGTACCTCGGAGCTGCGCGGGCTGGGCGGGCTGTGGTCAGCCAGGCCAGGGGAGCCAGCGACGGGGAGCCTCTGGCCTTGGGACAGAAGCTCCCTCGGGGAGGCCTCGGTTCCCTTGTCTGCGGGAAGATAACCCCCACCCGCTCTGTGGGAGCCAGACCTGTGCCAGGCCCTGGGAAGATGCCCCACCCCACCCCACTGGGCCCGAGGGCAACCCCCAGGGTTTTCACTGGTTGCCCCACCCTTGGGGTAATTGAGAAAGCGGCTTCTTTTTAATTAAAGATCTGCAAAGGGCCTGTGCTCCCCAGGAGAGGAAAAGTGTAGATGCAGAATAATTAGCCAGACAAAAGGCAAATCCTCTTAGCGTCTCCCTGGGCGATTGCAGGTTAATTGGTTGGCGCTCCTGGGCCAGACACCCCGGCTTTCCCCAGCCTCCCACCGCTCGATGACCCCGAGGCCACACCTGCCCCTGCTGTCCGGCGTGGGAACCCAGCAGGGGCTCTAGTTGCCCTCTGATCCGCCCCTGCCCTGCCAAGCCCTCTGCTCAGCCCCTGGCCCCTCCCTCCGTCAGCCCCCAAAGCCAGGGTGGGCAGCCCTGGCCGGTCCGCCTGGCGCTCCTGCAGCCGGCCAGTGTCCCACGCTGCCCCGAAGGCAGGCGTCCAGCTCCCCCGCACCACGCCCCCCGACGTAGCCACGTTCACACCTCTGACCCTTCCGCCCGGCCCTCTCCCTGCCAAACACCCTGGCCCGGGATGCCTCCTCCCCCAGGGGCAGGACTGGCCCTGTGTCTCCTGAGACAAGGCCATCCCAAGAGGCACGTGACTCGCAGCAGGCTGAGGAGCTGGCTGCGAGTCCATCTCTCCAACCTCTCCTGCTCTCATCTGTCCCCAGGCAGAGTTGGAGTCACCTCCAGGGACGAGAGCCCAGTCCAGGCCAAGGACGCAGTAGGCACCTGGGGAAGATTTAATGCAGGTCACACCTGAGGAGCTGGGAAAGGCCCAGGGCGGCTCTCAGCAGCCCGACCGTGGGCGAGGGGCAAAGGCCGCCTCCCTGCCCACAGCCCCCCCGAACCCGGACGGTGATGGGTGGGAAGGAAGGAAGGGAGGCAGGGAAGGAGGGACAGAGACTGCAGCCCTGACCATGACCTTCAAGGCCAGCAGGCACCGACCGGGCGAAGCTCACCCACCAGGAGGCCGTAGGCCCATTTCATTTCCACCTTTGTTAAAAATCATTCTGAAGCGTACGTTTTCCTTTCACTGGCTATGGCCCCCGGCTGGACCCCTGAGCCTCAGCGGCCATCATGACTGTCCTTAACCTCCTTGGGAAGAGCAAGAGGTTCTGGGCCCGCGTCTGCTTCTGGTGATGAGGCCACTGAGGCCGGGAGAGGCCAGGGCCACTGGTCACTCTGAGCTGTAGGATAGCAGGGCACAGGGGGAAGGCGAGCCCCTGTGCTGGCCCGGTGGAGAGTGTGGGGCCCAGACAGGGGCGGGCCTGGCCTGAGGTCCCCACAGGGCTCCCAGGGGCAGCCCTGGGCCCCTCCTCATTGCCCCTGCCCCGGGGCCCGTGAGTCAGCCTCCGGCACTGCGAGGCCGGCGAGGTGGGGCTCCAGTGGCAGAGAGAGGAGGG
>NW_006440626.1:291206-301649 GCF_000325575.1 Pteropus alecto
TGCGAGGCCGGCGAGGTGGGGCTCGAGTGGCAGAGAGAGGAGGGCAGCTGTTTATTTTTCTTGCAGTTCAGGGTGGCGGGGAGGGGGGCGGGGGCGGGGACAGAGGAGCTGACCCTGCTGGTTCTCACACTGGCGCAGGCTTCTCGGGAGCCCCCAGGGGAGGGGGGCCCTCAGGGCCAGGCTGCTGGGGGGTGTGGGGCCGGGGCCTCCCCGCCGCACTCCTGGGGCAGCCGGCCAAAGCCAATCCCACAGGCCAGTCCCTGGAGCGGGATGCTGGGGTTTCCGAGGTCGGGAAGAAACTGGCAGCGCTCACTTCATGATGTCACCGGCCCAGCCCCAGCCTGGCCCCGGCCCCGGCCCCAGCCACTGCTTCTCAGGGAGAGGGGCATGCTGGGGTCTGCTCAGGGACTCCGGTGCCTGTCCCGGAGTGGCCCTGGACATCCGGCCCCTCCCTGCCCAGATCCCGGCCAGCCTCGCAGCCCCTCGGGGACGGGAACGAGTCTCCCAACTTCTGGGCATCGAGGTGGCATCGAGGGGATGTTTCCCGAACCAAGAGAACATCCTTCCAACATGCAGTGATTCACCCGTCCTGGGAGGCCTCCTGGGGCCGCTGACCCTCCTCCCAGTGGGCCCCGGGCAACCGACGCTCCCGTGCAGCCCGGGGCCGAGCTGCAGGGCGAGCTGCAGGGCGGGAGGGCCTGCCATCTGCAGTCGAGACGCCCCCTTCCCCAGCCTCTCAAGTTGAGGGCCCCGTCCCCGTGGGGAGGGTACGGATGAGAGGAACCATCTTCCTTCTTCTCTGGGATTTCCAGTTTTCGGCCGCAAATACTATTTTTTCTGGAACTTTTTAATGAAGTATAACCCACAGGAAAGTGGACACAGAAGTGTACAGCTCGACAAATTTTCACAAACCAAACTCTTCGCGTAACCGGCACCAGATCAGAAGCAGACCGTGGCCAGCTCCCAGAAGCCCCCTGAGCCCCTCCTGGCCGCGGTCCCCACCCCGGGGGCTGCGCTCCCGCCCCCACCACTGTGGGTTCGATTCGCCTGTTTTATGCCTGTTTTATGCCTCGCATGAATGGGTCACACAGCCTGTCCCCTCGGCCGTCTGGCTTCTTTGTTCAACATTGTGTTTGTAAAAAAAAAAAAATGACTATGTGAGGCGAGAAATATGTTAATTAGCTCGATCGCGGTAATCATTCCACAATGTGTATGTTATCAAAACTTCACGCTGTACATCTGAAACGCACGCAGTTTTTATGTGTCAGTAAAGCTGGAAAAAAATGCATAAACAGGCGAACGAAAATTCTGTTTGTGAGATTCGCCCCCATTGTTGTGTGTGGTTTTAATTCATGTAATATTTTTTTTTTTTAAATAGATTTTTTTAAGAGCAGTTTTGGTTTACAAAAATATTGTGGGGAAAGTACAGAGTTCCCATAGGCCCCCCTTCCCACCCCCTACAGTTCCCCTATTATTAACTTCTCCCAGCCAATATAGATGCGTTATTATTCTTAAAGCCCATACTTTACATCGGGGTCACTCTCGGTGTTGTGCATTCTATGGGTTTGGACAAATGTGTAATGACATGTATCCATCATTATAGCATCATACAGAGTAGTCTCACTGCCCGAAAAATCCTCTGACTTCTGCCTATTCCTCCCCTCCCCCAACGCCGACAACCGCTGATCTTTCTCCCGTCTCCAGAGTGGCAGAGTTGGAATCACACGGCGTGTAGCCTCTTCTGATTGGCTTCTTAGTCGTATGCATTTAAGGTTCCTGAGTTTGTTTTCATGTCTTGACAGCTCATTTCTTTTTAACGCTGAATACTACTCCACTGTCTGGTTGGACCGCGGTTTATCGATTCACCTGCTGAGGCCACCTTGGTTGCTTGCGAGTTTTGGGAGTTATGAATCAAGCTGCTATAAACATCTGTGGGCAGGTTTTTGTGTGGAAGTAAATTTCAGCTCCTTAGGTGAATACCAAGGAGCAGGACCGCTGGACCGTATGTGAGAGTCCGTTTAGTTTTGTAAGAAACCGCCAGACTGTCCGCCAACGTGGCTGCACCGCCTGCACCGCCTGCACCCCCGCCGGCTGCGTGAGCGTTCCCGGTGCTCCACGTCCTCGCCAGCATCTGCTGCCGTCAGGGCTCAGATTTCAGTCATTCTGCTAGGTGCGCAGTGACAGCTCTTTAATTTGCATTTCTCCGATGACACGTGATGTGGAGCATCTTTTCATGTGCTCACTTGGCCACAAATGGGTTAGGAAACAAACCATCGCACGTGGTCGTTTATCCTCTTTGGCGAGGTGTCAGCTCAGGTCTTCGGCCCATTTTTTAATTGGGTTGTTTGTTCGCTTATTGTTGAATGTGAAGAGCGCTTGGTGTATTTTGGATACCAGTCTTTCATCAGACGTATTTTGCAAAGATTTTCTCCCGGTCTGTGACTTGTCTTCCAATTCTTTTAACATCATCTTTCACAGAGCGGAGGTTTTAATTTTAGTGAAATCCAGCTCATCAATTATTTCTTTCGTGGGTCATGACTTTGGTGCTGTGCCACGCTCAAGGTCACCTAGGTTTTCTCCTGTTAGTTTCTAGGAGTTTTAGGTTTTGTGTTTTATACTCAGGTCTGTAATCCACTCTGAGTTGGTTTCGGTGAAGGGGGTAGGGTCTGTGTCTGGGTCCGTTTCCGTCGGCGTGTGGACGTTGCCTCAGTGCCATTTGTTGGAAAGACTGTCTTGGCTCCTCTGTCGAAGGTCAGCTGACTATATATATGGGGCTCTCGATTCTGTTCCATTGATCAATTTGTCTGTTCTTTCACTAATACCGTGCTGTCTTGATTATGTAGCTTTACGGTCTTGTGTGTTGTGTATTATTGTAGCTTTGTAGTAAGTCTTGTATAATACTCTTTTTGATGAAGACAAATGGCCAATGCTATTTTTAAGAGATGCCATGGTAGGCAGGGCTCTGCCTGCAGCTGGCCAGCTGTTTGGGGTGTCTCCCCTGCTGGCCCTGTGGTCCCTGGCAGTCTCCTAGGTCCCAGCAGGCCTCTGGGGGTGGGCAGGGCAGGCAGGGAAGGGGGACCCTCTTCATTTCCATGTCTGTGAGCTTGTTTTTGTTTTCCAGGCTGTGGTGAGTGTGTGGGGGCGGGGGGCGGGGGCAGTGGGAACTCCTTGCTCTGGTTTGAACATTAACCATTTCAGCAGCCAGACCAGGCTGGTGGCAGTAGGGGATCCCCATTCCCTGCCCCCAAGTGGGCATTTTCCACTTCTGGCTTCCCATAGCCATCCTAGAGACAAACTGTAAAGTACCAGGCAGACCTGTGAATGTTAGGGTCAGCTGCATCATGGTGTGGGCCACGCCGGCTGGGGCTCCTGCAGGCGGCTGAGAAGGGGGCGGAGATGGAACTGGGGTGGCTTCCTAGGTACCTTTGTCCTGTCCCGGGTTAACAGGTGAAGGGGGCCGGGCTCCTGAAGGACGTGACTTGCCAGGCACTCAGGGCCCAGCCCAGTTCTTCCTGCCCCCAGCCACCCACGCACCACACTGCTGCCCGGCCATCGGCCTGGTGACGACCACCATTGACCAGATTGGAATAACATCCAGGCCAACCGCGTAGAGAGCTCCGTGCAAGAACTGACCATCGGACGCCCTCCGCCTGCCTGCCACTCACTCCCTGTCCCGGGCCTGACTGCCTCCCGGAAACACCAAGCAGCTGGCGATGGGGGAGGGTCACTCTGGTGGGATGTCTGGTCCTTTATAAGGACAGCCTCTCAGGACATCTGCTCCCTTGACTAAGAGACAGTCAGCCCATCAGAGGCCGAGTGAGGCTTAGCCAGACCAAAGGCAGGAGACCCTGTGGCTGCTGGGTGCGTGGTGTGCGAAGAACCAATGTGGCTTCTTCTCCAGGACCTGCCACCAGACCGTGTCCCTAGACGTTAGGATGGGCGGGGGCTCTCAGTGACCTGGAGAGGAAGCCCAGGCCACCCCCTGCTAAGCTGGCCTCTAAAGGGCAGGACAGCGCACAGTAGGCCTGGCAGATTCACTTGTCATGTCCAATGAGCCAACCCAGGTTCCAAAAAAAAGGACATTAAAAACTAGTCAAACCGGTTGCAGATAGGGGTTCGCCAACCCGGCAGCTGTTCCTTCAGTTTTACAAGAAACTGTGCCCTCCCTGCATCCTGGTCCTCTGAGGCCAGGCGGCCAGGCCCAGCTTGACCCGCGGGCAGCAGGCCCAAGTGCGGATGTGGCCTCCTGCTGCGGGAGTCCTGGCCTTACCTCCCCTGCTGCTCCCTGTCCCCATCTCGGTCCTAAGGGAAAGGGCCACCACTGGGTCCCTTCCAGAGACCCCGACTCCAGCACCGAGGATCCTGGGTGCCACCTGGGTGAGCAGCCGCCCTCCTGTGGTCTCCGACAAGCCAGGTGCTTCTCTCTGGGCCTCAGTTTCCCGCTTTGTAAAGTGGAGTTGGGAGGAAACAGCCCTTCCCAGAATCCGGTTCGACAGGCCCCTGTGGTCCCCACCCTGGCCAGTCATGTGTCAGTGTACCCCAAGGGACAGCAGAGCTGCAGCCACAGGGTCAAGGGCAGAGCCCCGGGGTACAGGGGTCTCGGGGCTCCCGCTCAGTGCTTGCTCCCCTGACCTGTGGCCCCGGGGCCACTTGGGCCCTGCTCAGGGGCCTCCATGACCCGTTGATAAGACCACGGCACCTGGACCAGCCTTCGCCCGTCCTGGCCGGTCCAGGCAGCTGTGTGACGGAGGGTCTCGCACCCCTGGCCGAGCTGATAAGCCTTGCCCAGAATCGGGGTCCGGGTGGGCTTTGCTCCCGGCCCCAGCAGCAAGATCTACAGTGTCAGGAGCCTCCCCTGGGCCTTGGGGCTGAGCTCAGCATCCTGGGGGAGCGAGAGGAGGCAGGACCAAGGCCAGTGGCCCGGCCAGGGTTCTCTGGTGCCTGGCAGCTCCGCCCTCGTGGCCTTCAGAGGCCTCCCCATCCCAGACCGGCCCCTACCAGACCCACTGATCTCAGGGCTGCGCAGACCACCGCCCTCCACCCCACCGAAGCCCTGAGCCTCCAGCTGACCGGCCTGACCCCAGACCCCACCTGGCCCTCGCCTCCCTCCCCTGCCAGGCTGACTGCTGCTCACCTTCCACGACAGAGTTCCAGGCGCCCTCCTCTGCGGGCTCCCTCTCTGGCAGGGCCCTGACCACGGAGACCCAGAGGCCGTGGGAGCCCTGCCCGGGGTGGAGAAGGTGACCACGAAGCAGAGTTTGAGTGAAGAGGAGCTGGGAAGCTGCGGGCGGTCGGGCGGGCCGCCGGAGGGCCCCTGCCGCTACTGGCTCACGTTGCCGTCCAGGTGAGAACAGCGGCTGGACTGAGTCCCCTGTAGGGGCCCCGCATGCACGTGGGACCTGCCTCTGCTGGCTGCATGGGTAGGGTGGGGAAGACTGAGCCAGATGGTCCGGGAGCCCCTTGCTGGTGGCCCATGTCCTGTGGGAGGGGCTCATGGGACACTGGTGTGTGTCGTACGTGCCACAAAAGGTGGGACTGACACTGGCCACTCGCGTCTCTATGGTAACAGGCTGGTTAACACTGTGGTAGAAAAAGTGAGTTCTGGAGGCCCTGCCGGTTCCATCCCGGCTCCGCACCTGCCTCCCTTGTGACCGGGAGGGGTCGCTCAGCCTCTCTGTGCCCTGCGGGAGGAGGGTTGTAAGCCAGGGGCCAGGCCCTGGGGACTAAATGAGTTAGCACGCAGAAAGCACTGGGCCCGGGCGGGCCCAGTAAATGCTGGTAACGCTGAGCTGGGCAAATAGGGCCGTTTGATAATCTCATCACAGGGGACTCGCACGGCGAGGTTATCGGGCCCGGCGACAGTGCTGTCCAGGGGATTAAATACCCCGATGCCCATTCTGGGGCAGTGCCAGGAGCAGACTCAGACAGCCTGGACGCAGGCGCCACACCCCAGCCCAGGGAGATGGGGACCCCAGGGAACGAGCAGGAGGGACTGCCCAGGCCCGGGGAGGGGCCGAGGGGCCAGTCGGTGCTGGAATGGGGCAAAGCGGGGCAAAAAATGAGTTGCCATCCAAACAAGGGCGCTTTTTGAAAGGATGGGGGGGCACTAAAAATAATTTAAATGATTAGTTGTTTGAGTATTTATTTGTTGACCAACTAATTAGTTTAATTATATTGGTGGACCTATGAAACAGTTCTAGTCAAACCTTTTTAAAAACAATACAATGATTTCCGAAACAATTGATATAAACTGTGTCAGTGAGTAGCAGTGAGCGTTGAAAAATAAGCCTGCCCCAGAATGATTACCTGAACGTTAAAAATAGCGTATTTAGAATGTCAGAGAATGCCACTTCTTGGTTATACCCACATCTTTGGGCCCCGTCCGTCCCTAACTGTCCCTGGTATTTCTCTGCCCAGTGTATTTTTTTCATACGATCTTATTCTTTTTAAGGTTTATTTCCATCAATTTTGCCGTAATCTTCAAGTCGCTTATAGCGGCCCCCAAATATGAATATGTTTATAACTTCCCTTGATGCTTCTCTGTAGCTCATAACATTTAATTGGGAAGGTGCTCTGTCTGCAGGGCTGGGGTACCTGGTAATCTCAGAGCAAATTCCGTTAACGCAAGTTCTCGGTTCTCATATTTTGCATTAAAACGTGTAAATATTTCAGCCCAAATGTTCTCACAGGTGCCGTCTTTCGGCCTCCATTCGGGGTGCAAAGTATTCAACAAGAAAAGACAAATAGCAAAGACAAATCTCACTAAATAAGTTATCTGTATTTATGATTCTTTTTAACGATGCTTCAAATCGAGATGCTATAGAACCGTTGGCCTTCTCGATTCCATCCCATTTCAATCCAGAATATAATTTTACCTGATTAATAATAGAAACTCCATCAGCTGTGGCCCCTCCATCAACGCCAGAGCGCGCCCGCACGATTTCAAGCGAACCCTCGTCCCCTTTGGCTCCCTGGCCGGTCGCCGTGATCTGCTCCTCCCTCGTATTTGCGGGGGAGAAAGTCCACATCTTCCGGTTTGTACACTGCGTCTTCCATCCTTGCGATGCTGTAAAGGCTTCCCACGCTGAAGGTTTACGATGCTCTCTTTGTTGAGATATTCGATTAAGGGTTTCCAAACGAATTGCAGCTTGTTGAGAGAACTTGTTTCCCAAACACTTGTGAACATCGGGGGTCTCTTGGATTGATCGCAAAGCGGTGCTGAAAAGGCTTGGGCGTGAAGGGGAGTGGGGACAGTGGGCAGCGTGCTCCGCTGTGAGGTTACCTCTTTGCACGCGACGCCTCGTCGTGGCGGAAACGTGGCCGGTCAGCCCCTGACCCGGGCGCACCTGCAGACGGTGCTGCAGATGGCGCTAAAGGCAGCTTGCGGGCGTGAATCTGCGTGCATCACCGCCAAGCCCGTCCACACCCATCGTTTGTGGATGTACTAGGAACGGTGCTTTTACTCCCAGAATCTGCATCGCTGTCGTCCCTGCAAAGGCAGCTCACTTTGTCTTCGTGCTGAACTCGTAGCCGAATGCACAAGGGCATTCACAGTCATGACCCCTGGGTCACCTGGACAGACTCGACTTCTGGAAGCTTTCCCCGATTGCATAAATGGGGGTGGAAACGGCTGCCGTTGGACTTAGCGGTTCGCTGACCGTGTCCCAGGGCGGGGATGGTCAGACCCAGGCACCTGAGTCAGGGCAGCTGTGTCCCCTACCCCAGCTGCCTGCCACACTCGGCTTCCGGAAGTAAGTGCAGGCTGCAGCTGCTCAGGGCCCCCGTGCCCTGCCTGGGTGCCACCGGCTCTGGGGGACCAGAGGCTGACAGGCGGGCCCCATGTGGACCCCCAGGCTTATTTCACTGGCTCATAGCCACCCACAGCCTGGAGCACAGGGCTGGAACATAGAGAGAGGTGGGGAAACTGAGGCTCTGAGCCAAAGGGGCGCCTCACCGGAGTCAAACAAGGAAGCGAGGACAGAGCAGGGGCTGGGCCCAGGGCCTGACCACAGCTGCCTCGGGGCTGAGGCCAAGGACATGACCGGGACCGCCGCTGTGGGCAAGAGCCAGCAGGGCCCTGATGGGAGGGCCCAGCTCCTCAGCCGCCTGCCCCGCAGCCCGGCAGGCCACCCACCCGTCGCTCTGTGCTCCACGTGGTGCTTCCCGGACCTGCAAGCGCCGAGCCCTTTTGTGCTTGAGCCTTCGTGCCTCGCAGGCTCCCGTGGGACAGAGTCAGGGCATCACTGGGCAATACCCGCATGGAACACGGTTGCAGAGAGGGCACTCGGAGAGGCCGCCGCGGCCTGGCCCCGAGGAGACAGCGGGCCCACGGGGTAGCTGCCGGGCTCCCCGGGAAGTGCCACTGGCCCCTGTACCCGCCCTCGGCCTCAGTTCCCCCCCCCCTCCGTACGATGCGGTGGCTGAGCTGGGGGTCCCCCTTCTCATGTTGCCGGGAGCTGATTCCCGGGGCCTTGGGCACACAGGTCAGGAGTGGGCAGACGAGGTTCCCGGCAGCGTGCCGGTCCGGTCCGCTGAGCCCTGGGGTGGCTCACACCACTTCGGCCTCCCCGCCAGCCCCCTCCCCCAGCGGGGCCCGAGTCCTGTTCACTGTAGCCTCCAAACCACAGCTGCCCAGGGCCAGGCCCAGACTGGGGCCTCGCAGCCAGCAAGAGGACCAGCCCCCATGCTGTTCAGAGAGGCAGCTCCTATAGGCAGCTCCTACAGGCAGAGGCCACCCAGAGGGCCAGCTGGGGCTCTCCTGGTGGCCGCTTTGTGTGGCTGAGGGGGTCTTCTCAAGTGTTTGGGTCCCAGTCCAGCCCTTCCCTTCTCTGGGCCTCGGTCTCTCCATCTGGAAACAGGGCCGTCTGCGTGGCCCCAAAGTTGCGACAGCCACACCCAGGGAGCGGTGGTAGGATCTTCAAAGTGCCCGGGGCCCAGGGCGTGGCTGCAGCAGCGGAGGAGTCAGTGCCCACTTCTCGGATGGGGAAACTGCAGCAAGGGAGGAGAGAAGGGCCCGGGGCTGGAGCATCTGCTCAGGAGACACTCGCTCCCTGACATCGCTCAGCCACGTGCCGGTGCTGGGGCCCGGCTTTGAGCAGGACCGGCCGGCAAGCGGGCGCTCCCAGGGCAGCGGCCCCAGCGCAGGGACGGGAAGTAACCTGAGGAAGCAGCGGCTCGCTGGGGAGCTGTGATGGGGTCCGCAGGGCAGACGAGGCCGGAGGGAGGGTCCCCCAGTCCAGTGTGAGGGGACCCGTGTGAGGGAGGCTTGGGGGCCCAGGGGTCGGGGGTACTGAGGGTGCTGGGAAGGAGCGAGGGGTGGGGCCCGCTGCAGCCACGGAGAGACGGAGGGCTGTGTCTGGGACCTGGCGATGCGGGGTCCGGGCGGGAGAGTCTGACTCTGGACCCCTCCCAAAGGCAGAGCCGAGGCGATTTGACGGGGGGTGGACGGTGGGGCGGAGAGGGAGAGAGGTGAGGGCAGCCCAGGGTTTTGGCCTGAGAGCGTCGGAGGGAAGAAAGGCCATGGGTCAGATCCGGGGCGTGGTCAGTTACAGCACGAAGCTCCTGCTGGAGACACAAGCGTGGTCCTGGGCTGACCGCTGGTCTTGAGTCGGACGGGATCCTGAGCCGGGATGCGGGATCTACCCGTCTGGGGCCAAGTGCGTCTCCCTTTCTCCTCACAGCGGCCTGAGCGCCGCAGGTGTCCTAACGCGCCCCCACTCCCCTCGCGCATGTCCGGCGGTCTCCCGCTGTCTGCTGGGCACCCAGAGCCCGCAGGTCAGGGAGGAAGGGCCGACACCCCTGAGCTCACGCCGAGCTCACGCTGGGATTCGGGCGCTGGGATCCGTGATCCGACCTAATCATTGCAACCCCCCGAGAGGCAAATACGATTTAGCCCCCATTTTTGTAGATTAGAAACTAAGCTGAGGCCAGAGGGAGGGAGGGACTGGCCCCGGTTAACAGCGGACGCCCACCCCTGCCCCCTGCCCCGTGGGAGGTCCCCGCCCGTGATCCTAGCTGGGGAATCGGAGCTGGAAACGACCAGCTGCCCCGGGCCGTAGCGTCGGAGGTCGGGCCGCTGTTTCTCCAGGGCTCACGCCGGCCTCTGGGGCCTGTGGGAATTTTCTCCCCCGAGTGTCCTGAAAGGCCATGGGGGGGGCGGGGCGCAGTCCAGCTGATGGAGGCGAAAGGGCCACATGCTTTTTGTGGTCGAATTATCCAAACACTGAATCGCTCCATCCGCCCGGGCGGCTGTGAACGGGCCGCCTTTGTCCAGCCCTGAGAACCGCGGCGGCCTGCAGGCCCAGACAAAGGCCACGCTGACGAGGCCTTTTCCAGGGTCCGGCAGGGAGAGAAAGGCCTGGCAGACAAAGCCCCAGTCAATGGGCTGGGCGGGGGCTCGGCTTTAGTCACGGAGGGCTGGCGGGGGGGTGGGGGACGGTCCCC
>NW_006440626.1:301732-311510 GCF_000325575.1 Pteropus alecto
TGCCTCCCCCCCGACCCCAGAAGAGGCCTGGCGGGGACATGGAGAGACCTCCCAGGTTCGGGCCACCGGCGGCACCCGCCCAGTCTGGCCACAAGGTTGGGCCGCCCACTGGGGACGGCGCGCAGCGAGCCTCACCACGCCTGGGTGGGCAGGGCCCCCCCAGCCCCACAGCCCTCAACCCCCCAAAAGAGCCCAGCCAGCGACAGGCTAAAACTGACCTCTTAGCAAAACCGTGCGTGCGATGGGGAATGGGGGGACGGGTGGGGGGCAGGAGTTGGCGGGCAGGGTGTCAGGAGCTCCGAGGCGGGAACTGGGAGCCCCCTTGTCCTCACCACTCTGGCCCACATGCGGGTGGCCAAGGTGGGACCACAGCCTGAGTGCCGGGCCTACAGGGGCTGAGTGCGGGGAAGGGTGGGGTGGCGGAGGGCCTGGGGGAGGAGGAGACCCCAGAGGGAAGCGGGGCAGAGCCAGGCCTTGCTCCCTCGGCCATGTGGAGCGGGAGCGTGGGGGCCCTTCTGAGAGCCGGACGCTAAGCCCCGGGACGCAGGCAGTACCTGCCCCCCGGCCTCTCCCTCCAGGGAAGAAGGAAACAGGCATGGAAGGAAGGAGGGGTCCTTGAAGGTGGATCAGCAGGGACATTGGCGTGGGGTGGGGGTGCCCCATAAACACGGGGGTCACAGAAAGGGCAGGTATCACTATGACCAGAAAAAAGCCCATGGCGAAGTCGGTCGGGGGCAGGGAGGAGGGCATTCCCGCATCTTAGAAAACTTTCCGCAGATCCCCGAAGACAGCTGGACGGGGAGGCCGAGCCTTGCTCAGGCTGCCGGTGGGGGATACAGTGGGTGGGGGGGTGCTGTGGATGGGTAAGACTGGGGGTGGCGGTGGCGGCAGGGGGCCAGGGGGGGGGGGTGGGGGGGGCCCGTCCAGACGCCGGAAACAAGGCTCCTCACAGACCGTGATTATAGCACTTAATCCTCAACACTGCCAAGTGGGTGTCCTCTCATCGACACCCAGGGAAACTGAGGCTTAAGGGGACGGGGCGGGCTCCACCCGCCACGCCCAGCCATGCCCACAGGTGACCCCGAGACCCCTGTGCCGTCCTGAGGGAGCACTTGCACTGCAGGCGAGGCGGCCCACCCCAGCACGGAGCCCACCTGGGGACCCACGGAGCACACGTCGCCCTTCCTCAGGCGAGCAGGGCCTCTGATCCAGACCCCCCTCCACCGCCCCATCTGGGTCCCATCAGCTTCGCCTGGGCCAGGAGCCTGTGGCGTCCGCGGGAGCAGGAAAAGCAGCCGCAGGGGCCCGGCCTGCTGCCCGACAGGCCTGGCCTCGCCCCAGCGGGGAGGGCTCATTTCTGATGAGGAAGCAGCTCCGCGGATCCACCCCCATCAGGTGGTGCCCGGGGAGGACGCCCGGGCCCCCACCCGCCCCGGCCACCAGGCTCCGGCCACGGTCTTCCGCCAGGATGTGACTAAAGGCCTGGCCGAGGTCTGCGGGTCGACTGGAGGGCAGCAGCAGGGCACTGGGCGTGAGGAGTGACCATGTGTGAGTGTGCGTGCCTGTGTGTGCCCGCGCGAGCGTGAGTGTGCATGCCTGTGTGTGTGCCGGCGCGAGCGTGTGTGTGCCCGTGCAAGCGTGAGTGTGCGTGCCTGTGCGCCCGTGCGAGGCTCCCCCTCAGGTCCCCGCCGGGAGGAGAAGGGGCCAGCTGCTGTCCCCATGCAGGACGGTCCCGTGAGGCCTGTCTGGGTTCCAGCGCCACCCGGACCCTGGCGCGGGACGTCAGACGGCCTCGGGTTCCCGTCCGCTCCTGCAGTTTCCGCGTCACTGGGTAACTGAGCCGCCGTCTCCTCGCCCGGCGCGTGGCGAGGCTGGCACCCGTGGCGACGGCAGGAAAGAAGGTCGTTTGTACCCATCCCCCAGCACGGCCCTTGGCCTGCAGCAGGTGCTCAGAGAATGATGACTTGACCTCTGAACGGTCCAGAACCTTCGGGGACCGGGCCGAGGGGCCTTCTATGAGGAGGCAGGAGGAAGCTCAGCATGCATCGGGCCGTCCTTACAGGCTCGGATGTCCCACGGGACCCAGGAAACATTTCTCGAGTTCCCACGACAGGCCAGGCCCTGGGTCCAGGGCGAAAGATCCTAACATGATCAGAACGTGGTCCCTGCGGGGGAGATGGAAACTGTTCCTCTATGGTGGCTGTGGGACCCTAGCCTTAAAGCCAGACTGGTCCCTAGCAGCTGCCTTGCCGGACTGAGGTGCAGTCAGAGAGGGCTTCATGGAGGAGGGGGTATTTGTGCTAACTGTGTAGAATGAGCACCTGTCAGCCTGGCTGACTGAGCAGGGGGAGTGTGCCTACTTCCTCCCTTCCAACCCCAGGTGCCCATGATGGAGGGTCTGGCAGCAAACCCCAGGCCTCACATGGAGCTGGGAGCCCCCTTTGTGCGTAGACGGGCAGATGGGGGCGGCCAGTTGGGGAGGAAAGCTGGCCGGCCTGGACGAGGAGGCAGCCGGGCACGCCTCTCAGTGCTTCGGGCCCGCGCTGTCCCCTTCGAGCTGGGGGCTGCTCTTTCTCCTCCCAGGGGGCTGGAACCCACTGCAACGGGCACTCGGCTGAGTCAGCCTCGCTGCCCGAAGCTGCCTGAGAATCGCATTTGTGTCCTGGATAAGTGGGCAGAGGGAGCCTAAACCAAGCAGGTCCTGCTCAGACTTGGGGGTCGCCGCCTGGCTCCCCCTCAACCTCCCCTGATGCCCGCCCTGAGCCCCCAAGTGTCTGGAGCAGCAGGCAGGGAGGTCCCCACGGCGGCGGGAGCAGGGAGCAGTGAGTGCCATCACGGCCGTGGCTGTGTGGCGGGCGGTGGCAGCAGTGGGGACAGTGAAGCACAGAGGGCAGCCCCTGAAGGGTGAGCGTGAGGAGCAGGGGGAGGGCGGAGGCGCAGGCCTGGGAGCCGAGGAGCTTGGGGAGCACGGCCGTTGGCCATGGTGCCCGTCTCGCTGGCCGACAGTGTCCTCGGCCATATTCCTGAGTCCAGAAGTCCCCTCACTGGGTCCTTTGGGGCCCTAGTCACCCCCCTCGAAGAAGGGGGCTCCCCTGTGGGGGGTTGTGCAGAGATGTCCGCTCCGAGCAGCATTTCCCTGTCTGCTCTCGGGGTGCTGCAGGAGCCACCTGCTGCTGGCTTCCCGGGGTCCCCCCATCCAGCCCGGTGGACACTCATGGGACCCACTGAGCAGACGCGGTGGGTGTGCGTTCCGCTGGCACTGGACCCAGCCCTGAATGAAGACTGCGATGGGGCAGACAGGGAAACTGAGGCAGGGCGCTCCCAGGAGCGGAGAGGGGCTGGGAGGGGAAATGGGCCCAGGAGGAGGCCTCCCCGGTCACCACGGCTGGAGCAAGACCAGGACCGGGGGTTGGGTCCTGATGCCCAGGCAGGGTTCTTGGCACTAAACCGCCTTTCCGGAAATTGCTACCCACCTGCAGCCCTGGAGAGAAGGCAGGGTCTTCTCTGCAGGGTGTCGGTGACAGAGGCAGTGACAGCCACCTCTAGGGAAGACCCTGTGCCAGGGACTCAGCCCAGGCCTCTGTCCTCCGAGATGCAGGCGGCCATCCTCCCCTCGCTCAGCTCACCGCCGTTCCCGTGGCCGGGCGCCACCTCCCTGCCTGTCACGATGGCCTGGAGTGGGCGTCACCGTCACCGCATCGCACACTGGACACACAGCGAGGCCATCGAGGCCCCGTGGCTTGCCCGGGGCCTCGCGGGTGAGGGGCAGTCTAGGTCAGGAGCTGTGCCCTTGACCTCCACGCCCTGAGGTAAGAGTAGGAACACCCTTTTCAGCTCCTAGCATTAATATGCGTTTTTTCACTTTTCCCAAAATAAATTCTGCTCCCTCCAAGACCCCCCCATCCATAGCTCCCCGTCACCCACAGGACGCAGGGACACAAGCGTCTGCCGTCCCACACTGTTCGTGAACGTGGTGTGGCCGTGCCTTTTCCTGCTGTCCCTGCAACATGGGGGCCGCCTACGTGTCCCCTGTCACCCCCATTCCCTCTCTAAGGCTTAGCTCGGGCCAAGGCCTCCCCAGCCACTGGCCCCGTACGCATGCGTGTGAGCCTTTAATGGCGTGGGCTCATTGAGGGTTGAGGCCGCCCTTCACCTGTGTGCAGGGCCCAGCTGCTGGGCCTGCAGGGTCCCGCTGTGACCTGGGGCCGGACTGGCGCTGGTAGCAGGAGTTCCCTCCCGACGGACACAGATGTTGTCAAACCCAAGGACACAGAGGGACCCGGTTAGCGGTCATGACGCCACGCTCCCCGTCCGCCTTGAGTGATGCCTCCAAGCTTGGAATTATGGTTCCCAAATATGTACTTACTTGGGTTTGCTTTTGAAAAGGTTAGGATTTAAGTATCACCCGATAACACACACATGCCCAGCGACATCGGAAATTACAGAGCGGCCATCCCTGGGCCTGGCGCGTGCCCACAGCTCACAGAGGACGTACCCACGGCTGTGGGCCACTCTGCCCGGCAGGGGCGAGTCTGAGCAGTGCCACATACCTGGTCCACCGTGGTGGGTGCTCACAGGGTCCAAGGAGGGTCTTCGGGGCACCCCAAGGCCGGGGGGAGGGCCCCGGGGGGCAGTACCCCGGTGGCTGGGCCGCTGCGCCTGAGGACGGGCCCTGGGTTCCTGGTCACTCCGGCACCGGGCACAGGGGCACTGGCACATCTCCCCCGCAGCGGGGCCCGCGCCCGTTCCTGACCCTCTCCGCGCCTCGGCTGGTCCTCCATGAAGCAGGGTAGAGCGGGGCTGAGGCAAACCGAGAAGCGTGCAGAGAACTGACCCCGTGGCCACTCGCAGCGACACCCAGGAGCCGAGGGCCGAGACGGCACGGAGCTGCGCAGAAGGCGGCCAGCCCAGGGCCCAGCAATGGTGGTGGTGATTATTATTATCGATGTACTATTATTCCTGGCCACGTGAAGGCCACGGCCAGGAGCCGGGGAGGCAGACCCCGTGGGAGCGAGGAGTGGGCTCTGGGGCCATGCTGGAGCGCGCGGGGAACACGTGGACGCGGGGGCAGGACCTCTGAGGGTCTCCCAGCGCCCCGCCTGGCTCCCTGCTCCTCGCCCAGGCTTCCCGGCTCCACAGTGTGCAAAGCGCCCAGCAGCCCGCCTTCCCCTGGATCTGCCATCGCTCTGCTGCGGGTTTGGAGAAGGAGCTGTGGCTGGCCCCACCGACAGCCCGCGCCTGGCTGCACAGTCCGGTCCCTCCATGGTGCCCGTGTGGAGGTCCCCCCACCCCAGGCTCCCGGTCTGAGGCCCAGGGAACAGACACTGCCCCCACACCCGCAGGACCGGCCGCCTCCCTCCCGGCTCTGAGCCTTGGCTCCCGGGCCCCGTCTCCACCCTCGTCCCCTGGGCATCCTCCCATCTGCGCAGGGAGCCCAGCCCGGCAGGTGTGGGGCGGGGTCTGTCCCTTCCTTGGCTGTGTGACTTTGGGAAAGTGGGCGACCCCCTCAGTCCGCAGGCTCCTGTGCATGTTACCAGTTACGTGGGCCCCAGGGCATGGGCCACAATCAGCATCACGGCTGCTCAGCCTCGTGCTGACAAATGCTGGTATTGGCAGTGCGGTGATGCCTGAACCCCAGGCTGGAGTTGGCGCCCCCCGACCCGCCGTCCAGGCTCCCTGGGCCAGCTTGGCCATGTCATTTAACGCAAAGGTGGCCTGTGGGTCACTGGGCCACGAGCTGCACCAGCGCAGAGATGTGGGTGAGGGGTCGCCCCGGGGACTGGAGCTCGGGTGCCCCCAGGTCCTCCACAGCCAGAGTAGGGCGGGCCCCTCCTGGGATCAGGAATGTGGCTGAGTCCGGCGGGCCGCGTGCCAGCTTCCGGTTCGAGTTTCCCCACGTTGATTAATCGCCTGGGTGCAGCTGGCGGGAGGGCGGCGAGGGGTGGGTGGGGGGAGCAGTCAGACCCCGTCCCGTTTTACCTACTCATCATGGCAACGAGTCGCCGTGGAGGTCACCGTCCCCTTGGGTTCGCTCCTCATCTTGAGCCACTTCGGTCACACACAGCCTTCAGTGGATTCACCCCCGAAAGGCGTAGCGGACGCCAGGGAGACCAGCCCGGAGGTGGGAGCTTCCGCCGGCCACAGGCTCCCGGAAGCGGGGCGGGGGCTACGACTCAGCAGCTGGGCGGTGCAGGGCCCTCGCCATGAGGGGTGTGCCAGCGCGGCCGGGCACAGGGACGCGACACAGAGCCCGGGATGGGGCGAGCACAAAGCCAGGGCAGCAGAGGGGCCTGTGCACAAACCCCACACCGGACCCCGGGGGCTCTGCCGACCCCAAGGCAGACGGTGCAGCCTCCTCGAGCCTCAGCTTCTTCGTCTGAACCGGACATGAGTCCACGACCCCGTGGACCCCTCACAATGACTGTGAGGAGCTGGCACGGGAATGCTGGGCAGTGACCTCCCAGGGGTCTGGGAGCCCGCGCCGCTTACTGCGAGCCGTCTTGGGACTGGCCACTGAGGCGTCGCTGGGCGCGGCCAGGCGGTCGAGTTTAAGCAGAGGCGTCCCTCGCTTCACTGGCTTTTGCTCGAGAGGCCCAAACGCAAACAAAACGCAGCACCGGTCCCCGCAAGTGCCGTGGTGTCCGTGGAATCTTCCGCCGCGCTGGGGCCTCTGTGGCCACCCTGGCAGGAGACGCAGCGAGAGCAAGGGCCACGCTCTGAATAAGTTCTCGTGGCATCTGCATTCAGCAGTGGTTCCCGGTGCCTGGGTGGCTTCCTTGGGGTCCCGCCCCCCAGGACCCTGGGCAGCCTGCTGCGTTCTCTCCCCGGGGTGGTCTCCAGCCCTCCCCGTCCCCAGCCCTTCCTGAAGGGTGCCCAGGGGCCTGTGGCTATTGTCCCGGGGCCACCCGTCCTGTCCCCGGCTGGCTGGCTGCACACCCGGGGTCAGCCCTGCCCCGGCTCATTCACACGGGCCTGAAAGGCGACTGCCCTTGTCCCCGGCTCCGAGCTGCACGGGGGGAGGGGCCGGGCAGAGTGGAACAGTATTTTTTCTGTTCTCTCCTGCACAAATGGAATTCAATTAGGAAAGAAGAAACCCAAGCCCAGCCAGCGCGCTTCAAAAACCTGCGGGCGAGAAACATCTTCCCACATCCTTAGCGAATCAACGCGCTCGGCGGCTCCCGTGCAGCTTCCTCCGCAGACGCGGAGGGTCCAGCAGGGACCGAAGGGGGCAGGGGGACCTGGTGACGACCGACGGAGTTCGCTCCAGCCCCCGCCCCGGTTCCCGCCCCGCTGTCTGTGGTGTGAGAGCAACGACTGTCCCTGCAAAGAGAGGTGGCCGGCGAACCAGGCCAACCCTGCCGCCTCCCTGTGCCAGACCCCGGTGGGGACGCTCCGGTCACCGGGCTCTGGGCGAACGCAGCTGCTGCCCACTGCCCGCCACCTCCGCGCTCTTCCTCAGAGACGCGGCCACTGCCCACAGCTGCCAGGCGACCTGGGGCCTGGAAACAGGAAGTCGTGCCGGCAGCGGGGTCCAGGGGCCTCTGTCACTAGGTCCCCTCAGGTCGTTCCCAGGGCCCGAGAAGCCACCGCTGCCAAGCAGACGCCGCAGGGTCAGGAGGTGGCCACACCTGTCCCCTGGCTCACAGGAAGCGGCCCCTTCCCCAAGAGAGTGACCCACAGGGCCGACCCTGAGCTGTCGTGGTGGCCGAGCGCCTCCTCGCCTGTGTGCCTGCCACCTGTTTGAGAGGACTGAGGGCCACCGCCATGTCCTGTCTGATCCGGGAGCTATAGCACCCCCCAGGAACGTACTCTGTCCAGAGTCAACTGTTCTCAGACTATCCAGATAAAACCAAAAGACACATGTATCGGGCTTTAAAAAAAAAGTGCCCTCTGACCCTAGGCAGAGGCGGAGGACACAGGCAGCCCGGTGTCGTGGGGCGGCCGCAGAGCTGGGACCCAGCTGGCCTCCCAGGCTCGACAGGATTCGGGCAGGTCCTGCTGCTGCGTCCATCCATCAGGGAATTGGGCGAGTTGAGCCAGGACCCAGGGCACTTAAGCGAAGGGAGGTTGGGGAGCCACCGTGTCAGCTGTGGGGAGACAGCCGCTTTCTCACCTGCGGGTGGCAGAGTGACGGTCCGAATGCCATCGGCTCTGGGCCTCCGCATGGGCTCTTTCCTTCCTGCCCAGCCTGTCTGCTGTCTCTTCTTCCAGAAGCGCTGGGGCCCGTTCTGCCCCAAGATCCCTGGCACGCCGATGTCCCTCTGTGAGCTCCTGGAGGCAGGGACCCCCTCTCCTGTAGCCCCCGTGGGCCCCCAGCCCCAGCACAGAACCGGCCGAGGAGGAAGGCCCGGGGTGAACCTCGGCTCCTGCCCCACGGTGCTTCCTCAAGAAGGCACCGCTGGCCTTTCTTCTACTTGCACAGTTGTGCCTCAGTGGCTACGCACGTGACGCGCCCACGTTCAGGCAAAGTCCCCTCGGGAAGAGCAGCTGGCTGGTGGCCAGGACCCGTGGACCGAGCACACCTGGTCTGGCGTGGCCATGCCCCACCTCCCCGGCCCTCCTGGACACCTGCTCTGTGGACGAGGATGGTCCAGGGTCTCAGAGCAGGAAGGGGCAGGAAGTCCCGGGATTTGTGGATTTCAGCAGCAAGTCGGCTCGGGTTCAACTCCCTCTGATGTTCTGAACCCACGGGAACCGTTTCAAGTCCTCAGAGGAAGGCTTGGCTACAGGTGCCTTGTCTCGCAGATTGTGAAGCACTAATTAGTGCTAATTAGAATCGGATCGCCTCGCCAAGGCAATCTGTCCTGCTGGGGCAGGCGCGATCCCAGAAGCACGTCTGATCCCGAAGGGAGTGGAGCCTTTTATGCAAAAAGGCCCCATGGGTGGCTGGGGGGGGTGTCTTTGTGCCTCGGTGCTGGCTGAGGCGCGGCTGTTAGAAGCGATTCTGTTCACATGTGTTCACGTATTTCCAGGAAAGAAGTGCGTGCCTTTGAGAGATGGGTGAGGAGGGACAGCACCAAGGCCGCCAAGTGTCACCTGCACCCTTTTGTGCAAAGGCACCCACCGAGCTTCAAAGGCCAGGAAGAGGGCCCAGCAGGGTTTCCATGGGAACGGTCTCTGCTTGGGAGGGGAAGGTGGCACGGGACTCCGCCCCCTCTCCCAGCCTGGGATCCGCTCCAGAGCAGGGTGGCCCGACACCCACCTGGGCCCTCGAAAGGCTGGGGGGGGGCGGGCACTGCAGTTGGCAGGAGGAGGTTACCTGAAGCCCAGTCTCCGGCAGAGGGGCAAAATGCCAGGCGAGGGCTTTGTGCAAGCCACCGTGTCCCGCGACTGATATGCTCCCTCCCGCCCCGCCTTCACGAGGGGCCCCGAGGTCAGGCTGTCGCCTCCATTTGACAGACAGGGAAACCGAGGCTCCGATAGGTTAAAGAAATGTCTCAGAGTCACAGGCGGGCGAGGAAGAGGCAGGGCCGGTGACAAACCAGGGCCTCGCGCTCCTGCCCAGAGCTGCCTGCAGCCCCCACGGAGAGCAGGGGGCGCACACCAAAATCGGGGAGAGAGGGAGGAGGGCTCCCGCTCTCGCCCCGGCTCAGCTCTCCAGGGTTCGTTCTCGGAGTCCAGGGCCTGCCTCCCTTCCCCGGTGGGAGGCCAGGGTCAGCAGGGAAGGGGCCCCTGGTGCCGCCCGTCTGCCCGCCCCGTGCGCTGCTTTTCTCGGCCGACAGGTGGTGAGCGCCCCGGCCGCGGACGGAGTGCCAGGAAGCAGGTCCGGGGCGCAGGG
>NW_006440626.1:311632-320786 GCF_000325575.1 Pteropus alecto
GTCCGGGAGGGCTCCACCCGGGTCCGGGTCCGGGAGGGCTCCACCCGGCAAGCCCCGGCCAGGGACAGAGTGAGAGGTCAGAACCTCTGAACTTCCGATGAGCCCCAGGCCCGCGGTGCAGATCCTGGGCCGCCAGGCTGTTTTGCAGAACCTCGGTGGTACCACCCTGGGCAGGAAGGGGGCTCAGTTTGGCGACATTCTTCCTGATCTCTCTCTCTCTCTCTTTTTTTTAAAGCAGCTTTATTGAGGTGTAATTGTCAGACAATTAACTGCACATGTGTAAAGGCTACACTTTGATAAGTTTTGACATCTGTATGCATCCGTGAAACCATCGCCACAAAATCAAGATAATGAACAAATCCATTATCCCCAAAAGTGCCCCTTTGTAATGGATCCCACCCTCCGGCCCCTCCTCGCCCCACCCTGTGCCCAGGCAACTATTAATCTGCTTCCTGCCACTCTAAATTAGTTTGTATTTCCTGGAATTTTATGTAATGGAGTCATACGGGATGGCTTCTTTTTTTGGTCTGCGTTCTTACGCTCAGGATAATTATTCCGAGATTCGTCTATGTCCTAGAATCTCAATAGCGTCTTCCACTTTACTGTTCGGTGTATGTCCTGCAGCTGTGTTTCCATTCACCTGTCGATAGACATTTAGGTAGTGTCCAGCGGTGGTTCCAGATGGTGCTGATGCGAATATTCACACACGAGTGGTGGACACCGGCTTTCATTTCCCCTGAGTAAACACAGGATGGAATGCCTGGATCACGTGCCAGATGTGTGTTTACCTTTGTAGGAAAGTGCCAAACTCTTCCCCAAAGTGTTTGTACCAGCGCAGGTGGCAGCTCCAGCTCCTCCACACCCTTGACAGTGCCCGTCTCCCTAGAGTCGGCCATTCGCACAGATGCGGAGCGTGTCTCCCTGGGACTTTAATTTGCATCACCCTAATGAATAATGACATTGAGCATCTTTCCATGTGCTTCTCTGCTCTTTGTCTATCTTCTCTGGTAAAACGTTCAAATCCCTTGTCCATTTTTAAAAATCGGGTTGTTTCTTATTGGGTTTTGAGAATTTTTAAAATATATTCTGGACACAAGTCCTTTATCAGACTTATGCTTTGAAATTATTTTCTCCCAGCCCGTGACTTGTCTTTTTATCCTCTTAATGTCTTTGAAAGAGAAAAAGAGCTCACTTTTTATGAAGTCCAGTTTATCAATTTGTCCCTTTGTGAATCATGCTTTTGATGTCAAATCTAAGAAATCTTTATCTAACCCAAGATCACAAAGATCTTATTCTAAAGTTTTGTAGTTTTAGGCTTTCCACTTAGGTCTGTGGTCCATTTTGAGTTAATTCTCGTAAATGGGGTCAGGTATGGGTTGAAGTACGCTCTTCAGTATTGTTTTGTTTTGTTTTTTGCATACAAATATTCAAATGTTTCAACAACATTTTTTAAAAAGACTATAATCATGATCATTTCTCCACCGAATTGCCCTTACAATAGCTTATAAATCTTAAAACTGTATAGTGTGAGTCCTCCAGCTTTGTTCTTGTTTTTAAAGTTGCTTTGGTCCTTCTGGGTCCTACACATTTCCGTATGAATGTTAAGAGTCATACTGGGTTTCCGACTGTGATTGCACTGAATCTATACATCAATTTTGGCGGGGAGGGCGGCGTGACATCTTAATGACACTGAGTCTTCGGAACCAGGAACGCAGTCTACCTCTCCTTTCACTGAAATCTTTCTTTTACTCTCAGAAATGTTTCATCATTTTCAGGATACAGGTTTTTCACATCCTTTGTTAGATTTATCCGTAAGTATTTCATTTTTTGATACTATTGTAATGGAATTTTAAAGTTTTAATTTCTGATTATTTGGTACTGGTCTATGGAAATAATTGATTTATGTGTATTGCTCTTGTTCCTGCAAATTGTTAAATTCGATTATTATTTCTAGTAGATTTATTGTAGATTCACTGGATTTTCTACATAGCTGATCATATCTTTTTAACTGAAGTATGTTTCACATATAATGCTGGATAACTTTAAGGTGTACATGTTAATATGATAATTTATATATTGTAATCTGATTGCAGAGATCCTGTCATCTGCAAATAAAGACAGTTTTACGTCTTTTTTTAATTTTTATTTATTTATTTTAATAAAGACATTTTTATTTATTTTTATTTTATTTTATTTTTTTACGCCTATAGCACCTGGTCTTCCCAGGTGGTCTTCCATCCAAATACTAACCAGGCCTGACCCTGCTTAGCTTCCTACACGGGATCAGGCGTGTTCAGGGTAGCACGGCCGTAGACTGACTTCATTTTTTAAAAAATCTAAATGTCTTTTATTTATTTTTCTTTCTGGATTTCCTCACTAGAGCCTCCGGGACAATGATGGATAAAGTGTTGAGAGCAGACACCTTTGTCTTGTCCCTGGTCTTAGCAGGAGGGGACAACATTCAGTCTCCATCATTAAGTGTGATGTGAATTGTTGGTTCTTACAGATTTCTTTTCTCAGCTCGAGGAAGTCCCCTTCTATTTCTAGTTTGCTGTTTTTATTTTATTTTTTTAAATCAGGAATGGATGTGGGTTTCGTCAAACGCTTTATCTTCATCTTTTGAGATGATCATATGTTTTTTTCTTTTTTATGTTTGTTAATATGGCGAATTACATTGTTTCTAATATTAAACCAACCTTGCATTCTTAGATAAACCTCTTTGTCATGATGTAATTATCCTTTTTATACATTGTCGGGTTCAACTCGCTAAAGGATTTAGAATGTTTTCATCTGTGTTCTGTAGTTTTGTCATGAAATAAGTTGGGAAATACATCCTCTTCTTCAATATTTCGAGAGTTTGCGTAGACTTCCTTAAGTGTTTCGTAGAATTCAGTAGTGAAAACATCTGGACCTGGAGTTTCCTTTGTCGAATTTTAATTTCTTTACTAGAGATAAGAATATTCACGGTATCTATTTCTTGAGTGAGCTTTGGAGGTCCGTGTCTTTCAAAGAATTTGATCATTTTATCTAAGTTGTTGAATTTATAGGCATAAAGTCGTGCATAATAGTCCCTTATTATCTTCTTAATATCTGCAGAATCGGTAGCAATGCCACCTCCCTCATTTCTGATTTTCCTAAGTAATATTTTCTCTCTTCTTGTCCTGATTAGCCTGGCTGGAGTTTTTTTTTATCACTTTTATTGATCCTAAAAAGAGTGCCTTTAGTTTCATTTTTTTTCCCTCTGCTATTTTTCTCTATTTCTTTTTCACTTTGCTCTCTTTAATTTTCTTTCTTTGGCTTACTTCGGCTTTAATTTTTCTCTTTTTCTAGTTTCTTAAGATGGGACTGAGGTCGCCGATTTGAGATCTTTCTTTCTTTTGAACATAGGCATTTAGTAGCATCTCCAGCTTCGCTAAGCTGTGCTGTAGTAGCTTCTCGCAAATTAAAATGTGTTGTTTTCATTTTCTAAAATACTTTCTAATTTTACTTTTGATTTCTTTGATTCCTGAAGTGTAAATTGTTCAGTTTCCAAGTATTTGAGGATTGTCTAGGTACCCTTATGTTTCCGGTCTCCATTATGGCAGAGAACATATTTTCCGTGACTTGTATCTTTTTACATTTTATGAACCAGAATGGGATCTATCTTGGCAAACGTTACATGTAGATATCCAGTTGTCCCAGCCCTTGTTGAAGAGACTATTCTTTCCCCATCGAATGGCCTTGGCACCCTGTTGAAAATCAATCGGCCATAGATGTATGAGTTTATTTCTGGGCTCTCAGATTTATTCCGTTGGTCTCTGTGTCTATTCTCTTGCCAATACCACGCTGCTTTGGTTACTGCAGATTCGTGGTCTGCAGTAATTGGGAAGTGTGAGTCTTCCAACTTTGTTATTCTTTTTCAAGACCGTCTTGGCTGTTCGAAGCCCCTTGCCATGCCGTATGAAACTGAAGATTTTTTCTATTGTTGTAAAAAAAGCTGTTGGAATTTTGCTAGGGGTTGCATTGAATTCGTGGATCATGTTGAGCAGTATTCCCATCTAACGATATTCAGTCTTCCAATCCATGAACATGGGACGTCATTCCATTTATTTAGATCTTCTTTTCAATCATCTCTTAAAGACGTTTACGTTTTTCTAAATGTTAATTACTTGCCCGTGTAGGCGCCGTTTCCAGGGTTCCTAATTCCTTTGTGTAGAACCATCTTTCCCTCGGCTGCTTTTCCCCTGCAGGAGGGACCTCTCCGACGTACATCGTAGTGCCGCTGGGCTGCTGGCGAAGTTTTTCCTTCTTTTGTGTGTTTGACGATGTCATTATTCCACTTTTGTTTTAGAAAATATTTCGCTGGGCAGGTATTTGCTGAAATTATTTTTTGAAAGAAATTTTTGACTTAAAGGTTATAAGTTGACAGTTTTTCTTCCGCTGCCTTGACGGTGTTGCTTTGCGTTCCCACTCACATTGCTCCTGACGGGGAATCTGCTAGCGTGCTTCTCTTCCTCTCTACGTAATACTTATTTTGCTTTTAAGATGTTTCTCTTTATCACCGTTTTTGAGCAATTTGATCATGATGTGCCTTGGTGTAGTTTTCTTCCTGCTCCCTGTGCTTGGATTGTGTTGGGCTCTTGGATCGATGGGTTTATAGCTTTCAAAATTTTGGAACAATTTTGCTCATTTCTTCAAATATTTTTTCTGTTCCTCACCTCCTCTCCTTCAGGGATGCTAAGGACACACACATGCGGCTGCTCGAGGTTCCCCTGCCGCTCACCGATGCTCTTTTTCTTCTGTGTTTCGTCGTGGATACTTGTCTTTTGCTACATCTCCAAGGTCCTCTTTTCTTCTGCGGTATCTAATTTTCCACTAATTTCATCCACCGTATTTTTTTCTCTCGCATTGTAGTTTTCAGTAAAGCTTGATTTGAATCTCTTTTCCTCCTCGTCTCCACTTTATTATTTGAACCTGTAGGATCCGGGGAGGATGTCCTTCTCCGCCGATTCTAACATCTGTGTGAGTTTCGTGTCAGTATCGATTATTTCCTCATTATGGATCACGCTTCCCGCTTGTTCGCATGTCTCACCATCGTTGATTGGATGCTTGAAATCTGTGAAGTTTTACCTCGTTGGAAACTAGACGTTATTGTATCCCAGTAAATACTCTGGAGCTTCGCTCCGGGGTACAGCTGAGTTACTTGGAATCGGTTTGATCCCTTGGGTCTTGCTTCCATGATATAGTAGGTGGGTCTGGGTAAGTCCTCCGTCTCGGGCCGGTTACTCTCCAGTACTGCGGTAAGACCTTTCCGAGTACTCTGCCCTCTTCACCCAAATGCCTTGGCAGAATCAGGAATCTTTCCAATCTGACTGGTGGGACAGGCGTTGTTCCCAGCTCTCCAAGAACACGGGGAGCTGTTTCCTTTATCCTTCAGGTCGGTTCCCCCATAGGCCTCAAGCCGTGGTCAGTGCTCTGGGGAACACCGAGGGGACCCTCCACACAGCCCCAAGGTTCTCTGTGCAGCTTTCTCTTCTCCGACACTATGTCCTGTCAGCTCCAGCCGCCCTGGTCTTCCCCGACGCTCAGCTCCGTCTTTGCAACTCTGAGACCTGCTCGGGTCCCCCACCCTGTACTGTGGCCTGGGAACTCCCTCAGGGCAGAAAGCTGGGGCCTTTACAGGGCTCGCCTTGTTCCCCTTCTCAGGATCATTTCATTTCATTGCCTGATGTCGTGTCTTGAAAACCGCTATTTACTATATTGTCTGGTTCTTTTCATTGGTTCAGGTGGGGAGTAAAAATAGCCTGTTACTCGCCTTGGCCAGTTACTCCCTCCTTTTAAACCACGTATTGGCCACCTCCTTCTTGCTGGGCGTGTGATCCCAGCAAAGCTGGACGAAACTCTGGCCCTCTCCTGCCCGCAAGCCCGCCCCTCCCCACCCCCTCCCCAGGGATCGCAAGGCTGGGGGTGGGGAGACTTACGAGGTTTCAGCACAAGGGGAGGTTGAGATGGGATTTGACACAGGTTGCTGGGTACTGGGGCTGTTTGGGCAAGACGCGTTACCTGGACAAAGGCCAGCCGGCCAGAAACAGCGTCCTGGTGAGGATGCTCAGAGGCTCTGTTCACAAAGACAGGGCGAGCCAGCTGTTTCCAGGGCTCGTGACGCCGACGTGGAGCCAGCCTGGACCCCTAGGTTATGGTTCGCGTTGCTGTTCAGAGAACACTTTTCCCTGAATCAGCTAAACAGACTGATGGCACAGCAAACAAGGGTGACAGGTCAGGAAGAAGGACGAGAACCAGTGTACACAGGTGGGCACAGAGGGACAGCCAGCCGAGGGGCTCACTGTCATCCAGGCTGCACCGTTCAGCTGAGCCTGGAATTATGGTAATGAAGGCCGTAGTCATCGCCAACTGGTTCTTGAGAGCCACTGTGCTTGGGGCATGGCCATTGGTCATCTCGTTTGGTCCACACAGTGACCGGTGGGGTCACTTGTATCTGTTCCCATTTGGGGCGGTGGTTACTGAGGCAGATGCTTATCCGGGGAGGTAGCATTCTCCCTCACCATGTCCGCAGCACAGTGGAGCAAACCGTGCCCTTGGGATCGGAGCGAAGGTGATGTAAAGCACGCCCCTCTCTGGCAGGGTCACTGCTCGTGTTGTCACATGCTAGACGAGGCAGTCTTGACAGGAGGGGCTGCCAGCGCTGACCCTCGGGTCCTGTCTGACGCCAGGGCTGTGATGAGTCACCAGCAAAGTCGAGGACCTCCCGGCTCCCTAACCAGTGGCAGCGCCAGCAAGTGTGTGTGCGTCTGCACGTGTGTGTGTGGCAGTGGGGACTCCCAGAGGTCAAGGTCTCAGCCCCGGCTTACAACTGTCACAAGGATGTGGCAGCCGGGGTTAAGCCGGGCGGCTGATCTGGCTTTGATGCTGACCCTCCGGGAGTCCGGGGTGCCAGAGGCAGGACCACCCGCCCGGGCCCTGCATGGAACACCGCGTCGACCCAGGTTCCTCGACCCGCGTGAAGCTCCCCAAAGGCTGAAAGAAAAACTGGCCAGGGCTGCCCGAGCCGCGGGGGACCAGCCCCTGGCACCTCCCCGTGGGGGCTGCTGTGCTCAGCAAGGGGCAAAGGGCCTTCCTCGTGCCGTTCACTGGGTGGACGCCTGTGGGGCGCCCGCCACGTGCCGGTGCTGTTCTGGGCACAGGGAATGCAGGAGTGAGCAGCAGTGGAAGTCTCTACCCACGTGAAGTGACAATAAACCACGTCTCTTGAACCAGACAATGCATGAAGTAGACACTGGACCAGCAGGTGGCTGTGAGCACGAACAGGGACGGGGAGATGGGGATCCCGCAGAGAAGAGGTTGAAGTTTCACTGAGAGGTGACATTTTAGCAAAACTGGGAGTGAGCCAGGCAGAGGGCTGAGGGAGGAGTGTTTCAGGCCAAGGGGGTGTCAGGCGCAAAGGCCCTGGGGCAGGGGAGAGGCCAGCGGGCTCGAGCGTCTGCGAGGCTGTGGGTCTGACGGGGGCTGTATGGACGGAAGCCAGAGCAGGCAGCCCCGGTGGCCCCGACACGAGGAGACAATGGCCATGATCCTGAAGCGCGGTGGCGGTTCACGGAGGTTCAGATAGAGGCGGTGAGGGGCCAGATTCGGGACTCATTTGGAGGGCAGAAGCACAGGATCTGCTGACAGATTAAATGTGGGGTTTGGGAGAAAGACGGGAGCCAAGGATGAGTTTGTTCTGAGCGACCGGAAGGATGCAGCTGTCATTTCCTGCATTTCAGGATGGGGAGGTCGGGGCTGGGGCCGTTTGGCGGTGGTCAGAGTTTAAAGCTTTGAAACTGGAGAGATTCTGAGGAGCGCGCATAGATGCAGGGGAGAAACTCCGGAACCGTCCCCTGGAGAACAGCAGGGTTAGGGCTGGGAGATGAAAACCAGCCAGCAAAGAGGCGGCCAGGAGGGACGAGGAGACAGGGCTGGGGGTGGCGGTCGGAGCCATGTCACTGAGAGCCGCATCACAGCAGGTCTGAGAGCAGCAACTGACCACAGGCTGAGGGACGTGAAGGTCTCCTTTGGTGGCCTTGCAGTGGGCCACATGGAGCAGTGGGGGAGGAGAGAGGCTCATGGGAGACGGGGTGACAGTTGGAGACATGCAGGTGACTCTGGAGGGACTTGGCTTCACAAAGGGCAGAGCAATGCTGACCACTGGACGGAAGGACGGGTCAAAAGCAGGGTTAAGGGGGGAGGGATCGCGGCCTGTGGGACGCTCGTGGAGGGGCAAGGCCTGCGGCATAGTTACCCGGGGCGCGTAGCTCGGAACAGCGTGGGTGTGGCAGCCCGGCCTGGCAGGAACCTTCTGGCTGCCTCTGCTTCCAGAGCTGGGAAGGCAGGGCCGGAGCTGAGATGCAGTGGGCAGGCTCGGGGGACAGGAGCAGAGGGGTCCGGCCTGTGGGCAGAGGGGCTCCAGGTGGCAGGGGACCACCGTCCCGCCTGTGCAACCCAAATGCATGGTGACCACTTCCTCCAGGCAGGCGGCTGGATTTAGCACGCAGCGATTGTGCCGGACGAGGATTCCAAGCGGAGGCGGGCAGGGCTCGGGGACGCGTGCGGAGCATGATGGAAACGAAGAACCAACAGAGTCGGGGGTGGGGGTGGGGCAGAGGCTGCAGAAGGTTCCGGGCGAGCCGGAGGGCTGTGGGGAGGGCACGGGAGGCAGCGGGGCTTGGGGCGCCGGAAGCGGACATGCGCAGCAGTTCCGTGACAAGTCCCTCGCTGCGGCCGCGGAAGGGAGAGGCCGAGCGAGGCCGCGCTCCGTGCCTCGGTTTCCTCATCTGGACATGGGAAGAGCAGCAGCACCTCAGTGTCGCCGGGGGCTCGATGAGACCCGCGTGTCTGGGCGTCCGTGGCCGCGCGCCGGCCTCTCCCGCCGGGCCGTCCCCCAGAGGGCAGGGCGGGATCACCTCTGGCCACACGCAGCCTCCCCGCCAGGGAGCAGGAATCTCTGCGGACGCCGCTCTGCCTGCATCCGATTCTGCTCTGAACGCTCCTCTCGAGTTCTCTTTCCCGGCGCCCGCCCCGCGTTTAAAGCGGTCGCCACGCCTCTCGGGGTGGCTCTGGGCGGCTCTGCACCCCGTCTCACAGAACCTTCGCGGCTGCGCCATCCAGCACCTACTGTTAA
>NW_006440626.1:320860-325653 GCF_000325575.1 Pteropus alecto
GGACGGAGGGGCTGAGGCTACAGTCGGGGGGATTTGGGCTCAGACCCCTCCACTCGGCTGCGGGGGTGCCGTCACTGCAGACAGCGTCCCCAGCCTCCCTGCCACACTGTAATCGTCCAGCTTCTTTGCATTGGTCTTTATAGTCCCCTCCCCATCACCCACACCAGGGAGACAGGGACCTGGTCTGTCTGCAAAGGGCCTGGCACGTACCGGGCCCTCAGTGACCACTACGGGCCGTGGCTGGGATCCACTCCCAGCGCTAGGGCTGCACGAGTTCACAGGAGGAAAGGCGGGCCGAGGAGAGAAGCCCACCGTGGGCCTGCTCGTGGCAGCTGCGTCCCGGGCCGTGTCCCCATGCTCCCCCATGACCTGCCCTGTCCCTGGGTCATGGCTCGTCCCCGCCACGTTCCAAATCTCAGCTGGGCCTGCGCCCTGCGCCCTGCGGCAGGCAGGCAGATGAGCATGCTCTGTACTCCGGAGAACCGGGCAGGGAGGCAGGACGGGGGCCCCTGGGAGGAGCAGAGGAGAAGGACGTGCCGGGGGCGGGCGGGCCGCCCAGAGAGGGGGCAGCGCAAGGGCTGCGGGGCGGAGGAGCGCGGGGAGGAGCCGGGGCTCGGAGAGCTCCTGGGCGGGACATTATTTACGGGTAATTGCTGGGGACAGACTGCAGCCGGAAACCCTAAGTGCCAGCTCAGTGCCTCAAAGAAAGCCCTACCTGAGCGGGGCTCTGGGAACAAAGGCTCCCCGTAAACATGTCCCGAGGTGTGGGACCTCCGGTGACTCAAGGACCTCACATCCAGACACCGAAGTTGTGAAACCCGAATGCCTGATCGGGCTGCTCGGCGTCTGCTGCGCTCGGTGACAGCGAAATGTTGACTCACCAAGCGTGAGTCATCGGCCGTACCTAGGAAAATACCCGAGTCACCCCCATTACGGCATTATCGCTGCCAAAGCTCCGTAACCCAACCCCACGAAACTGGAGAAGGTGCCAGCTGGGCCGGCCCGGGGGGCAGGCCTGGCGAAGGCCGCTTTCCCCGTGGGAGCCTCTGCGGTCGTGCCAAGCCACGGGCCCCGTGTGGCCCACTTCACGGCCCAGACACAGGGCCCACCGGGGCCACGGCCTCCCCCGCGGCTGACCCAGGCAGGGGCCCGAGTCGGGCTGCCTAGGAGAGGCAGTGGCCTCGGGCGGCCAAGGGGCCAGGAGGGTGTGTGTGGGGGTGTCTTGACCAGCCACATGCCACCACATGGGCCACCGAACGGTTACCCTTCACGAGCACCCATCCCGTGCAGGCACGTGTGACCTCACCCCCTCCACAAAGTAAGTGCCCCATCCCCACTCTGTGGACGGTGACACTAAGCCTCAGAGAGTCTGCCACTGGCCCAGGGTCACTCGGCTAATATGTGACAGCCCTAGGTCACCCCCGGCCCACCTGACTCCAAGTCCACGCTCTGTCTGTAGTGACCTGCTGTCTGTCACCTGATGTGACGATGCGCAAGCCAGTGAAGGGCCCTGCCTCGTCTTAAGGGACGCGCTCCAGGGCCACACGGCCGCCCGCCCGCGCGGGACGTGCACCGTGGAGCCAGCGCGGGCCCGGGGCTCCGACTGCGGGCGGCCCGGGCTGGCCCACCCACGAGCCGGTGCTCCCATGCTCTTAATCAGTCAGATATGTTTCTGGAATAAAACCGCATCAGCATTTTTATTTTCAAGTTCAGACAAAGATTTTCTTTTTCTCTCCCCAACCTTCCCTCCACACGGGTGAGGCTAATCCTCTCGCCTTGACTGACGGGCCTCTGGGCCCAGCCACACACGTGAGGAAGTGACGTCTCGGCGGCCCCGGGCCCTCAGGTTCCGAAGCCCACGACCCGGAGTTGCTGCCACCGCGCACGTCTGAGTGACGGCGAGCCTGCGCGGGGCCTGCCTCTGCCGTGTCCGCGAACACAACACAGGCTGGCGCTGCCCCCCAGGAACGTGCAGTCTCCCCTTCCTTCCCAACGGCCCCGGGGTGAGGGGGTGGTCGGCTGGGAGCGGCCGCGGGGAGCTCACAAAAGCTCCCTGTGGGCGGAAGAGGAACTGGGACAGTAAAAAGCAGACGTTCATGGGGACAAGGACGGGGGTGGGAAGGAGGGGATGTGCAGGGAAGCCCAGGGGTGAGCCGGCTCCTCGGGAAAGCCGCGGGCAGGGAAAAGCCTCTTTCCAGAGACGGGGGGCTTACCAGGGCTGCAGAGCACACGCCAGAATTTCCTCTACCCGCCCCCACCCCGTGTCGAGACCCTGCTCCTGGAACTGAACTTGACATCTATTTTTATTAAAGTGGGGGTGGGGGGCGGCGGGGAGGCAAACTCACCGCAGTAAATTTCTCCGGCGTTATGTTCGGGAAGGTCTCCACGAAGCGACATTTAAGCAGAGTCCCAGCGGCTGAGTCGGAATCATCCAGGTGAGGCCGAGGGGAGGTAGTTACAGGCAGAGCTCACAGCATGAGATGCCCGGGGGGGGAACTGAGGGACAAGTCAGGCAGGCTCGGCTCGGCGGGTGCTTGTGCCATTCTCAACGAGTCAACGTGGGACCTGTCCCAGGCACTGCGGGACGCTTGACACCCGGCCCCTGCCCACTGCATGTCAGTGGCATCCTAAATGGTGGGGACGACTCATGCTCCCACATTCCCGAATGCCCCCTGGTGGGAGTCGGGGGTACTGCCACCAGGGAACTCCGTTGTCAGGTGTGTGTGTGTGGAGGGGGCGGTTGGCGGAGTTAAGAGACACAGACACAGACACAGACGGGGAGTTTGAGGCACGGTCTGGGGAATGACAGTGTTAGGACTGAGAGGCAATCGGCCCCCGGATCAAACTGCCTCGAATGTCATATTGGGGAGCAAGCCACTGAAGATTTCTGGGTAGGGCAGGGAGGACCGATTTCTGCTCTAGAAAGATCACCGGCTGCCAGGCGATGTGCACTTCGGAGGGCGTTAAAATCGAAGGCAGAGGCCTGGGATTGTCTTTGTGGAAATGGCAAAGTTAATGGCAAATCCAGTTTCAGAGATGTAGTTATTTGGATTTTCTATTTCTTTTTTGTTTGCATTTTGTCTTTTACAGAAAAAATTCATTTAAGTTTTCGACTTTGGGGGCATGAAATTGTTCATAGTTCCCTTGAAGTCCCTCGTTTTTCTTGTAATGTCTGTAGGATTTGTAGTGATGTCCCATCTTTTACTGCTGGTATTGACGGTGTATTTTTTTTTTCCCCCTTGTGCAGGCTCACTGGAGATTTAACAGCTTCACCTTTTTGAAGAACCAGCTTCTGGTTTCATCGATTTTCTCCACCTTCTGCGTCACCGAGTCCTATTTTGACCAGCACTGTTTCCTTCGATTTACTCTGCATTTCATTCACTCTTCCTTCTCTAGCTTCTTACACTAGGAACCAGTTCATTGGTTTCAAAATCACGTTTTCTAACAAAGCAATTTAAAGCTCCAAATTCTCCTTAAACGCTGCTTTCGCTGCATTTCAAGAATTTTCAAGTATTGTTCCCTTATTCGGTTAAACATAAATTTGTTTTATAATTTCTTCTTCAACCCACAGATTATTTAGGAGCATGCTTTTTAATTTCTAAATAGATAATTTCCAGCTATCTTTTTGACATACTTTATGGCCAGAATTGAATTCTGTTATGTGAAATCATGCATATCCTGTGCAATTTCAGGCATAAAAACATTAGGATAGAATTCTGTGAGCGAAATGAAATGAAAATGCAGATTTGAGGGAAAAGTGAGATTATTTACAAATATTAAAAGCATGGTATTTTTAAAATGGATTAGGGTAGGCACATTTTTCTGTATTTTGATTGTTGAAATCATTTGAGGGTGATGGAGTAGATCTACTTTAAAGTATCTTTACTATTTGCTGCAAATTGTATCAAGTTTGAAGACAACTGAGCTAAATAATGAAATTGGGGAGTCCTTCTTCTGTTTTAAGATGGGTGAGACTTGAGCCTGTTGATGGAAGAGGCTGAAGACACAGGGCAGAGGGTTGCTCGTGAGGTACCTGTGGAAATGGGCCCAGTGGCACCTGCTGCCCGTGTGAGGGACTGGCCGGGACCGTAACAGGAGGGAGGGAGGGCAGCAGGTGCAGACACTGAAAGCGTGAAGGTCTGGTGTGAGAAATGGAGGTGGTTTCTGTTCACAGGCCCCGGTGAGGGAGGTGAGGGGGAGGTGGGGAGAATTAGGGTCACACAGCTGCGTGGAGTCTGGGGGTGCCGACGAGATGAGGTATAGGAAGTCCTCGCTTAACGTCATCAATAGGGAATCAAACCCAGCATCGCCACGGGCAAATCGCTATAAACAGGAGTTAAGCTCCGAAGCGTCTCATCATGGCAACAAGAACTTTGAATGGAACGACCTCGTCCGGGACCCTGCCGTGTGAGGCCCGAGTCTGCGGGCACTCACCGCAGCTGCAACTGCAGTCTGATGATTCGATACACGTAGCAGACCGGGAGGGGCATGGAGTCACCGCGCCACTAGTCCCAGCCCTGAGCGCAGCTGTATGACAGGCATGTCCAGGTGTTCCCTGGAAGTGTTAGCAACACCTGCTCCCCAGCAGCTGTTTGGAGCAGGTGGTCTTGACACGTCAATCAATCAACGGCAGAGCCCAGGGATTAGAAGGGACAGATCACGGTGGATCCAAGTCCTTGGAGGGCTTCCCGGAGGAGGGCGTTCCGGTGGGGCTCGCAGGGAAGTGCAGGGCTGGGAACAGTGAGGCAGGGCCCTCACGATCCTGTGGGTAGGACAGGGGGCAGGAGGCCCCG
>NW_006440626.1:326109-334240 GCF_000325575.1 Pteropus alecto
AATCGGATTAGCAGTACGTCTTCCTAAGATGTTGGCAGAATCTGTTGATGAACAGAGCTGGAGGTTTCTCTGTGGAAGTTTCAAAGATTAAATATTTAAAATATCATATTTTATTTCATTTTGTTTTGCTTTTAAAAAGAATTCGCTCATTTCATCTAACATTAAGAGTTTAAATTCATTAGCATAAAATAGTCACAGTGTTCTTTTATGGACTTTTTAATGTCCAGAGGGTCTGTAGTGATAATTTTGGGGGGCCCTTTTTTCTTCACTGACCTACCTCGTCACGGCTTTATCAATTGAATACATTTTTTCGAAAAAAACAAAACACAAAAAACTTTTTGCTCTCTTTTTAAACATTATTGTGGTCCTTTCTTGTTAATGTTCTGCTGTTGTGTTTTTCCTTTTTTTTTTCAATTGTGGGTTTTCTTCTTCAATCGTTAAGTTCTTTTTATAACCATCTAGGATGGTTAGTTAAGACATACCTCCTTTGCCTTTTCTCACATATGCAGTTAAGGCAGTAAATCTCCAAGAATACCTTTAACCACAGCCCACACACTTCGATACGTAGTATCTTTAAATTCACATTCAGTTAAAAACGTTTTCTAATTTCCATGTCTTCATTTTGTCCCTTAGGTATTTGATATACTGTTGAATTTCTAAAACTGGGGATTTTCTATTTATCTTTTTGGTATTGCTATGTAGCCTAACTGTTCTAGGGTCAGGACATACTGCGCATGAGCTCGATCCTTTGAAACGTGCTGAGCTGTGTCTGATGGCGAAGCAAAAAGACCAATGTGGTAAGTGGTCCCATGCACACTTTAACAAGGTGAGTATTCTGCGATCGTTGGGTAGTGTTCTACATGTCAAACTGCACTGATCAAACCTTGAATGTCCTCACTGATTATTTTTATCTTGTCTGCTTATGTCATCATTCGCTGAGAGGCCAGACACTGCGTGCTGACCACATGACGTGGCTGAGGCACGGAGGGAGACCGAGCGGCTGACTGGTCCCCGGACACGAGCCCCCTGCCCTTTGCTTCTCGTGATCGCTGCTTAGCTCCTGAAGGAAAGAACATCGGCATCTAAACTCAGAGAATTTCCTCTCGCAGCTGCCCTCCCTGGTGACATTTCGGCCCTCAGGTTCAGGTTTTGACTTTCAGATGTCACCCCCAGAAAGAACACACCCATTCTCTTCTTCGGCTCTAAGTCCGGACATCAAACCTTTTCACTACATCTCTCTCTTCTGTGCTTGCCATCGTTTGGGCCCTTAGTGGTTCATTTTGGATATTTTCAGCTGGTCTCTCCGTCTGTGACTCCTTCCCTTTGTGTCTAAACTCAACGACCGATTTCTTGATTTTGGTTGTATTTCCATTTGATCCCGTCGTGGTAAGTCCTGTCTTTCGTTGACATGTTCGACGTCAATTTTCGATCCCGGCTGCTGTGTCTTCGCACGTACTGGAGGGGGCTGCTTTCCATTTCTGTCTGATAAGCCCCCCCACGCTCGCTGCCATTAGCTCTGGTTTTGTTTTGATTTTCCTACCATGTTCTTTCATCATCTCATATTCATGTGTACTAGAGAACACACATGAGAAATCAGACAAATAATTTGAGACCTAGGATGACGTGATCTGGTGCCGGGTGCCGGGACAGCACCTCTGGGATGCCTGGTGGCAGCATGCCAGGGCCAGAGGTTCAGCCTCTGAGGGAGCTATTTCTGATTCAGTATTGTTCTTCTGAGGCAGCCCCTTTGGGGTCTCAGTGTAAAGAAATGGAGGTTCGCCAGGCGTTCCCGTTGCCTCTGCCCTCCGCTCGAGGCGGTGATAGGTACTACTCGGTGGCTCAGACTCCGCTTCTTCCTCTGAAATGAAAACAGCTCCAGAAGAAAAGGCGGCCGGAACACCAGGTGCATCCTCACCTGTATTCCCAGATCCTGGTCCTGTGATCCTTCACTGTATCCTGCTGACTCCCTGACACCTTCAAACGGCAGTTTTGAACGCGCTGACCTGCATGGCCGTGTCTTCGGGGATGCTGGGTGGGAACGAGGTGGGGGCCCTCCTCACCCGCGCGCCCTCCGAGACAATCCCCCTCATTTCCACGGCTTCGGGTACCAACGGCACGTGAGACCACCAACTCCAAGCGTGGGTCTCCAGCACCGACCTGCCTTCGGAGCACTAATCCTGTGCATCCAATTACTTTTAATCATTTCCACGCGGATGTCTCAACAGCATCTCAGACTTGCTCTGCCCAAAACAGAATTCTCGATTCTCTCCGCCCCAAACCAAACACACGTCAGAGTCATTCTCAGCATCGAGACTTTTCCAGCCCGGTGAAGGTGCGACCGCCTACCAGGTCGTTCACCAAAACCTCAGGAGTTTATTGCTTACTTCGCTCACACCATGTCAACAGCTGACCCATCTGCAAACTGTGTGGATTCTACCTCCAAAGTATCTACCAGAGTCAAGTCTGTCATAGCCACTGCCACCACCACGCCTGTCCACATCGCCATCGTCGACAGCCCCAGAAAGCCCTTCTCTACTTCCGTTCTTTTTCCTCCCCGACCCATTTTCCGCACAGCAGCAAAGCGCTCGGTGGGAAACGTGGAGCAGATCTTCTCACGCCTCTGCCTGGTACGACTCAGAGCTTCTCACTCCACTCCGAGTAGAGCCCGAAGTCCTCTATGGCCTTGAAGACCCTGCACGATGCGACTCCCGGTTCCCCGGGACCCGGCCTCACTCATGCCCGTCTCCCGTCAGCAGGCTCTGACCCCACGGCCACCCTCCTGGCCTGCGACCAAGCGAACCCCGCTGCACCTGGGGCTCCCTCGCCTGGACCGCTCACCTCCCGCCCCCGGTCCTGTGCAGCTGGTGCCTCGTCAACCTTCTGGCCTCCGATCAGATGGGGCTGCCTCAGAAAGGAGACGCCAGTCACCACCCACGTCGTCACCTGGTTTATTGTCTTCGTGGCATTCGCTACAATACACGATGCTCGTTTATCTATTTGTGTGCTTGTTCTGCCACTCTCATCCCAACGCAAGCCTCGAGAGACCACGGACTGTGTCTTGCTCACGGCCACATCCCAGCACCTGCCTGGCACTGAGGCTCAGAGTCGCTGAGCAACTTGCTCGAGGCCACGCAGCTGGCGAGGAGCGAGGCTGAGAGGTGATCACGGACGTTCATGGTGGGGCCCGCGTTCCTCCCCGGCTCCGGACGCTCTCTTGCCAGTCACGCTGCACACTTCTGGGGAAGCAGCCATGTCGTTTCCCTTTACTCAAGCCCTTCCAATTAACGAGAGCAATTCATCACTAAGCAACCTCTGCGACTCAACTGCATAATGGGATTGGTATCAGAACACGCTGTGCAGTTGCTATGAGGGTTAAACGATGAATACCTTCCAAGTGCTTAGAGCGTCGCCTGGACCACAGCAAGCACTACACGAGCACCTGCTAACAGACATGCTCAGTGAGCACCTTCTGTCTGTCCAGCATCGCGGCGACAGGAGATGAGATGCAGTTTCCACGCACTTCCGTCAGATAAACTCAGTGATGGTTTTCAGTGCTTAAAACTGCATGCTGGAGCGACAGAGAAACTGCGCCAGCGACCACCCGCCTGCGCCAGGCACTGTCCTAAGGACTATGACACCTGTGTCTTTTTACCCTCACCCCTCCTACGGCCTAGCGGTGTCAGGGGCCATGTCAGTGTGGAGGAAACGCACGACCGGCATCAGCTGGGTGCAGGAGGGGGCTGGGACCCGGGCACAGCGCTCTGCACGGCAGGGGTAAAGGTCACGTCCACGCTATAAAATGTCACGTGAGCTCTTGTTTAACCAGCAGAAGCACGAAGCAGCTCTGTGCGGAAGAATGCACATCATATCGTTTAAACAGAAAAAAACACTGAACTTAATGTTTCTAATTTAAAGTTTTAATTTAAAAAAGAAAAAACAATTATCGAAACCTGCAAAGTCATTTCCACTGACATAATTGACTGGCTGTCATGAGATCTGATGAATGAGTTAATACCGTAACCACCACGTTTAAAGGAAAAGCTTATCTTTAAAATTCGTATATATCGTAGATGGTAATCAAATTCATACCGTAAAATATCACTTAAATGAGTTTTGACCTAAAAAAATCTAAATTATGATTAAAAATACGTAGGGAAGAAGAAAACAGATTTTTATCAAATAAATGCAAGGGAGAAAAATCTGAATTTTGAAAACAAGGTTTTTGAATTGATTTTCCATATATGGGCCACTGTAGCTACCATTATCAGAACCTTGGACAGCACTAAGAGGCCCTTTTCCCCTCCAAAGGGCTGGTTTTGTATTAGATCTTAAATGTTAAGGTTCTTCCTCAACTTCTCTGCATTTTAAAAGTCTTAATTTTACTGACTCTCATGTAAAAATTGATTCCTTTATGTTTATGTGCAGAACTTACCAATATGGCACATGTATTTTTTTTCCAAAGTCTTCCTTCTGTAAACGCTGGTGATTTTTGTTCCAATCTTTGTTTATTCATTTGAGGAGAGGTTAAAGGACAGTAAAAAAGCATTTAAACAACAGTAAAATCATAGCTGTTGTTATAAGAGCAGCATATCAGTGCCTTCAACACGATAATTGACATAGACAGACATGTGTAAAATATTAAATTTTGATTTAAAATTTGCTAATTGGTAGCCCAAACGACCACAATCATCTCTCTCTATCCCATTTCACAAAATGGACATGTAAGTAGTCTGCAAAGTCCTAAGGTTAGGTTCAGAAGTTACTGAACAAATATGCATATCAATATTGGCTTCCAAAAACCCCCCACACCCGTGAGATCTATTAACATGGGTATACGTTATGTACACACACACGTGCATATATGTTATGGCCAAATTCTAATAGTATATTACTAAAATTGTGAAAATAAATATTTTTGAAATATTAGCATCCACTGTCTGAGGTATTAAAAAATCATCCTGCAAATACTTGGACCCAGTGGCCAGCACAAAGCCTTTCCCTGCTACCTTTGAAAACGAAGCTGGCTGAAGAATTGAATTGCTTTGTCAGTTGGCTCTTGAAAGCAATGATATGGTCACAAAACTTGCTGTGACCGTTCTGTCTCTACACATTCTGTAAGACTGGCCTGCCCTTTCCCCTCCTTCTAGATGACTGAGCGTGGCGGCGATTTAATCCCCTGCAGCACGTAAAACAAGGGTCTCGGGCGCTCCTCTCCGCTGGCAGAGGACAGGGAGGCTGTTGTGCTCAAGAATTAATCTGTCCGCGGGCATCAAAAGCAGCCACAATGCCGCCATCAGCATGTTTTCAGTACGCAAGCCCACATTTCCTCCTTAGAAAACACATAGCCATTACTCCATTCTGTATTCCCACAAGGCTCCCTTTTATTTATTTGTGTTTGTTATTGTATGGCTTATACTGACATGTTTGTGTGATTCCACTGGTGTGCATACATCCATTGAGAGAAGAAAAAACAGAAGTGTCTATTGCGGACTTGTTAAAAGGAAAAAGGGACTCCCACTGTTTCTTCCCTTCGGCCAGGCTTCTATGTAGAGAGCAGGGTTTTAACTCTTTGCGTCCCAATGACTTCTTTGTGCATTGTAAATTCTGCAATGGCTTCTTTACCGGAAGAATTGTCGTAAGTGAGAGAAAAAACGTTATTTGTAGATTACCACAATCCCAGAAGGTGACATTTCTTCAGAGTTATACAGACTATGTTGGATAGCACAGGGAAGGTCTTTTATTCTTAACATGCTTAAGCTATTTCTACAAAGCAATTTAAGTATGGCTACGAAGCAGCTTAGAAGCACTTTACTTTGGGACAATCAGTATTTCTGGAAAATTTCTGGTTGGCTCCTTGTTTTTATTTTGGAAGGTTCCACACGAATCGTGCGATCTCTAGGGATTTTAGTTTAGTACACGGCTGTTCAAGACAATATGTTTTAAGCGTCCACAACACGACCACCCAGGAGAGATTTTCGATGATATGATCTGGGTGTTTACAAAGATTTCAGTGCTCACGTAATCTGGTTCTACCTCTAATGTGAACATCTGCCTGCCTGTCTGTCTGTCTGTCTGTCTGTCTATATATCTATCTATCTATCTACCTACCTACCTACCTACCTACCTGAGACAGACAGACAGACAGACATAGGTCAAATGAACTCCTGCTCCCTAAAGTTCCTTTTGCAAGTCCAGCAAAGCCGTGGCCAAAGCTGAGCAGTGCGCCTTTTCGAGACACAGAGCTACCATTCACGCGGTGGCCGCACACAGAGCCGACCAGAGACCAGTCCCTCCCCGTTTTTCGGAGGCGTCAGCCTTTAAACGTCATGCGTTTGGGGAAGTCTGATTCTAGGGTGATTTGGCACGAGAAGTGTTAATGGCCCGCAGCCCTCTCTCCCCCCGCTCAATTCCAAAGGGACAGGGCTCAGTGATGACACGGCCCAGCACCTAAAATGAAGAGGGAGAGCACTCTATTCTTCCGCATCTCTCGAATTAATTAACTGGAAACGAGTCTTGTCAATGTTTTGGAAAGGCAGAAGGGGTGAAGAGATTGCTAGAATTAATCACAGCGAGAAACTACTTTGGCCGCCGGCCAGAGTTCAGAAAACCCAACGGGATGAGGAAAAGAAGAGGAACGAGGCTGATCCGCCATCTGAAGGAACAAATGGGACCCCGGCGAGCGTCGAAGTCTTTGCCAAGGAAGGGACGGGTGCTCCACAAGAAGAGTTTATTATCTGCTGCCACAGGAAGTACAGTATGTGACTTAAATGCACATCGTATCCATGGGGACAAAGCTAATCAGACAACTACATTTTAAAGCAAAGAAACAACAGAACACTCATGTACTTTTACTTTTAAGCTTAAACACATTTAACTCTATCACCAAAAAGATTCACGAGTTTCTAAACTTGTACTTAAGAAATCTTTAAACGCTCGCAATTTCACGTACTGCCGAAGATGAAAAAATCCGTGAAACAGGCCCCCCAAATTCAGGTATTTATATGGAGCGTTGATTCACTAAAAAGAAAAAAAGAAACAAAATTGCAGATATAACGCAGTTACAAGAATCATCACAGAAAAAAAAATACAGAGAATTTTCATCAGTGATCAGAAATAAGTGAGAGAAATCTGACAACCCGTTCAATATTATATAAGTTCTCTGTTCTTTTCACTGTAGTCAATATAAGCTATACTTCAAAGGAAATCTAATTCCTGTCAGAAACTTTTGGACCACGTAACAATTTTGATATTCTTTTTCTATTTCTCATCCTAGAATGAGTTTGATATTTTAACTCTTTTAAGAAAATGGCAGCATGAAGCCTGAGAAAAAATTCTTGGCAATTCAATGTGGGGCCTTCTTTGCCATTTTAGAAGGCAAAATGCTCCCATCTGCATTCGCGAGAAGGAACCTCGTCACGTCCAAGCTACTGGGGAAGCGGGAAATGCTTCCCACAAGCTGAGAGGGACACAGCTCACCCCGCATACTCACCGGCTGAGGGGCATCATGAATAGATTTCAGAATCAGCTTGTCACCCCTCTTTTCAACTTCGAAACCCATTTTTTTAAGGAGGGATGCGTCGACCAGCCCCTGCTCCTCCATGTTGGCAATCAAATCCTGGTTTTGGGTATTGTCTTCTGTCAGGTTTCGGATGGTGTACACCACCCACTGGGTCATAACTGGAAGCAGAGTTAAGGAATGTGCTGACACTTTCTCCCGTTCCAGAAGCTCCTGTGAGCACCGTCAGAGAGGACAGCGCAGCAGCCCTGCAAATCCAGACTCGGCAGGTTTTTCCTGAGAACGTGCTATGAACACGTATCCGAAGCAGGAAACACTTATAATGATATAGCACACGCGCGTGTGTCTGAGTGTGTGCGGTGCAGCCCCTGCCCACAGAGGCAGGCGCTCCATCGGGATGCATGAATGAACGAGGAAGCTGGGAGCAGCCCCTCGTGAAGTGTATGGACGCCAGTGTGCGTGCACGGCGCACGCGCAAGCACACGCAAGCACACGCTTACGCTCAGGTTAGAATACGAAAATCGTCTCGTGTCAAAAAAGCCTAGTTACAGTGTCCTGTGAGTCACCATGGAAGTTCCCTTGTTCCTTATTCTAAAGATGACGCTACGCTACAAA
>NW_006440626.1:336508-342890 GCF_000325575.1 Pteropus alecto
ACGAAAATCGTCTCGTGTCAAAAAAGCCTAGTTACAGTGTCCTGTGAGTCACCATGGAAGTTCCCTTGTTCCTTATTCTAAAGATGACGCTACAAAGCCTTAAAGGACCTGCTGGGTTTAGTCCGCACACTCGGGATCCCCAGAACGCACCTCGCCCTCACAGCCTCGGCCCTGATTCTAGATGTTCTGCACATCGTCCTTCACAGCAGACAGAAGACAACTCACGAAGAGGAGGATCTCGGCGCTATTTATGGAGGCCTTTGGTCTAGTTACCGGGGGCTGTGAGAACGCCGGGAAGGCACTGAACTGGTGCTCTACGGTGTTCTGTATCAGACTACGCCGACGGCTGCAAGGACCCCCGTCCGGTGTTGGATCCAGGGACATGTAAGAGACACCACGAATGGGGTCCTGGCACCCCCTGTTGGTCCACAGGCAGCAGCGAAGCGCCTAGGGAGGAAGCAACACTTTTTCCAATGACGAGAGGCGTCCCTGCCTCATTGGGGGGAAGGTGGCGGGAAAAATAAGCCCTGTCCCGATTATCAGGTGTTTCCCATGCTGGCATCTGATGCCAGAACTGGGGCATCTGTGTCCGCAGAAGGTATCAGGCCCTCTAGCCAAAGAGTCGAGGCCTCGGACCCTGTCCTGGTGCCCAGCACGGCGGTGAGGCCGCTACCCACACACCTTCGCGACGCAGGAAGCTGCAGAGAAAGGCTTCACTATGCATAAAGCCTGTGGCTCCTTCTCACAGTGTTTGGGAAAGAAAGTGAATCAAAGTTTTTCTAGTTCAATAACTTCAAAGGAAGACAGTAAAAGATGAGCCTGTGCCTAACGTCAGGCAAAGGCAACGTAGAAAACATGAGCAGTTTCACGTCCGGGGTGTGTTTTCTGCGGTTTTAAAGGCTGCTGCTCCATCTTTGCCCCTCCGGGACACTCACGCTGGTCCTCATTCTGACAAGGCCTTGCTGGCTCCCCGAGGTGGGCGGGGGCCTCACCCCTGATCGCAGCCTTGGCCCCACACCAGCCCTGGCTGCCACTCCTGCCTCTCCCAGCTCCTCCAGGACGGGGCTGTGGGCCGTCACAAAGAGGACCAGCGAATGCTTGGGCGACCCGCTGGTCTTTGGGGTGTAACACCAAAACCACCGGCAGGTAAATGACTAACCCTCTCCAGAGGGCACAGAAGAGGAACCGCTGGTGCCCGGCTGACGCGGACTCTATGTGATTAGCCGTCCCCCTTGGGTGGGGAAAAAGCTTTTATTTGACCATTTACCTGTCATCCTTTCATGACTAAGCTCAGGTCCTTCATGAGGCGCTATTTCTTTTCTGGAAATGGAATGCATACCAATACTCAAATGCGTGAAGCCTAAATTTGATTTTCTCCCTCTTCTACCATCACTAACCCCCACCCTGTCCCACGATATTGACGAATCTCTGAACAAAGCATCACTTGCTGTAACTGATTTTTCACCCAGGAGGACGTCACGATTCATCTCCTCACTTTCTGTAGGAAAAGAGAGGCAGCAATCGCGAGATCTGACCGAAGGAGCAAACGTTTGAGGGACGAATTTAGGTACGGAAATGCACATAAGATGGGAGAGTCCCGGTCAGCGCGTGTAATTCTCGACTGCGGGGCGGAAGCAAAGCCCTCCTTTCTGAGGCTCCCTGGTTACTTGCTCAACACGGCCGAAAGCAGAAAACGGGGTCCGCACCCTAGTGGGAGCTCCTGGCAGCTGCAGGGCCGTGTGGCTCGTGAATCCGAGAATCCAATGCCAGCCTTGTCACTGCCAGCTGCAGGTGCAAAGCGTCTCTGGAGGAAGGGGCCATCACCCAGAGCTTCGGATCACCGTGCGACCACAGACAGGCAGCACGGCCCCGCCCACCTCTCTCACACCTTAGGCTCCAGCAACATCGCAATGCTGGGTGCCGCCTGTCTCGCCACCTGTGGGTCCCTGACCTGGGACGGGTGGCGCTTCACCCTCGTCTGCCCTTCCTTTCTCAGACTCAGCTAAGCGCCGCCGCCCCCTGGAGGCCTTCCCTCACTGTCCTGGCTGTCCTCAGACGCCAGCTTAAATTAGGCATGTCTATTTGTTTCCAAAGCATCCTCTCTCAGCCCTCGTCACCTGCAGGCCCCTGCTCAGGGGTCTGGGGGCTACTCAGGGGCAAGAGCCACACCTGATCGATCTTTGCTTCCCCAGCATCCAGCCTGACTTCTGGCACGAAGCGGTTACTGGTCTGTGCATTGACGTGACGTAAGCTATGATTCGGCTCACACTTCTTTCTGTCTGCCCTGCCACCCGGCGAACTCCTGATGAGCAAGTCTGATTCACCTCTCTGTCCTCTGAGCCAAGCACCGTGCTGGGAAATGTTGGCTGGACGTCTGGACGAGTGAACGCTATCACCCATTCACCACGGGGTGGGGCCGTGGTGGCGCGGCAGTGACCCACACAGGCTGGCCTTTTCCTCCTGGTTCTCCGTGTGGTTTCCTGACTCAGGGCTTTACGGGGTTGACAGATTAGATGAAAGTAAACCCATATAAATGCAACCCAGGCGAGGAAGCTGAACTGTGTAAATAAAAGGCCCACGACAACAAAACCCCAGGAGAAGCCCCCGTGAAGGGATGAAAGGGCGGATTTAATCACGTCCATCTGGGGCGGCAGCTACCGCACTGTGTTCGAAGCATCTCGCCCTTGCAGGGTTTGGGAGCTCGTGTCTGCAGACACACACCATCCCTGTGCGACATACAGGAAAGGAGGGGCACGGGAGGGAACGAGATCCACGAAGACCCCCCCGACGATGAGCCCCGTGTGCGCCCAGCGAGGGCACCGAGGGCACTGCTCGCAGCTGGGCCAGCACGACTTCAGACACGAAACCTCACGGTCAAGACTTCACGAGGAGCAGACTCCTGGCGTGGCGGCCAAGCGGACGACCTAACAGAAGCATCGAAGCCCAGAGCAGAAGCGGCATCCTGTTCCTCTTCCAAAATGGCTCTTCAAAGGACAAAAAGATGTGCGAGCAGGGGGAGCGGGAGGAGTTGGGAGGCGTGTGGCCACACGACCGCATCGGAGCCCACTCCTTTTCAGTACCTCAAAAATCGGAAATAGCAAATCAACAACAGCAGAACCCCGACACTTGCCACTGCAACGTGTAGATCACATTCCTATGTTACAAGTGGAACCATCCGATTTCCTCTTTAAGGAGGACGTCACCAAGTGAGAACACTGCGTGCCGCGACACACTCTCCCTGGGCAGACGTGGCTCCATCCGAGCCCCAGCACTGTGGGGTTTGCGTGGTCTATGTACAAATTAAACCCCACACGAAAGTCCTCTCATTTCCTCCTCCTTCAAGCGAGAACACTTTACCACGACTGCCTAGGGTGTCGACTTCCTCGTAATTTAAAAAGCGCTTTGCTACTCTTTTCATAAAATCTGAGCTGAAAAGAGAGACGCTGTGGCGAATGCACGAGGCTGGCTCATGAATATGCATGACCTTCCTTGCTGGTGCGCCCTGAAAGGCTGAGAGCCTGGGCAGCTCGCAGACCCAGGCAGCCTGAAGTGTCACAAGGGAGATTAAAGCGCGTCCAGTTAATATTCACATGGCCCCCTTGTTTCCTCTCAAAAAAGAGACAGAAAGAAAGAGTGGGGGAGAAAATGAAACATCTTCTAACGTCCCTAATCCTACCAACACTCGAAGTACTTTCGTGTCTGCTCGGCTTCAGAAAGCGCTTCTAACGTTTCCATAACTACTATAAACAGGAGGCCTGGGCAGTCCGTCACAAAACTGCCTTGAAAGAAGCCTGTGACCAGCGCTGGAGTGAGGACGCGGCAGGGCTGGCCGGCGCGCCAACAGAGCACTCTGGGGTCACGGGCCGCAAAGACGACAGTGGCGACAGCACCCGGAGGCCGCTGTGCCTGGAAGGTGAAGGTGGGAGGCTGCCCGTGGGACTCGGAGACTGAGGGTCCGCGCACGTGAGCTGACGAGATGTTAGCAGAGCAGAGACATGTAGGCTGGACGACAGCACGATACAGAAAAAGTCAAGACCAGGATGGTACTAACCCGCAGAGTTGTGTGCCAAATTCACTTTTACAGTCAGGCGAATTAAAACACTAAAATCGGAACTGTGTGACGAGAAAGGTTCCATCTGACTACAAAAGGCAACCTTTTTCGGCTCCCAGAATCATGGTAAAGGCCCGTAGGTTACTAGGACTCGGCTCTCACAATGACAGGGACTTTGTTCTGGTCCTTGTGTGCTCTGTGTGTGTGCAGAAGACTGCTAAGAATGGGCTGGCAAATGGGGGCCCGTGTTTTTGTATGGCCGCAAGTTAAAAAGTTTTGTGTTTTTAAACGGTTGGAAAAAATCAAAAGAACAACACTAATCTGTGACAGATAAAAATTATTTGAAACTCAAATATCAGTATCCAATAATAAAGTTTTATCAGCACACAGCCACGCTCATGCACTTACTTATGCCTCGTCTGTGGCTGTTTCATGCTGCAGCAGCTGAGCCGGGTGGTTGGGACAGAGACAGCACAGGTGCCAAAGCCAACACTACTTACTAAATTTCAACCCTGAAGTTGGCCAATCTCTGCTATAGAACATGGAAGGCACTGATAAACATCTGTTGATTAGATAAGTGAGCTTTTAAAAGTACTGTCACTGAAAAACTTAGTATTATTTAAATTAAAACAATTTAAATGTGTTACAAGATTCTACTGACTTTTCAGCATATGTGCACACGCTATCTACGAATGTTTTATGTATCTACAGGTGTGTAATGTATCTAATACATATGTATACAACACACATATGTATCATCTGTAACAGCTACATTCTAAGGTGGATTTTGATTTTTAGACAAGCCCATTTACGGCAAGGGGTTTAGGTACCCCAAACTTTCCAGAGCACACTCCTGAGCAGGGTGCAGAGCACACGTGATAAAGCTGCTCTAAGGACAGGGCACCACCAGGCGAGCCTACTCCGTCAGGCTTCCGCAAAACCGTGTGATTACCTGCCACGTCACAGCGAGGATGCTTCGCAGCTCCATAGCTAAACTGATACCTCCCCGGACAATGGCAGGACCACGCACCTTTCCACGATGCGAAGCAGATCAGTGTTTAAATGGTTCTTACAACGCTTTACATTGCTAAAAACCAAAATTCCTCCAGATATGCCAGTTTCTATCAGCCAAAGAGGAAAAAAGCACGGGGCGGGCGTGGGTAGGCTGACTTGTCTTCCTGCTGTCCCCCGGGGGACCCTGTTCTCTGACCCCGTCTGCAGGAGTCCTAAACAACCCGAGGGAAAGAAAAGGCGTTTCCTCCACTGCTGCCCAGGGTCTCCTGCTGGGGGAGGGGAGACCTAGCCACGCCACAGGGGACATCGGAGTGAAGATGGAGACAGAGCGGATCTCACATGGTGGAGGGGAGGGGAGCACCAGCGGGCGCTGCGGGGTGGGCGGGAAATGCGGGGACCTGGGGACGGAAGGCAGCGGGGGCGGGGTGAGGGGACGAGCGACGAGCGCGTGGCCCTCCAGAGGGGTCTGCCCACGCCCGCCGCCCACGCCCGCCCCACACGCAGCTCCTGCCAGGTCGCGCTCCGGACGCAGATGCTGCGGGCGCCTTTCACCGCGACGTGCATTTCACTTCCCTTCATCCGCTGTTGCCGTCCGCGCTCCACCCTCGCCGTCCGCCTACGCTCTTCTCGTCCGAAAACTCGAGTGGACGTCTGTGCTGTGCCGCGTCCAGCCAGGGTCTCCCTGCGTGACGCTGGGAACCAGCGTGGGTTCCGTGACCACCACAAACCGCCATTTGGCTCCCTCTTCCTTCTCCAAATTGCTGGTCTATCTGGCATCTAACTTCCCCGTGTTTCTGTGTTTAAATACGAGGGAGCATCTGTGGTTCAAGTGTTTCGGCGTTGTGCTGATACGTATCTTTTAGGTTTTATAGTCTATCTACAGCATTTATAAATAAATAGTTGTGTACCCTCTAATTTTCCAATTAACACTTAATTGCTAATACTGAGTGTGGTAAAAAATAACAGAAGAGGAGGAGGGAACAAATAATTGCCAGATTTGTGAATTATAGGTCACCATCTTAAAAGTATAAATTAATTCTTGTGTTTCTTACGTGCTACGAGGAGCAAAGAGTTACAGTCTTGATTGAGGGAGAAAGTCACCTCAGAAACACCGTTCCTTTGAAAGCAGAGCCCACTTGTCTGGCCCTGAAATCCCCAGGGAACCGGACATCAAAGGAAGTGGTATGAAGGGCCTGCAAAACACGGCCGAATCCTGACAGAACTACGTGACACCAAGGCCTGTGCGTGACCCGAGGCAGCACCTTCCGAGGCCCCCGAAACAAAGGCCACAGTCTGGGTGCACACGGCCTCCTTTCC
>NW_006440626.1:343127-345569 GCF_000325575.1 Pteropus alecto
TCCCCTCCCCCCGCTCACCGGGCCCCACCACCTCGGCCTCAGCACACAGGAGGAACCCCGAACCCCGTTCTCCGTCTGGACTCCTCCGGGCTAGGAACACAGCGTCCTTTCCAAGGCCCAGACACATAAAGCACACGGCGGGACAGGCCGCTGCTGTCGCCTGCACTAACTAGCAAGCCTGTCGGCTGGGCCGTGAAGTAACTAACAGAAGAGGACGCCCCACTCCCTGCTCGGACACGGCCACCACGTGCACGCCGCACTCCGAAAGCCCTGTGGCCTCGGCCTGCAGGTGGCCTCACGTCCACGGGGTCTGCTGGTGAAGGACCCGACAGCACTGAACTAATTTTGTGCACTGTATGTTCTGGAATCGTTTTACTGACCACTTGAAAGCACAGCGTGGTAGGAAGCAGTCACAGCCTGGCATCTGTGTCACAGGACAGGTTTCAGGATCAGAAACAACCAATACCACTTCTAACTGAAACCACACTAAAGGGCTTCGGGGCCACGAAGTAGTTCCATTTGTACCGGGGCAGCACGCCAATGTCACTTCTGAGTCGCTAGGCGAGCCGCTGCGTCTAACGTTCGGCCGAGTGCCTGGCACTCAGCAGCAGCTCGGTCAGCGATGCGGGCGGCCCCTCCAGGGCCCGCCATGCTGGTGTGCCCTCCCGGCCACCCGCCCTCTCTCGTGCCACTTCTCTGTCTCGTCGCTGTGTAATTCTGACTCCCACTACACGGCGTGCTCTCACCTGCATGCTGGGCGAGTGCCCCCTGGGGCCTGGTTCTGCCTGCTTGTATGGGGGCGCAGCACCCCCAACCCTCCCGTCGGCTCTGGGCTGCGAGTGAGGTGTTGCTTAGTAAATGCACGCAGACCCCAGTGTTAAACAGCACCGGCCTTCATGCTGCAGTTAGAACCATCAGGGACAGGCGCCCCGGACGCGACAAAAGACACTTCCAAAGACAACGGCGTTGCCCAGTGCCTCGTCCACACCCAGGGTCACACCCAGATGGCAGCGGGAGAGCGGGTGACGGAACCTGAGATCTCAGGGTGCTGACAGAGGCGTTCGTGGACAGAGGCCCGTGGAAGCTGAGCAGACATGGGAGGCTGGAGGCCCCTTCTGCCAGCTGAGAGGGCGCTCGCACAGCACGCTGCACTCCCTGGGCTAAGGGAGTTATGGGATAGGCTGGCTGAATGAACGTCTATTCATGGAGCACAGGCTGCCTTCGATGCAAGCAACGCTTTGCAAGAATTTAACACTCTCACACATAAGCCGAGGCTTATTATCTTATTTTATCTGCATGAAACAGTGACAGTAATAATTCAATGAAGACAATTGCGGCAGCTCTGACACCCCCAGGACCCACGGTATGGGTCGGGGGCTGTTCCAGGCCCTCACAGAAGGCATTCAATCCTCACAAGCACACTGTGCAGTAGGCACCATTATCCTCATCCTGCTGATGAGAACACTAGGACACAGGAGGCTAATGACATGTCCAGGGTTACAAACTTGAAGTGGCCGAGCCAGCATGTGGACCCGGGCTCCAGCAACGCCCTCGAAAGCACTCGGCCACACCGCCCCGGGTACTCGTCGGGGGCCACAGTGACAAGGAGAGGCCTCTGTAGGAGGGCAGCGTTCTTCCCGCTGAGTCTGAGTGCAAGCTTTTCGACTACGCCCACAGATCAATGATAGAAACAGGTTTCATGATACCTGGAATAGGGTCCCTTTCTCTTCAAAGAAATCCCAGCGCATAAAATGAGCTCGCAAACACCAGTCAGAGTGAACCAGCTCTGCCAACGCATTTGGAAACAGATCAACAGCTCAAAATGATATTAACGTTTGAGGCAGAAAAAGAAAGTAACCCCGCCTCAGTTACAGAAGGTGAGCCTCGGTCCCCTGCTACTGGATTTCCGGATGAACACAGCAGCAGAGGTCAGCGCAGTGCCGACACATGCAGCCTTAACCGAGGCTGCGGCGTGGAGCCTCTGGCGGGATTCAGACTAGACAGACAGCAGGCCCCAGGGTCAGGGAGCCTGCTCACTCTGCATGTGCTAGGCGCCTAAGCATGTGTTAACACCATCCTGAGTCAAATTTGTCACTAGTCACGTGGGGAAGTTCCACTCTGCGGATCAGCCACGGCCATGCTGGCCTGCCTCTCCCCACCAGCCCCAGCCCCAGCCCCCACCCCACCCTCCCTAGCAGTTCCTAGGGCTCACCAGTCAAGGGCGGGTGGGCCTGCAGGCTCGGGCAGGCACAGACAGAGGACAGGTGTGCTTCCCAAGGATTCTATGCTGCAAAGTCAAGATAGGAGGGTGGCAGTTCCCATGTGCGTTGTCTGCTTCTGTTTCTACTCTCTCAGGTGAGCTGAGTGCTAAGTGCGGCCCTCTAATATTTGCTTTTCCTCAGTAAGGGAGCAGCACTGCCGAATCCATTTTAAAGTCAAGAC
>NW_006440626.1:345667-352956 GCF_000325575.1 Pteropus alecto
ACTCTGACATACTGGAAATAAATACCAACGATACTTTGGGCTATTTAAAAGCCAAGTTGGTCACAATAGTGACACTGAGTTCTAAAGCTCTTTCTTCACTCGTCTCTTAAAACTTCTAAAGTACTGAGTATCTCGTTGGGGTGTGTGAGTGGGGGGGGGAATGTTATTCAATTATAGAAACCTAATACATGAACAACTTTTCCCTCCTCTCTATAAACAGGATGCTTCTCGATTCTCGTACTGATATTACAGCAAGGGATTTAGATATAAACGGAAACTCAAACTGCTCATCAAAGATCCGAACGTCTCGCAAAAATTTCATGATGATGTGTTCACGCGTCTGACAAATATGAAGGCATCATGCTCAACACCATGGACACGATAATCAACAGGACAGTCGGTGGCACCGACATTCCAGAGAGGACGCGGGCACTAAACCAAACCCCAAACCAGGTGGGGTGAGCGGATGAGGCGCAGCTGCAGGACAGTGCACTGGACAAGGGAGGCTGGAGGCCTCTCTGAGGAGGTGACAGTGAGCAAGACCCAAAGGATGGAGAGGCCAGGCACCTGGCGAGCTGGGAAAGGCGAGAGCAGGCGGCAGAGCAGACGACGCAGAAGCTGAGCCCAGAGGTGACGAGGGAAAAGGCGTGCGGAGGGCGACGGGAAGCGAGGCGGGGGGAAGCGGGGGCCGATCCGTCCGGCATTTCAGGCTGCATTTTATTCTAGTCCAGTGAGAACCCGCTGAAAGGCCGAAGTAGGAAAATCAAAAGCTCTCTTCGACGGCTGAGGGGAGGTGCTGTGGAGGGAGGCAGGGGAGGAACTGGAGAGCAACCAGGAGCCCCCACGGCGAGAAAGGTTCTAGCAGAGGACACACTTGGACTCGAATTCTGGCTCTGCCATTTTAGAAGCCAGATGACTCTGGGTAACTTCTATAGCCTCACCAAGTAAACCTGGACAGGTCACATGTGAGGACAGCAGGAGGAGACATCTGTCATGTGCCTTGCCCAGCATCTGACGCACAACACGCAGCATACCTGTGGGCCATGGGAGCTGCCCAGCTCCAGCCTGGGGCCCCGGGGAGGCTAAGGGGCACCAAGCTCCCATCGGGCAGGTGGCTTGACTTCCCTTTGCCTCAGTTTCCTCGTCCATACAGTCGGGGGAGGCAAAATGATTTCCCGATATGCCAACAGACAGCACAGGACGGAGATTAAATTCTTAGGCCATGGGGTTGGCACATCCAGGTTCTACCTGCCATTCCTGACGCCTACCAGCCCATGGTCTGAGCCCACTACCAAACTTTTCTGTCTCTAATCCCAATCTTTTGCAAAATGGGGATAAGAGCAGTATCGATCTCACAGTAACACAAAGTTTAAATAAAATCACAATGCCTCGCATGAAAGAGGCACTCAGTAAATGTCAGCTATTTTTGTTATAACAACACAGATCTGTCATTGTTGTTACTGTTATGGGTATTCATCCCGAGGTCAATAAAGGTGGGATACAGATTTTGGGTATCACAGAAAAATCTAGGTCATTTAATGTCAATAAAAGCCCGACTATTCAGTTATTACACCAGTCGGCCCCCGAGCCGCCGCCACTCCACCCAGGGACGTGGGAGCTAATTTAGTGCACCTCCCGAGTCACTTTCTCAGCCAGCTTCGGATGCCACATACAGATTTCGTTAAACACCGTTTCTTAAAGTTTCTTCATGCTCCCTTTACCAACCTCTGCCAAAAGGATGGAAAGTAAAGGCAACCACCTCGGAAGGAGGAAGGAGCAGAGACGCTGTGCGTGTTACGCTCACGTGTTTACTCAGTAAGTACCAACTAAATGCCTGTGACACCCAAAGTCCGGATGCCGCAGAGGTCCTGAACTTCCAGGGAACAAACAGGTCATTACGAACTGTCACAACAGCTACAGTACTAGACGACAGGACAAGAGGAAACAATAAACTGGGATCATGGAAGACTTCTCCCAATAAGTAACAGTTAAATCAAGTGGAAAGAATATGGAGGCACTGGCCAGCGTAGATGACAGGACGCCGGGCAGAGGAACAGCATGTGCGAGTCTGGTACGATGAGCTTGGGGCGCCAAAGGAAGGAGAGGGAGGCCAGAGCGGGGAAGGCCTAGGAAGATGTGCCCCCTGCTCCAGCCAGCACTCACGACACGCCATGACGACGAGCAGAGAGGGAAATCAGGTGTGGTTTGCCCTCAGGGAACTCGCAATCAAGTACGGGTGGCACGCCCAACTGAGGACAGGTCACGAGCTCCTGGGGGGACAGCAGAAAGGCGTCCTGAGGGTGAGGTCATGGCTCCTTCCCCTGGGGCAGCTGAGTGCCTGTCCTTAGGCCCAGCACTGTGCCCGCTCCCACCTGCCTGCAGGCTCCGCAAGAACAGTGTCTCCTCCTTGGTCAGCACTGTACCCCAGCAGCCAGCACAGTGCCCGCCACACAACAGGCTGACACTCAAGAAAATACCTGCCGAACAGACGAACGAAAGTAATAATACAGACACCGCTGAACCCAGCAACACAGGAAAAGGACAACGTATGAAACGCTGGTTAACACTGGACATTTGTCCTACCTGATCGACATGACAGCCACGATGATTAGGACAGCGCAGGCAATACTCCGAACAGAGACTAGAGAGCCAGAAACAGAATCGTGCCCACAGGACAATGATCTATGACAAGGTGGCCCTGCAGAGCCAAGGGTGAGAGGACGTCTTTTCAACTCTGGGACAACTGCATAACCACAGGGGAAACGTAAAGACCGAGCCCCCACTGCTCACCACAAACGAGGATTAACTTCTGACAGATGACAGGTCTAAATGGGAAAGGTGAAACTATAAAGCTTAGATGAAAACAGAGAAGAATATTCTTATATCCTCAGGGTCTTTGGTAAGACACAAAAGCCACTAACCATAGAGGGAAGAAAAATTCATCAAACCACCACAGAAGTCAGGAGAGAGTGTGGCTGCGGGGACCGGCACTGGGTGAGAAGGGGCACGAGGGGCCCGTGGGGACCGCTGTGCACTGTCGCCTGGGAGACGGGCACGAGGGCCGAGGCACTACTTACGACTTTGTGTTTTACTATGTATAAGTTACGTCTCGATTACAAAAAGATGCCATGAAGAAAACGAAAAGCAAAATAAGCCCAGGAGAGAGATTATTTCAACACACATAAATAAAGAATTGATATCCTGAACATAAAAAATTCCTATAAATCAATTTAAAGAGAGAAAACATAAATATAAGCACAAAAATAAAAAATTTAAAAAATCAAACAGCTTCTTCATGACACAGGAAAACCAAAAGGTCGAGAAACACAAAAATGTGCTTATTACTAATTAGGAAAATAAAAATTATATCACAACAACATCAGAAAGGCAAAATGTAAAAGTCCAGCTACATTAAGTGTTGCAAGAATGTAGGGAATTCTCACACACTGCCGAAGGGAGTATAATTTTGAAGCTTAGCATCATCTAGAACAAAGCTGAAGATACATAAGCCACAAAAACTCCATACCTAGGACAAAAACCTCATGCTCGTGTGCCAGGACACACACACCGTACAAAAATGTCCATAGCGGCAGTAATCCTAACAGCCCCAAAGCCGAAATAAACCAAGTGCCCACCAACAGGTAATGAATGAATGAATGTTAAATTTTCTTGACACATTATACAGCCAACTACGTGCAACGATTTGGCTGACTCGCAGTTACGATTTTGAATGACAAAGACAAACAATGCAAGCCACAATTCCACTTATAGAAATTTCGAAATGGCCAACCCAGAGCACAGCGTGTGGGAATGCAGACACAGGGCAGGTGGCGCCCGGCCGAGTCAGGCTCGTGGGCAGCTGGATGGGAAGGGGTTCAGGGAAGCCTGGCTGTGTTTTCTGCCTTGGCCAAGGTGTTGGTTACACACGTCTGCTTTATAATTATTTGCAAACAGTACATATATAATACACTCTTTACTTTTTGGTAGCTATGTGTTATTTCAAAAAAACTTTGAAAAATCACGATCGCGACAGAACTAAGACGAAGTGTGGGCTGGTTTGCCAAATGCTGTTCACGTTCCACCAACGAGACAGTGCTAAGAAATACTGTCCCCTGACACCTCGAAACACCTGGCGAACTACAGGGCCCAGGATGTGCAGCCATGCCCAGCCCGGGCCTCTGCCTGACTGCGCCGGCCTTTCCTGCTCGAGATCCTGCTGGGATTTCCTGGTGCTAGAGCTGCACTAGTTTCTGAAAGTGGTTTAGGAGAGAAAAACAGCAGAAGTTTTGACTCTGACACATTTTGGTTTCTCTCCAAAATTGGGAAACTGCTTTGACTTTTTACGGGCTTTTCCGACCCTGACCCGGAAGGTGCTGCTCTCCGTGTGCTTCTGACAAAGTCGTCATTCTGTGAGCCCGTGTGAGAGTGTAAAATCAAGCCATTAACCGAACACGCAGACAAGAATCTTTTGTAAAAGCAGGGCATGCCGCAGTCATGTGAAAGCTCAAGGGCCGGGGGGGCCGGGGGGGGCCGTCCCCGCTGCAGAATCGCCACCCACCTCCGACTTCTGCTCGTGCCCCGCTTCTGCCCACCAGCGAGGCTTCTTCATGGCCCGGGCCTGTTTTCTGCTGCACTCACTCAACCCTGAAGAGCAGGTCTGTCCATTCTCTAAACGGCCTTTGCCGGCAGCTCAGAGAAACCAAGTGACATCGCGGGTGGGGTGGCTGGGGCTCACCAGCCACAGGGCAAGGCCTGCTGCGCTGGGGTCAAGTCTGTCTCCACGAGGATAAGTGTGCAGAGGGCAGGGTGTCTGAAAGCCGGCTTAATTTTAGTATTTTCTGTGACTGTCAACAAGCAAAGGCTGACGTGGATCCCCAACACCACGACAAGAAAGCCCGCAGCACTGCAGGCTTGCCTTTCCCCCGCATCCCGCGTCTCCTCCAAGGACCTCGGCGTCGAGTCGTGTCACAAGACACCAACTCGGGTGACGTGCGGTCAGGGTTAGGGTCCCACGACTCCTGCCCCCCCAGCCTGAGGGGACTCGTGTGCATATTTCCCACCAGTCTGTGGGCAGGGCTGGCCTCCCTTTGCTGGTGGCTCCGGGCCATGAAATGACCAAGCGCCTGCTCACTGAGCTGCTTCCTTCACAGACTCACACACTCACCCAGTAGGGTTGTTTTCTGTTTTTTTTTTTTTTTTAAATCTGTTGGTTCTAGAAAAAGTAAGTGATACAGAGAATACAATCCATCCTGCTAAGAATGATCTCAAAACAAAACAGCCGGGAGTCACTATTTAACTGTGCTGAGACGCTTGACACACCGATGTTTTGGCCAGACCCTTCTGTCACTGCTGAATTTGACTAAGGTCATTTTAGGCTCAAATGCTGACATTAGTCAGGGTGACCTGGAACAGGTCTCTCCATGCTAAACTCTGGCAACTCAATCTCTCAAGGGTCTTACAAAACATACTCCGTGTGGCCACTGTGTTTAAGTATAGCGACTTCAAAAAGTTACTTATTAACATCCTAAACATATCCCAAAGTCACTACTCTTTTAATAAAGAAAGTAAATGCAAAAAAAACCCCCAAAAAACCCAACAACAACAACAACAAAAACCTGGCAAATAATCAACTGTGAGAAAATACATGCACCCTAAGAACACGATCAAGCGCAGACTGTGTGCCAGGAACTACGCAGGCGCTTTCTGCCAGGTGGTCACTGCCCGTTCTAAATGCATCAACTTGTCCGCAGGCAAGCCTCCACCTAGGGGACCGCCATGATTATGAATTGCCAAAGGAGCCTACATCAAAGATGACACGCTGAGTGATGCAGCTTGGTGATGCCCTTTGGGGACAGAGGTGAGGTATAATCGCCAAGCACTAAAAGGGATTCCCTGTGACTGGTAAACTGCGCTGAACGTGCTTTCGAGGGGCCCACAGCGCTCCGTGCGGACAAAGCTCGGGACCCAAGGCGGCCAGCCCAGCCTGCGAGAGGCCGCCTTTCGGGGAGACACTCAGCCACGTGACTTTTAGGCTGATGTTTCAGACAGGACTTTATGGTCTAGTCTATTATGTCAGATATAAATTTCTGAAACACAAAATCAAGGTTATAAAAGCTCGCTCTGTCCTAAGCTGGGAGGTGTGCAGAACGCCTGTGACGTAGAAACACACAGCTGGAAAACGGTTCTGAAAAGCCAGCACAGCTGACCTGGGACAGCACGGGTGTGAACGCGCGGGTCCGCGGACACGTGGATGTTTTCCAATAAAACCACGCGTACCTTCTCTTCCTGATAATTTTCTCCGCAACATTTTTTTTCCTCTAGCTGACTTTATTGTAAAAATATAATATATAATACATACGACATATGAAATGTGTTAATTGACCGTTTATTCTGGTCAACAGCAGGCTATTAGTTTCAGGGGAGTCAAAGTTATATGTGGATTTTTGACTGCGCGGGGAAAAACACCCCGAACTTGTGTTGTTCGCGGGTCAACTCTATTTGGTACAGACGATGGAATGGAATTCAGTGCTAAAAAGAAATGAGCTGTCAAGCCATGAGGAAACATGGAGGAACCTTACATGCATGTTACTAAGTGAGAGAGGCCAGTCTGAAAAGGCCACACACTGTGTGATTCCACCTCTATGACATTCTGGAAAAGGCAAAACTATGGAGTCGGTGAAAGGACCAGTGTTTGTGGGCAGAGGATGAGCAGGCGGAACTCGGGGGGTTTTTAGGGCGCTGAAACTACTGTGTGGCGCTATAACGTGGATACACGTCATTACACATTTGTCCGAACCCACAGAAGGCACGACACCAAGAGTGAATCCTTGGACTGTGGACCCTGGGTGACAAAGATGTGTCAGTGCAGGTTCATCAACTGAAACAAGTGCACCCTCTGGTGGGGATGTTGATAATGGGGGAGCCTGGGTGTGTGGGGGTCAGGAGGCCTCTGGGAAACCTCTGTACTGTCCTCTCAATTTTGTTGTAAACCTAAAACTGCTCTAAAAAAGTAAAGTATTAAAATTTTTTTCCCTAAAAATCAGAGGAAAAAACAATGATCAAAACAATAGGCAAATATTTCATGTAGTTTCTAAATTAAAAGTGCTTCCTCGGGCTAGCAAACTCACAACGGCCATGGAAGACTATTAAGAAGGAATCACTTAGGCAAGTGCATAGTCCTAATCTGTTTGCCCAGCGACATCTCTCCCTCGAAGTCACACTCGCCAGACAGCATGCATTAACCAGCTACGAGTAGCGGGTCCTTCAGAATGAGAATTCACGGCAATAAA
>NW_006440626.1:353763-356893 GCF_000325575.1 Pteropus alecto
GGTGGTGGTGTTACACTCTTGCTGGCCATGGAGCGGCCGCAGTGTATCGCATCCCCCAGCCCCACGCTTGACTCACTTCACACAGGGTCCCCGGGAGGCCTCCACTAACCTGTGAAGTGTGTGTGGGGGGTGTGTGTGTGTGTGCGTGCGCACACACGCACGCACTCGTGTGCTTTGGCTGAGGGAAGGTTTGGCTTGCACATCTTCAATCGTACTAGAGGAGGGGTATGAGAACCAACAAGAGGATCTAAAGAACCAAATTCAATCGTTGGGAGGCCAACCCCAAAACTCATCTTTTTTAGGTAGAACATCACTAAAAAGTTTTCTAGTTTTTAATTAATATCAGCACAACGATCTAACAAATGATCAGTGAACGTTTCTCGGTCGCCGTTCAGTACTAGCGACAGAGATCGACAGAGGTGTCGCCCTGGACTCCAGGGCAGAAACTCCTGATTTCAGCACCAAGATCTCGTAGCCGTTCACCGCGTCTACCGGCAGGACGGGCGATGGCAGAGGCTGAGGGCGGGAGCGTGTCGCTCTGTGGCTCCAGCTCCAGCACCTTGGGGCGGAACCTCGCCGCCGACGGTTCACGAACAGCGAAGAGGATCACGGAAGAATCCCGAGAGAAGGCACACACGACTAAGTCCCACCGGAGAGGAGGAAGGCGTGGGAGACGGAGGAGGAAGCGGTTTTCCACGGAGGCTGCCGTTTCAGGGCTCCGGCATCTATCCTGATTACTATCCCAGGTCACAACGGAGCGGTACGTGGGGACGACGTGCTAGATGCTCAAATGGTTTAACTTAAGACTTTCTAGACAACACAGCTAAATGTTCACACGTCCCCCAAGAAAGTCACTTGGGAGGAACACTGAGGGAGCGCATGAAGCAGCCACATGGAGGTCTGGACACTAGAATCGGGACCAAGGCACACACGCCTTGGGGTCAGACAACCTGGGCTTGCACCCCGGCCTTCTGGAGTTCCTCTTTCGTAGAGCGCCATGTCTTTTGTCTATTTAAAAAAAAAAATTATCTTTTCCTTGTGCTTTTGTAGGAATCCTTTATGTATTATGGGTCTGAGGCTTCTGTCAGATGTATGTAACGCAATTATCTTTTCAGTTTTTCCTCTTATAATTAGTGCTTTTCAGTTATAATATTTGTCTTGTTTAAGAAACCTCTGCCCACCCCAATATAATAACTGTGTAACCGTACTCTCCTATAGTTCCTTCTAGAAGCTCTTCTGTTTCACCTTTCGCATTGAGGTCGACGATTCATCTTGAATTCATTAACATGTGTGACTGGTTTGAGGCGGGGGTGGTGGCTTTTTCCCGTTATGGACACCGAACTGGGCGAACGCTGCTGATGGAAAAAGACCATCGTTTTCTCGCTGAACTGCAGTGGGGCCTAAGTCATGCGTGCGTGATTCTGCTTCTGGATTCTTCACTCTGATTTGCGGTGCGATGATCATCACCTGAGTCCTACCACGGCCTTCGAGGGCGGTCACAGACGAAAACTGACCTCGCTCCTCAGGGTTGGTTAGCAGCTGTCAAGGGCATCTGCGTGTGATCAATTGCCCATTTGTTGAGAAACTGCACACTGGGCACTTGGCAAACACGATGACGTTTTATATTCATCGCATCCCTGTGGGGTAGGTCCCATTTGACAGACAAAGAAGCTAAGTTCAGTGCGGTGCTTAGAACTTAAGAAGTGGCAGAATGTGGGTCTGCCTGGCCCGAGACTGACTCTCCGTGCGCTGCGCCGTACTCCCTCGGCCACGGACTACTGGGGCAAATGCTGTCCGCTCATCAGTCCTCTGAACGTCACACTTCTGTATGCAAGGAAACTTTAAAAGAGGTCTTTCAACACCCCCCAAAAAAAGGGGGGGGGAGAGAAAAGAAAAAAAAAGAAAAACCCCGCTTGCACTTTCATTCTACCCCATCCCCTCCCCTCCAATAAAAACATTAAAAAACCCACATCAAGGATAACTGATCAAAACACAGATCAAAAAAGAATGAAAGAAAAACATTTCAAATAAAGTTCAGCTGTTTCTATTTGGGAACAACAACAACAAAAATCCCACTTGCCACAATAAACTGACAAATAAGAAATTGACTCTGTGGTAGCGGAGCTGGAATTTTCCGATGGCATCGGCTACTATGTCATTACTGCGGCTGATCCACAAGAGAGCGGGTGAGCGAACAGCTGGGCCTGGCCGGGCTTGTGTCACCAAAACAGCGGCAGCCAGGAGGGTCCTTCATAGCCAGCCACCGCTCTGAGATGACGTTTGTTCCTGGAACTGGAAATCCCCGCTGGCCTCCAGAACGAACATCCGAGAAATGGGAGAGTAAGCTTCCTTCTCGCCCTGTCCCTGGCCTGGGGCCCTTCGGCTCTACTTTTCTCTGATACGACAACCCGAAGTTCTTAAACCCCAAGGGTGGCCAAGGAAACAGCCGTCTTGCACGGGGTCCTGACCGCGTGGGAACCAGGACTGTTGTCCAAAGGCAATGCCGGCCCTTGCCCCAACCCAGGCGGGCGGTATGGACACGGCTAGTGGATCCACGGTGACCAAAGAATGGAGATCTTTTAATTAATTAATATTTAACAGCAGCACTGTTTCCAGTCTAAGCATATCCAAAATATCTATTGTTTTTTTTTAACACAAAATACTGAAATTAAAAGTTCAATAAAAGCTTGGCTGGTGTTCATCAGTAGAGGTTAAACCAAACAAATCTGAGACCATCACTGCCAAACTGAGCTTGATTGATTCACAAATGAATCAAAGAGCTCACGGGAGAAATTTCTCTTGTGCTCAGGACTCTCCCCAGCAAAACATACACACGCACACACGTGTTTCACCAAGCTCTGTGAGCCCATTTACTCGTTCATTCTTTTACTCAACAGCAACGGCACCACCGACTGACCCCCGGTTTCTGACCCGAGCGGCCGGATGGAGACATTCGCCCATCTATTGAGAAAGTGGGGGCAGTTTTGCGGGCAGAGAGTAACAGTTTAACTCTGGACACACCGGTTCGGATACACGTCTGACACTCAGAAAGAGAGCTCTGTCCAGGGCTGAGGTTTAGGGCTTGTTAAGATCTTACATCACTTCTTGCCGGGATGATCACAACAGCCTC
>NW_006440626.1:357027-379321 GCF_000325575.1 Pteropus alecto
TCCCTGTCGTTCCGGGGGCCCAGAAGAATGTCTGGGACGCAAAAGGTATGCAGGAAACGGTGAACGAGTAACTGAACAAATGGGTGGGACTCCCCGGGAGCACTCCGATGCTGGGGAGTCGTGGAGAAGCAGCAGCAAAAATGGGGACCGAGGGAGGAGCTGGAAACCGAAAGAAGGTACCATCGTGAAAGCCGAGGAAAAAGCAGTACGTGAAGGAGGAAGTGACCGATTCTGCTGAACGGGGTTTTCATATGTCGAGAACTGCGCAACAGACACCGATGTGGGCGATACGGGGATGACTGGTGACAACAAGCATATGATGAAGCTTATAAACACATTCCTCTATCTACACTCTCTTTTGAAGCCCCACTGGATATTTTTTTAAAAAGCACAAACCCACAAGGACAAAGAGAATTTCAGAAGCCCAAAGGCAAACAGACGAGAAGTAACACACAGGGCTGTGGCTTATGGCCATGTGAGGGCTCTCGCAACTAAGTCAGCAAATCCAAGAGAGCCAACCCTAGGCCGGCGATGAGAAAAACAAACAATCACCTCGCAGGCTCCCCTAAAGCTCGGTGTTGGTGAACACACGTGCCTCTGTAATATGAAAGAAAGGCGTCAATTAAAGAAGAAGGGTTGTTTGCAAATTTTAAAAAGCAGGTGAACTCCCAGTTCTCCCCTCTATCTGAACAGAAGATTCATTAATTCAACAAAAAGGGCAAAAAAGAGACCCCCTGGCATGGAGGACACCAGATACAGCTAAGGGTGCGGACACCACGCTGGCAATCGTGGAACTGAGTGGAGGCGCACAGACTGAAGTGCTGAGCGCCTGCGGCCGTCCCATCAGAATGCTGGCTTCGGGGTACACTCTCCAGCGGGAGATCAGAAAAGCAAAGGTGAAAGAAAAATGTTTTCATACAAACTCAATTAGTTCCCCAATGGGGCCAATTTAGAGAGAATTCTAAAAGAGGACGAGGTAGAAGGAACAGAATCCCAGACGGTGGACAGAGACGTAAGGAGGGTGGAGGGCTAGGAAAGCAGCAAATATGTGGACAGAGCTAAATGAACAGACTTCATAAAACAACAATATTTTATGGGGTTTCAGAAATAGAATTAAAACATACAACAGCAGCAGCATAAAAGCTGAAAAGTGCTAAAGGTGCTGTAGGACCTGGGAAGAGGGTGAAGGTTTGAGAAACAGTAAACAGTGCTTAGTTAAGAATGCATGTCGTAATTTCCTAGGGGACTACTACCACAATGGAAAAAAAAATAAAGAACTTTTAAAGTAGAAGAAGAGAAAATGAACTATATTAAGCAAAAAAGAAAGACAAAATAGGAAAGACGAATAGAGGAGCTTAAGTATAAATAGATCAGTAATTACGTTAAATATAAATGGGCTAAATCCAATAGCTAAAAGACAAAGACTGTCAAACCAGATTAAAAGAAAACCCCCATTATATGCTGTTTATAAAGACACCTCAAATGCAGAAAGGTTGACGATAAAAGGAATGAAGAGTTATACCATGGAAATATCAACCAAAAGCAAGCTAGGGTAGCTACATTAACATTAGGCAAAAAAGACTTTAAGGCAAAAAGCATTTTTAGTGATAAAGAGGATCATTTTATAACAACATGGACACAGCTCAAGATCTACTGTAAACCTTTATCCAGTAACATTGCCTCAAAACATATAAAGGACAAATTTATACAACTAAAAGGAAAAATAGACAACTATATAATCATAGACTGATATCTTTAAATCTCTTTCTCTGTAACTGATAAAGCAAAGTAGACGAAAATATCAGTAGAAATCTAAGTTTTACAGACTTGGCTTAGTGTGTGTGCGTGTGTGTGTGTGTGTCTGTGTGCGCGTGTGTGTGTGTGTGTGCTAGACCGCACTACTGGGAGAACAGACGTGCTTTTCAAGCACACAAAGAACATCTGCAAAACACTGCCCAACACTGGGTCATAAAGCAAGTCTCGATAAATTTCATAGGGCAGAGAACATCAAGTATGTGATCTCTGCATTTATACTAAAACGCAGTCTCCAAAAGGTAACTAGAAAATTGCTATTTGTTTGGAAATTAAGAACTGGATTTCTAAATAATCCATGAGTCAAAAAAGAAACCATAATAGAAATCAGAAAACACTTTAAACGAATGGTAACAAAAATAATACATGCCATGGAGCTATAAAAGTACATAGAAAAGAATAAAGGCTAAAAATTAATAATCTTAAACAGATATACCATGTTTGTGGGGTGGAAGACTCAGTCTTGTTTAGATGTCAGTTCTCGTCAAAATGATTTTAGTTGATGCAATTTCAATGAATAACTCAATATGTGGGGGTTTTAAATTGTTCTTGGTGGTGGTGAGTTCATATCTGAGTGAGCATATGTATGCACATGTATGTGCACATTAGTATACATACGTGTGTGTAGAATTTGGCAAGCTGGTTCTAAAACTTTTATGCAAAAACAGAAATGACCGAAAATAGCCAGGATAGTCTTAAAAAAGAAGAGACTGTTGGCGGGGCTCACTCAACTAACATGAAGTCGTGCTGGAAGGGGACAGTGCTGAAGACTATGGTACCGGTGCAAGGACAGAGAGATCCACTGAGAAGGAAACGGAGGCCGACGACGGACCTGCGCCCGTGTGGATGTTTCACTTGACAAAGGTGGCGCCACAGTGGACAGTGCGTGTTCTTTTCAATAACTACGTGAGGACGACTGAGTGTCCACGTGGGGAAAGACAGAAATAAGGCCCCTACCTCATGCTGCACACAAGGGGCAGCGTCAGGTGAATTACACACCTAACGCAAAGGACTGCAGGGCATTCGGAATATGGATCATCACTACGATCTGAGCACAGGAAAATAATTCTTTAACAAGATACACATCCAAACCACTAACCATAAAGGAAAAGTGACAAATTTGGCGAAAACTGAAGAACTGTTAATCAAAGGAAACTACAGAGAGTGACGCGTTAAGTCACAGAATAGAAGAAAAAAAGTATCGGCGACACATGTAGCTGACAACTTCTACCTAGAATGTATGAAGATCTATCACAAATTCATCGCAAAGAGATAACCCAATGAAAAAACGGGCGAAAGGTCCGCTCAAGCACATTTTACGCGCGCATACACACTCACGTGAGATCCGAACGGCAAATGAACACTTGAGAAGACGCTTGTTCCCGACAGCAGGGCAGGCGATGGCAAAAGGGATCTGTCCTCTTAACTGCACAGGAGCACGAGGGGAGGAGGAGGTGGCGTACAAGCACAGAATCCTCAGGTCACGATAAAAGCAAACACGTAACGTCAGACTCTGATATACCAAGGAACGTCAGCAGAGCTCGTTACTTAGATTTACAAAAGCAAATACAAGAGCGAAGAGAGGGAGCTGAAAAGCGGGGCGCGCAGAGGCAGAGATGGAATTGCCCCATTCGACACCTTTTGACATTAAAACGAGCCGACACCGATGTATTATTCTGATGAATAAAAATACAGGAAAACCAGCCCTGGAGGAGGAAAGCGGGAGGGGAGCGTGCGCGCTGCTGGCGGGCTTTCACCCCGGCACCTGCATCAGGCCTCACCCGCGCGGGGGCTGGGAAGGCCCGGTTATGATTTATGGCTCACGTGGAAAATCGGAGTTCCCAGGCTAAAACGCGCCCCCGTTTCTGATATTCAACCCTTATTTCAGTATGTCTGTCATACATCTTTTGTGTATTTTATATGCCTTTGAAATCTGGCAGCTTTAATAAATAAAACTCTGAAGAATTACTCAATAGATGTAACACTAAACATGTAATTTTTTACCTTTTCTTGACAATTTAGAGGAGACTCTCAGAGTCTGCAATGCTTCACTATCATTATAAAAACCAGGATCTATATAGATTACCCGTATCAATTTCAATTCAGAATTCTGAATTTCTCTGCTACATGAACAAGTTACAGTGGTTTCTCTGTCCGTGTACTGTCCCCTCCCAGTGACTGTTGAGGAGGCAGTGTGGACAAGTGGCTAAGAACCCTGAGTTTAAACTCCGGGTCTGACCTTCAGGACAAGTCACCGAGACTCTCAGTTTACCTGCACGCGGGGAGGGTGATCACACCGCTTCACGGCGCTGTCAGGAGCAGGTAAGGGCGCGTGTGTAAGCACACACACAGGACACACTGTGTGTTTCTTGAAAGGAGCGAACAAACAAATGAATGAATGAACGAAAGACTGTCGGCCAGAGGGGCCTCCAGCCAGAGGGGTGGAGCGGAGGCTGTCAGCAGGAGTCACACGCGCAGCCTCCTCACGGTTTGGTCTTTGCTAAAAGCCAAAGACCAGTGATCGGACCCTTTTTCACCAGAAGGTCAATTCAGGGAATACGAAAGTAAAACCGGGTGAATTTCTTTTCTCATAATAAATCACCTTTTTTTTATCAGGAATTCAACATCTGTACCAGAATGTTCTACTGCTTTCCTGTGACAGGAAGCTTTCTCCTTTTTTTCCTTTCGTTTTTTGGAGCTAAATAATTTCAAAGCCCTGTAAGAAATACAGCCCGTGGCGACGGGCTACAGTGCAGTGGAGCAGCTCTGTTCTAACCCCAAGGAGAATCCTCCACGCGGCCCGGTCTGTCTTTCGCACCGAGCTTACAGCTTTATGCTCTTTGAAATGATATATCTTTTTCTATTGCCAATCAGGCAAATGACAGTATCTTTAGCACAAATACGCATTTTTCCTTCTACTTACTTTGAAACACACGCTTTTCATCAGCTCCTCTTCTCTTGTAGACAGAAACCACAGTGAGGGGAATTTCATTTTAAAATGCCCCTCTTGCTCCTTCTTCTGTCCTGGGCTGGGATCCCCACTGTCCCCCAGAGGGTTACACTCTCCAGATCCCTACAATGGTCTTCCCTGCCCCACCCCACATGCCATTAGCACGAGGCCATGCAGGAGCCAGGGCAAGGAACAGGGCTGAGTTTGGCTGTCACCAGGGGAGGTCCTGACGTCAAACAGTTTCTCTCTCAAACCCACCAGGCTGCGTCTGGCCCCTGGTTCCACGTCACTGTCCTACGTCAGCTCCCACAGCACCACTACAAAGTACAGGGGATTCGTTTCAGCCCAGGTAAGGGCAAGCGTCAGAGGCCCTGGCTTCAGTCACCGAGGGTCACAGGACCAGGGCCTCTCAGAAACGAGAGTTTGATGCCACTGAAACATCTCTCCCCACTGCTGGGTCTGAGTGCTCCTCACGCTTTCTATGTCCCAAACCACAGTTTAAACGGTTCTTCCACAAGACCGAGTGCTTAGAAACGTCCGAGCAAAAAAAAAGTGAAACCGTTCACACTTGCTCCAGAGAACACGAACACAGTCTGGAGAGGTGGCGCTGCGACCGTGCAGCACACATGGGGCCACGGATGAGCTGTCTGCGCCCCAGACTCTTAAAGCGCGTTTCAGCAGGGCGGTTTACCTCGCAAACTTCAGCTCACCACACCGCACAGTTTGCACGAGCGACAGACAGTCCAGCAGCTACGTGAGAAAGCGGCAAACAAGCAAACGAACAAACAGGAACGCGCGCCAGCTACACGGCAAACGAACACGGGAAAGGGGCTTGGTGCGCTGAGGGCCCCGTGGCTCAGCGCAGCGATTCCAAGGCAAGGATACAGGGGTTCCTGTCGTCAGGGCTGCAGTTGTCCAGGATCAAGTGAATGGCGTCCATCTCGTTGACCTGGAGAGAAAGAAGACAAATTTACACATTGGAAACAGCCTGGGTAGCAGCAGAGATGACAGACGATCTGTTTCTCCTTTTCGATCTCCTTACTCATTGCTGTGATATCGTTCGTGCAATCACGTGAAACACCTACATCAAACCACAAAGATTTAACGACAGACACGTCAACAAAAAGTGGTACTTTTTTCCCCACTTTAATCAAAAATGTTGGGGCAACTGGGGAGCCACATAAACAAGGATAAAGTGGATCACACCCTAACACTGTTCCCGAGGATAAACTCCAAACGGATCTGAGCTTAAAGTTTACTAGTACTCGTAGTGAATTCTTTCTCTAAGCTAGGAGTAGGAAAAACTTTTCTAACTATGACTCAAAATCCGGAAGCAATATGGAACGGGTTTTAAAATCTGACTAGGTTTTAAAAGAAGTCAGAATGAAAACTGGAGAAATTATTTTTAAGATATCACAAAGGGTTAATATTTTAATAAAAAAATTCTAAAAAGAGAAAAGACCAACAATCCAATAGAAAAATGGATGAATACATGAACAGAAACGGCACAGAAAGAAAGAAATGCCGGTGGACCGTAGAGATAACAGAATGTGCTCCACTCTGTTCGCAGGAAGAGAAGGGCGATTATCACACCGAGACTCCATCTTTCACCTGTCTGATGGCCAATGCCTAGTTCAGCAGCATTCGCAAGAGCACACTACCCAACGCAGGACCGAATCTCCTATTTAAATATACAGTAAACGGAGGCGAACCAACACATTTGGTCAATGTGTGTTCATAACACAGCCCCTAAAAACAACACACAGATAAAATGATCACTAGAGTCCATGTGTGAAGTAAATAGTGAACGACGTGGGTGTGGTCCCTACCTGGAGACGAAGCCATCCTCAGACCTGCACTTGGTATAAGACTTTCTAAGGTGACATCATTTGTATTTCTTTGATGACTAACGATGGGGAAGCATCTTTTCAAGAGCTTATGAGCCATTCCCAAATCTTTTATGAAGCGCTGTTCAAGTATTTTGCCCATTTTACTAATTGAGCTGTTCTTTTTTGTTGAGTAGCAAGAGTTCTTCACATAATTTGAAAATGAACGAGTCCTCTGCCAGATATATGGATTGCAAATATTTTCTCCTATACTGGGGCTTGTCTTTTCATTTTCTTAATAGTGTGCTTCAAAGAGCATAACTTTTCAATTGAGAGGAACGATTCGTCATTTTGTTCATGATTAGTGCTCTCTGTGTCCTAAGAAATCATTGCTGACCCCAACACATCCAGATTGTCTTGAGTTTTATGGTTCTGGGTTTTGGATTTATTTCCATTATAAATCAACTTTTGAGTTTGGTGCCAGATTAAGGTTTGAGGTTCTTTTTATTTCCCGTAGGGATATGTAATTGCTCCAGTCATTTGTTGAAAAGGCCACCTTTTCCTCATTCAGTCTATTTCTAGACTTTCTACTCTGTTCTCCTGATATAAACACACCGTTACTATGCCAATACCACACTTTGCTCATCAGCTTTATCGTAAATCATGGAAGATGCAGTATAATCCTCCACCTTTTTTGGTTTTAACTGCTCTGGCTATTGTGCCGGTTTGCTAGGGCTGCCGAAACAAAGGACCACAACCGTGTGGCTCCAACTACAAAGCTCCGCCGCTCGCACGTCTGGCGGTCAGAAGTCCCGTCCAGGTGCTGGTTACCTGGTTCCTCCTAAGAGCTGTTGTAGTCGATCTACAAATGATTTTGCAGCAGGTCCTCGAATAATGTCATTTCATTTAACACTGTTTCCTTATAATGTCAATGAGGAAAAAATCAATTCCTGTCTGTGTGGAGTCTGCATTCTTCCCACGTCTTCGTGGGTTTTCTCTGGGGACTCTGGTTTCCCTCCACATCCCAAAGAAGTGAACATCGGGTTGACTGTCGTGTCTAAATTGTCCTGATATGAGCAGGGAGGGAGAGAGTGTGCGCGCGCGCGTGTATGCCTTGCGATGGCACGGTGTCCAGGTTGACTGTCGTGTCTAAATTGTCCCGGTATGAGTAGGGAGGGAGAGTGTGCGCGCGCGTGTATGCCTTGCGATGGCACGGTGTCCTGTCCAGGGTGGGGTCCAGCCTGGTGCCCTGAACTATCAGGATGGGATCCAGCCACCTGGGACCCCGGGTAAGCAGGTTGGAGAGTAATTCTCTTACTACTAATCTTTTTTAAATGTATCTATGGCTTGCATTTATTTCAATGTTAGTATTAGAAGTGTTGTAGGTCTTTATTGAGAAGTCTGGTGATGCTCGGGGACCGGAAATATGCCGTAGGAACTTTCTCTTGTTTATGTCAATGAGCCTCGGGTCAAACTGGTTTCGTTGCACATTGCTTCACTTCAAGTCGCATTTTCCAAGAACTGATCGAGGACATTGAGAGCTTACTGTACGCCATTTCACGAGCAATGGAAAAATCTGACGACCATGCTCCACCTGCCATGCGGGCAACTGTTCTCACACGTTTGACTTCTATATAAGAAACCGCCAAATACGTTGCTATTATGATTGCTTCAAAGACTCGATTTTATTTTAAATAAATTAAGAAGTGAGGATAAAGGTATTTTATGTCGACCCACACAGTCGACTGCCCGAGAATCAGGTTTCCGTGCGACGACATTCTCCTTCACCCTGCAAGACAGCCTTCAGCATTTCTCAGAGCGCAACAAATGGTGACAAATTCTCTAAACTCTTGTATTTGTCTGGATATGTCTGTGTTTTGCCCTCATCAATTTTGAAGGCTATTTTGGCTAGATAGTTCTAGATAGACAGTTTTTTTCTAGTGTTTTAAAGATGTCATTTCGCTGGTTCCTGTTAAGCATCATTTCTGAAGAGAAGCCTGCTGTCACTTACCTTTGTTAGAGTCACAACACAACAGGAAAGATTAACCCAAACCAAAAACTGGTTCCTAGTGATTACCGCCAGAATAAGAAAATTCCAGAAACACTGATGAAGGAAAAAAGATATCCATTTTAAAAAGAATAGAGTAAAAAGAGTGAAAAAGATGTAAAAAACATAGGTAAAATAATAAAATATTATAAACTTTATGAAAAAAATTGAAAATCTAGATAGAATAGATATTTCAGAAAAGTAGAAAATTGACACAATGAATAAAAAGTTTGAATAAAATAATTTAAATATTTCAATTTAAGTAACTTAAAGATACAAAAATGACGACTCACTGACAAAAATGACAGCTCTCCAAGTGGGCATCACCAAATTGTAAAGGACTAGATATCTCATCTGTCGTGTATATAAGCTGTTCCGAAACAACAGAAAAAGAGGAAACCTTTCCCAACTCATTTTACGAAGCTGCCATGACTTGGTTCCATAACCAGGATAAGGCAGACCCGTAAGAAAATCTCAGGCCCGTTTGATTTATGAACACAGACCCTCTTGTCCCCGAAAAATCATAAAAATATTAGATTAACTAAACATACTAAAAAATTCACCATGATTTAATGGAGATCAGAAAATCTACAGTACAGTTATCCTCATTAATGTACTAATAATTACCTCTTATCACAGAAAAAAGGATCGGTTTAAGCACCTATTGATGATTTTAATTCTCAGAAAACTAGAGAACTTTTTTAACTTGAAAAAGGCTATGTGACAGAAACCTATAACAAATATCGCACCTAAGAGAAAATTTAAATAGATCCCAAGATGAGAAAAAAACCAAGGACACTGTCACTGGCTCCTTACACTGATGCAGAACGATACACTCAACGAAATCCTGCAGTTTAGAAAGGTCTTGTTTGGAGCATTCTGTGCTGGACGACAAAGCTGCTCAGGACCTCCAAGGGGAGCTGGAGCGATGTGCAAAGTGTCTCGGTCTCACCAGCAGGACAGAAGCAGCAGGAACGACAGCGAAGGAAAGCAATAGGCTGGTTCAGATGAAGGACGAGGGATTTTTTTGTTGTTAGGAGGAAAAGCTGACATCTTAGAGCAGTAGTCCCCAACCTTTGCGGCACCAGGGACCGGGGCACCTTGAGAATCTAGTGCCTGAGGACCTGAGGCGGAGCTGAGGTGGTGATGCTGGTGCTGGGGAGCGGCTGCAGATACAGGTGAAGCTTCGCTCTCTGGCCCGCCATTCTCCTCCTGCTGTGTGGCCCGGTTCCAAACAGGCCATTGACCTATATCGGTCTGTGGCCGGGGGGTTGGGGATCCCTGTCTTACAGGACAGAGTACCCAGATATAAAAGAGAAAACAATTATCTAAAAGATCAGGATAAAACGATCTAAACAGAAATGAAAATTGCACCTAGTCCTACGTGCTATTAAAGCGACTTTTAGGAAAGGGGTAAATGTTTTATTTGTTACTAGAACAGGAACTGTGACTGGGGCCTACAAAACCCAGGAGGAGAGAAGCATGGTCTTGGCTCCCTGGAATCACTCAAGCAGTTAGTGAGAGACTGCCCCCAAATGCCGGAGGCCACCAACTCCCCACGACCCGAAGTCCTGGCGAAGGAGGAATCAAGACTTTTCCACCAACCCCCTTGTCCACGGTGTCACATTTCCGTCTATGGCCTGCTACCTGGCAACAGATCCTAAGTGCTACTTTCTGGGGGACACGCTTCTGTTAGGTAAGTATTAGAGGACTGGACTGGCTTATTTTCTAACTTTGCTGTAAGGGGCGGGGTGGGGGAGGCAGTGCTTTGATAAACCTGTGCCCCGTTGACCTTTTTAAATTTTAAGGAGCGAGGCACATTAGTGACTTGGTATTGGGGCTTGTGAATCCTCAAGATGCCGATAGGAGTTGCAGCTGTCAGAAGAACCTGACGAGGGGGCTCGGGGCGCCCTGGTGGGGATAAGGCAGAGTAGGGACGGGAGGACGCATTTTGTGCTTCAATTTCTTTGAATTTTAACTCACCTAGGCAGAGAATGACTCAAATGTCTTTGGACTTTAATTTAAAATGAAATGTAATCTTTGGATTTTAATATTTCCCTGGGAATTTGATAATGAGATAGAATTAATATTCAAATACAGAGTCTCTCTTGTGGGCATTGCATTATCCCAGCGAATTCAGGCCTTCCACTAGAGTATGGTAACATGGAATGAATTTTCTGCCTTGAGGTCAAAGTGATTTGGGGGTTAATTTGATTCATTAACTTAAGAGTCTTGTGGGGGCACAATCTCCACTCCCCTCCGGTGGTCCAGCAGGAAGAAAGAAGCGCGGGCGGGAGAAGCGAGAACGGCCCCATAAAGGTGGGAGCAGCGCGGTCCTGAGAACTAAGCTTCTCTCTAAAGGGCCACGCCCCTGGCCCACCACAGCGGCAGGAGACCCTTCCCCTTCCTGCATGCTGTGGAGCGTGCGGTATGAACCTGACAGTCCCTGGCTTTGTAGGTCCTTCCCAGGGCGTGACCCTCAGGTTAGGGGGTCCGGTTGTATGAGGTCCATGGTGTACAGAGCAGCTGTTTGTCTGACTCCTACTAGACTCTGGGGTGTTCAAGTGCGTGAAACACATTTCGCTCGTTCTCGCATCCCTTGCCTTGCCCTCAGATGTCAATAACTATTTGCAGAAAAAGAATGTGTGTGAAGGGGGAGGGGGAAGATAAGGGGGCACGTGAGAGTGCATGAGCAAGAAATGAGCGAACAAAAAGTATATATTCACAAATGGTAATTCTTATAAAGAAAAAAACAGAGTGACAGGGAGGCTCTCTTTTAGACAGCGTGGTCAGGTAAGACTCTAAGAAACGAGCCCTGGGTCATGCAGATGGGACAGAGACGAAGATCCAGGGGAAACCAAAACCGCCAAAGGTAAAGGGAACTAGGAGGGGCAGAGTCCCCGTGAAAGAGGTGCCTCAGGGACAGGAAGCCAGTAGCACCACGGCCAGCTGTGGGCAGGGAGGTGAGCCCGACCCCAGGGCGCGGTTTCCAGCGTGGTGCCTGGAGCAGAGCCACGCATCACCTGGGAACCTGCTCTTCAAACACACGAATTCCTGGGCCCAGCCCCAGGCCTGCTTAATCAGAAACTCTGAATTAGGGGCCAAGTCCAGCAGACAGCGTCTGAACATGCCCTTCAGATGATGATGAGGAGCTACATTTTACGACTTGCTGGTTCTCAGTCTTTCCGGTGAACCGGAATCCCTTGGGGAGCGTTCGAAACTAGCCACACCCTAGGCCCCACCTCACAAAAACTCAATGGAGATCGAATCTCGGAGGCAATGGTCCAGGCGCACATACACATCTGCATGTATGTATTTTAAAACCTCTCGAGGTGATTCAGTAGGGTCGAATATAGTCTTGAAGGTGAGGAAAATAATTTAGATTTTTTCCTAGGTATAAAATGAGCCACTGAAGATTTGATGCAGGTGAATGAAATAACTCAATCTGGATTTCTAAGAAGGTGACCTGACTGCCACATAAACCACCACCTGGGAGGGAGCAAGAGTGGCACCGAAAGCCCTGTAGGAAGCACTGCAGTCACAGGCCTGAACGGCGATGCAGCCAGGACCACTGTGGTGGCAGTGGGGACTCAAGAAGCAGGCTGAGTGAGATGCAGTTTAAGAGCACATCGGACAGGACGTGCTTTCTAGAAAGCTGGCTGGTAAGAGACAGAGGGCTCAAAGGTTCAATCTCAGTTTCTGGTGAGCTGACGGGGGTGGCATTGCCTATGCGAGAGAGAAGACCTGAGCCCCTCGGTCCCGCTATGCTTGGGGCAAAGGGGTCGAGCAGCAGAGGAGAACCAGGAAAGGTGAGTTTCGCAGCCAATGAGAATGAGTCCATTTCAGCGTGAGATCTCACCACGGACCCGGCTCAAAGTCTGGGATCTGGCTCCTTCCTCAGGGGCCAAGCCCCAACCCTGAGATGGGGACACGTCCAACCCAGGCAGATCTTCCATCGTCCCCCCCGCCTCCCAATTCATAGGTATTACGCACATACATATTTTTTTTAAATAGAGTCATCTTGATATGCATATGTATACACACGCTATTTTATATTTTTCCATATAGTAAAAATTCTTTGAAAATGTGATTTTTTAAATGGTGTATACAATTCCATTACCACAATCTACCTTATTTAACCTTCCCTTTCGGGACATTTAAATCATTTCTAAATTTTAACCAACAATATAATGAACATCCATATATATAATAGTTTTACTATATCACTGATTATTTCCTTTGGAGAAATTTCCAAAAGAATTCCCGCAAGAAAAAATATAAACATCTTTAAATCTCTTTGATACACATTGCCAAACTGCCCCAAAAGGTTTCTTCCAATTCACCCCCCTCAGAACTGCCTACTCACTGCATCCTCCCAAGAAGTGCACACATTTTTAAAAGCTGTTTTTTAATAATAAACAAAAAACGTAATCTGAGGGCTTTTCTTTGTCTTTTATTATTAGAGGCTGCGCATTTTCCCGCCTAAGTTTTGCAGCTTAAGGTTTTAGGAGCTAAAGGCCTTTGACGGTAAAGTTTTGCTGACCAGCTATAATGTGTCAGAGCTGCTCTCGGAGCAGGCTCTGAAACGTCGGTCAGGAGGAACCGGCCGTTCTCCCAACAGGTGACAGGTGTGCAGGCGGGAAAGATGATAACCAACGGCACAAACCTTCGCCCAGCTGCCACCGACGATGAGACAGTGCAGAGCCTCAGTGCCACCATCGGCGAAGGGCTGACAGTGCCAGTCCAGGGACACAGCAAGGGCCAAGGACGGACCCAGACTTGTTCAGGGACTGTGTCCCATGGGTAACCTTGCCCTCCAAGTCTCTGCAAGGCTGAACACTCTGGGAAAGATGAGCAAGTCAAAAATAAACCTGTATAACAGCTATGACAACAGGTGCACTCAGAAAAGAATTCACGGGGAAGAAGGACGCTGCAATCTGCCCTAAAACTCACGGGGTGAAGGCGCAGTGTTCTCAAAGTGTTTACAGAAAAACAAAGACGCTTTTCAGGGACAGAAAGACTGAGACTCTTACAGTACCCAGTAGTACAAAGAACAATGTGATTAATAAAAATGTTTTAAGTTCAACTACGAAATTCCAGGAAGATGAACAACCAACTTTTTTTAGCAAGCATCTGCATCTGAATTCAGTGCAATTTTCTCATGAATTCTTCACCCAGCAGATAAAATCTCTGTTTAAATAATGAATACAACTAGCTGGCTTTAAAGACGCTTACTATATTCTGCTCACCGGACTGAAAAAAAGGAATTGTTTTTAAGTGAGGACGAAACGGCTCATGCATGGTAGAAACTCAGTGAGTATCTGGTGGATGAATGAACAAACGTTAAGTCACCGCACAGCTACAAATGCACCTGCTTCCACACTGGTCAATTTCAACCACCTTCTAGACCCCTCAGGGCTGGGTGTCACAAAGGTATTTTCCACTGAGTTGGAATGCAAAACATCTCTAGGAGTTTGGTTCAGGACAGTGAGGCTCAAAGTCACCAAGCGTATCCCTCCTGCAGGACTGTGCCACACCTGGCACACACCACTGTCCCCAAGTCCCAGTCCCTCAACTTCTTCAGACTTCAACACAACCAGGACCAGGACCGTAGCAATGCCACCCACTCAGGCACGTGAACTCAGATGAGTCTCCTGGGTCTCGTACAAAAACAGGCAGAAACCTGTCCTGCAAAGCAGAGGGTGGCGTTTATTAAGTGGATGGTAAGAAAAAGACAACGGCACACACGATGGCTTCTAGAAAGTGGCAGACATTCGTAACATCTGATTTAAATGGCAGACATTCGTAACATCTGATTTCTCCTTCTCCTTATGGCATTTTTGCTGCATTCTTTGTAAAAAACTTTAGCTGAATCATAAAAAAGTAAAAGCACAGTGTTATTTTTTCCATTACTGCCATTTCTTTAAGACAGTTTAATTAAGCAAAATGTCAAAAGCTGACCAGTGAAATATTTGAAGAGCTACATGAGACCTGTTTTTAAGCAGAAACAGGAAAAATATGAATCAAAAAGCGAACTTATGCCCAATGGCCCCGAGTGCACACGACCTGGGCCCCCTCCACCCCGCGGCGCCCCTAAGCAGGGTGCCACAGGACCTGACTTGAGCGCGAGGAGCGCCAGAAAGGGCTCGGCACGCTGCGTCCGCGCAGAAAAAAACAGCAGCTCGGAAAAGCTGTCGTGGCGTCTACACAAACACGCAGAGCCACACGCAGGCAAAAATAACCCGTACAGCAAGGTTTTAAAAATGTGCACCCCACCTCTGTGCTCAGGGCTGAGTCCCACCCGTAACGCATCATCTGCGACGTCACGCTTCAGGGCCTGAACAGAGCGCTGTCCAGAACACATTCAGTCTTTAATTTTTAACCCGTGGACGAATGTCAACTGCCCGTTGTGTTAGGATGAGCCCCGTGCCCCTAAGAAACACAGCCGTGGAAACTGCTGAGCGACGAAGCCATGACGCTAAGACAAAGACCCGCAGAGCGCGAGGACGCACGCGCACGTCCACGGCCGGCGCCGGAATCACGCCACGCGCGGACCCTTGGGAGGAGTGTCGCGCGTGTGTGGGCACAGCTGTGAGGAGGGCCAGGCCTCCACGTGGCCCTGCTCTGAACACAGGCGAACCTGGGGGGAGCCGACTTCCCGTCCTCTCCCCGGCCTGTCACCCACGGTTCCTGACGGACTGGCGGACAGCCCGTCGCAGCCTCTGAAGGGCATCCCGTGGACTCCCCACTGTCACCATGAGGGGAACAGGTCTGTGAATAAAGACGACACCCAATTGTCACAAACGTCATTGGCTCTGCCAGCGAATGGGACACGGAAGAGGAAGGGAACACACACCAATTATGCCAACGTGTTCTACGCACAAACCCGGTGCTCGTGACGGCTCTGCGAGGCAGGAATCAGCGTCCTCACACCCGGATGAAGAAAATGAGGCTGGTCAGGGCCCGCCAACTCACTCTCGGTGGTAGGCCTGAGCGGGCGGCAAAGCCCGGGTCTGTTCAATTATAAAATTCGTGCTTTTTAAAATTACACCATACTAACTGCAGGCGGATATTTCTGGTCTTCAGAAAGAGATAATGGCTGAGATAACATTAACTGTGCTGGAAGACATCACAGTGTACAGTCGAAAGTGCTCGGAATTGAGAAGGGGCGATGAAGGGGCCAATGGGACAGACTCGATGGCGAGAGGGCAGGCCCTGGTCCGAGAAGCAGTCAGGGACAAGGGGACCGTGCGCCATCGGCCTCCAGTGCTAAGCTGTCCAGCCCTGACCCGCAGGACAGGCCTCTGGCCCTTACCCTCGGCAAAAGGCGGGAACACAGTGACATTTCCAGGTCCTTTCTCCATGACTGATTTCTCTGTAACGCCTGAACCCCTGAAAACCCTTTAGCCTACAACTATTCATTCATTTGACAAACTTTTAAAAGAAAGCTACTTCGTGACAGATCCTCTTTTGGGGACTAAAGGGTAAATAGACATTTATTGCTCTTGAAAGTCAGAATGGTGGGGGATAGGAAGAGAGAAAAGGCTGCAGAGACGAGCAGAAAACTTCCCGAATATCCCATCCAGAGCTGAGGAAACGTGAAGCGCCACGGGGGCGTCACGGGGGCGTCACAGGAGTGCCACCAGGAGCGCCACGGGAACACAGACAGGAACGCACGCAACCAGGCCAGGGCGGGGCCGACCGTGGGAGGCCTGGAAGGCCAAGTTCATGAGTTTATCTGCTGTCCTGACGGCACCAGAAAGATCTTATATGGAGATTTGTTTCAGGACACATACATACACATTATTTTAAAATTTAACTTACTAAAGTGCACAGATATCAAATGTGCAGCTTAGAGAAGTTTTATATACGTATGCACACGGGCAACCACCACCTAAACCAAGATGACAGAACATCCCAGCACCCAGAGGCTCCCGTGCGTCCCCCGGCAGTTGGGAACCCCTGATGGTAACAAGCATTCTAGCCTCTGTCATCTCAGGTAACTTCTGGCGCCTCTGGGATGCGGGTAAACGGGGCCATACGGCATGCCGTCTCGCGTGACTGGTCTCCCGCCCGACATAATGCTGCACATCACGCAGCTCGTCCCCTCCACTGCTGCGTCTCAGCCCAGTGTGGACACGCCACGGTGCATTCGCGTGGCACACTCCGTGTCTCCGGCTCTTCGGCTACTATGAACAAGGCTGCTGTGAACATCCGCGCACATGGCTCTTGGTGGACATACGCACCCGTTTCTACTGGGTCTGTAACTGGTTTAGGGAAACATTAAGATCAATAGCAACGAGACTATATGGTTATGCTTTTACTGAAAATGCTGAGTGATGTAACCTGGACTGAGACAAGGCAAGCAGGTCTTGGTCATTAAGAATAAAAGACTAAACACAAGATCTTTTGTTTTACTAGGACGGATGAGTTATGGGATCATAAAAGTTTCCAAGACGTAGGTCATTTACCATCGATAAGCTAAACCAGGGCGACAGGACCCAGTCTCAACCCTCCTGAGTGCGCACGTTTATGTTGTGACAAATGTGGGAGACTGTCCCTTTGAGACACCCTCTTTCTTCTCTCCCTCGGGGCCTCTGACAGAATGTTAGGCCATCTATCCCGGTCCCACGTGTCCCGTCAAATTGTTTCCCGGTCTACTCGCCTTCTGCTGTTTGGACTGGATAATTTCGATTTCATCGTCCAGTTTATTGACTGTCCCCCTCTGTCCTCTCCATTGCGCTACGGCACCCACCAACTGAGTTTTTAAATTTTATTTCAGGAGACTATATTTTTCAGCCCTGAAATTTCCGTTGGCTTTTTTTTTAATCTCTTCTACTTCTTTGCTGAGATTTTCTACTGCATATGTTTCAAGTTTTCATAGCTGCTCACTGGAGCACTTTTAAGAATGATGCTTTAGAATCCCTGTCAGCTCCAACATCTGTGTCATCCAGGGGTTGGCATCTGTTGATGGCCTTTTATCATTCAAGCTGAGATTTTCTTGGTATAACACAGGAGTTTTAATTGTTCTCAAAACATTTGGGGTATGTTGTAAGACAGTGGACCTTAAGTAAACTAAACCTCCTGTCTGAGCTGGCCTCCTCTATCGCCATGACAGCGGGGGAAGGGGGGTCGTGATGCTGCCACATGGGGGCAAAGGTCCAGGTCCCCCGCTCAGCCTCCTTTGACACCCAAGGGGTGAGGGGTGGGGGGTGCCTCCTCACTGCTGGGCAGAAGGTCAAACCCGTTTTATACCCATCTTTCTTGAACAGGTGGAAGTTCCGGTTTCCCACGTGGCCTCTGCTAACGATGTGCAGTGCGGCGGAGCGAGGGTATCTTGTTACTGGTGAGCAGGGCGGCGGGGGAAGGTCCTGGCTCCCCACCCGTCTCCTCTGGCACCACCCAGTGCGGATGAGGGGCACGTCCTGATACCCAAGTGAAGCTTTAAGTCTAGGCGCCCCCTGGCCTTAGCTGACGAGGGGGGCTACATTTCTCCCAGGGTGTCTGTCTGAAGCAGGGCCGTGACTGAAAGCCTGTCTTGCTAAGCTGCCTCCTTCTTGGTCCTTCTGGCAGGCTTCCGTTGGGTTTTTTTTCTGTCAGCACCCATGGGAGGTCCTGGGTTGACGGCTTCTCGAACATCCAGTCTGAGCTGTGAGGTGAACAGGAAACCCAGGGAACTCACCCTTGGGCTGCATCTGGAGTCCCGAGGTCCCTAGGCAGGCTGCCGGCTTCTCCCCACCTCTGGGTCTTGTCGCGTTTGTCCTACATACCGGTTCCGGGATTTTCAGCAATACGGAGACGTGCATCTACACCGTCTCCATCCAGAACCAGCACTGCGGAGACCCAGAGCCAGAAGCGCCAGCCCCAGTATTTTGTTTTTAAGAAGCCAAAAGATTTCCATTAGGAAACAGAGAAGCAAGTCGATGACCCAGGTTTAGATTTCAGCAGAAACATCAGAACTCGCTTGTGCAACCAAAAACAACCGCAGTTCGCATTCACTCGGGCTTGGCCCGCCCCGCTCACGCTACGTGGACGATCTGACCTGACGCTCCCCGGATGCCCAAGGTAGGACTTCCTCTCGTCCCGTTTCTGAGGGGGAACGCGAGGTCGCTCCCTGGGCCACGGTAGGGCCAGGGCTTGGGCCGAGATCTGTCCGACCCTGGAACCGGGGCCCCCACCCGCCACTCAGCATAACGCCTCCACCACGAGCCACGCTCTAAAACGAGCAGCTTTACTCACACGAGGCTCTGTCTTCAAAACACACAGCCCAACACAGGCTAATCAGCAACAACTTCAAACTACAGTCTGCCCTTTTACCTATTCAAAGTATTTTAGTTGGAATTTCATGAATTTGGAACACTACAGACATTAAAAGTCATAGATAATATTAAGCTTAGATTTTTAAAGGTTCTGCCCCCTGACTGGTAAAATTGCTCAAGTGTATTTTCCCACTTCACCTTTTTTTATCAGCCAAACATACTGCTAATTACTAAATATTCTAAAAATGAAAGTTCTAGGAGAATGATACGTATTCACATACAGCACAAGTGATTTTTCCTTTGTATTTTTCAAAACGTATATATGAATTTTATTAATCTGTGCCAGATCACAAACTACAGATTTCGAGTCTTAGTTTTCTCATCTGAAATTACACAAAGCAATCCTGAATTGATCACTTTACATCCTATGTGCTCTTAGGTATAAATATTTTTGACACAGTTATCTGCCAAAGGGCGAGCTTCGTAGGAAAAAGGACATAAACACCACAGGAAACGAAAGATTCCTCCTGACAACCTGAAGTCCCTGTCAGTGGTCACAGCGATGGAGGATTTTCTCCTGCTCTTAAAATGAAACAAAACAAAACACACAGCCCACTTCCTTCCAGCCCATCTTTAGTCTTCTGAATTTTACTCTGGAATCTTACAGTCAGAACTGGAAAGGGCCTCAGGTGATGACATGTCCGCCTTCGGTGGGGGATCTAAAAGAAGTTATCCCGACCGAGGGCGACAACAACATGGAAGCTCCGACCCTGACCGAGGTTCTGCTGAGCTTTACACAGTGAAGACCTTCCACGTAGCTTGACGAGAACAGCTAACACCGCTGAGCACGCACTCCACCTGCGATGGCCTAGGCCGAGATGCTCCAGCGCACCTGCACGAGCGTTAATCCACCTGCTCCTCCCGAGGAAGGAAGCGCCGCCACCACACTCACGCAGCGTGTTCCACTGGAATGCAAGGCCCGCGGGGGCAGCTGTCTGCGTCTATGCTGCTCACTGCCATACTTCCCGAGCCTACGACAGTGCTTAACACTGGGCAAGGGCAAAGGGTCACTGAATGAATGGATAAATGACATTTGTAGAGGAGAAATGACGGTTACAAACCTGATTAAGGTCACATGGTTATTGAGTGGCAGAGCTGAGACTCAACCACTTTTTTTTATTGCATTATATCAGGGGTCAGCAAACTTTGTCTATAAAGAGACGGAAAATAAATACTTTACTCTCTGCAAGACGTACAGTCCTCTCAGTCGCAAGTACCCAACTGTGCTGGTGCAGCACGTGAGCAGCCACAGACAATACTAAAGGAATGGACGTGACCGTGTCTCAATAAAACTTTATTTACAAAAACAGGCCCATAGGCTGCAGTTGGAAATCCTTACAATACTAAAGCAAGGTAGATTAATGAGAACCAGAGACTCAGCTATCAAGGGCTTTGTCCAAGGTCACACATGCTGTTTCCAAGAACCTCACAGTCCCCGTGAGAGGGAGCCTTGCAGATCTACTGTGCGCCCAGAATTTTTGATTTCGTGCTTTTACGCTGCAAAGCAGAGCCTCAGCCCTCGTGCTTCTTGATATCAGAACGGCCTCAGCGGGCTGTTGGAGTTTAAGGGCACAGGCAGGTGTGAAGGGGTATGTGCCAGTGCACAGATATAGTTAATCCAAAATCTGTTTTCACAAGAAAATCTGACCTTACATTAAACACCGTGACCTGGAAACAATGCAAAGACTCCATCTGTAAGACAGGCAGGGCACAGGACTGGTCGTTCCTGTCCTCGTAAGGAAAACAGCCTAAGCAAAGCTAAACACTAACCTGGTTAAACGTGAGGCTGAACAGGGCTGAATGCATTAATCATCAGACAGGATAATAAAGGAAAATATGCAAGCTCTCTCCCAACTGTTTACCACTTATATTTTTCTTGGAACAGAAATGCATTTTATATATTATATGAACCTGTAAAAAACACATACCTGGTAAAATATTTGAACACATACTCTGGACCAAGAGTATTAAACATGAAATATTCCATCATCATAAAAGAATTTTGAGTTTACAAAGGTTTAAACTCCCACTCAACTCCAGTTGTGGTAACAACTACATAACAAAATCCAAACTGCACTTTATGCTAACTGGGTAATCTTGATGATTAAAAGCTATTAGGCATGTAACAAAGTATGACAAACTTCTTAAACCTGGCCCGTCTCAGTAAGGAAAATATCACTTAAAATTTAAACAGAAAAATCTAAATCAATTATTTTTCAAAATATAAAAGTAGCTTCTTGGTTTAAGATTATTGCTTATACATATTAAAAAAATTCAAGTTCAACGGTGTCCATTTTTTGACTGACAAGCATTACTTGGCTCAAAAAAGTTCAACTTAATACATTTACTCAGAAATAATATCCAAAATGATATGGGAAAATAAAAAGCTGAGAAAGACACAGTCCCTCCCCATCGAGAAACTTTAAAAACCACACATTTGTCTTGGACGCACTGGTACAAAAACTAGTTTATCGAGCACGTAAATGCTTCACAAACAGTAGCAGCGGCAGTTAGTATTTTTGGGTGACTCTTATTTACTAAGCTTCACCTGACACACTTTACATACGCTGTCTTTAATGTTTACAGCACTCCTGCAAGATATAACACTTGCATTGTTTTTCTCTATGGAGAAAACTGGGGTTCAATAATTCTTGCCCCAAATCCCACAGCTAAGTAAGCACCCGGCCACTGCACTTGAGCACCTGCAGGAGTCAGAATCCGGTCTGTCCAGCCTTCGAGTCCAACCTTCTTCCACACCATAGTTCAAGCTCCTTAAAGCACTGTTTTAACTGTGAGGTCCAAAGTTAAGTTTCAGGATGCTGATGGACCTCTGCAAATTGTGAAAAATTTTGTATAGTTACAGTGGGGAAACTTTTCTAAAAGGGAAAATTTGTCAAGGAGAGAAAGTGAAAGAGGGTCAGACAAAATATGCGAAACATGCACCATACCTGCAAAATATTCTGCCGAGCAGAGCCCTGCCAAACCCCGAGGCGTCGGCCTGCTCTGCAATTCTGAAAAAGGAGCGACGCGTCCTCCTTGCTCTGGCCATTCAAACGGAGGCGCCAGGCTACGACCCTGCCCCGCACACTCCACCCCACAACTGTCCGCTCTCACTTTCACCTTGAAAAATATACGACACCCAGGCCCAAGTGACAAGACCCAAGGCAAACACCACTGCAAAAAGTTCAGCTTTCTGAAAGCCAATTTTGCTTTTCCGGAAATAGGAAGCGTCCTTCCACAGTCCGGGGAGTTAGGTGGGGGGGCCGTCACTGAGCCCCACACTAAGGTGCTTCCAAACGACGGATCATGCTCCTCGCCCACTGACTCCCTTCTACACTCT
>NW_006440626.1:379338-389238 GCF_000325575.1 Pteropus alecto
GATGTGCACAAGAAAGCGCTTTGCAAAAGGCCAAGTGCCCTAAAGGATTAGTCACTGGTTGCAAATCAATAGGTGGTTAAAGGTCAAGGTGAAATATGGCCCGCTTCTTATGTTTTAAATGGAAAAAGTAATAGTCACCGCGGCCCTTATGCCATGGGTGTTTTCGCTTCTGCAGAACATTACCTGTCTAACCACAGGATCAGAGAGTATCCCCATCTTGATGTTCGGGACATAAAGACTAAAGTTCAGAAATGTCAATGACATGCAGCCCTGGACTCTGCACCGGGCCATGCTCAAGTAGACAGGTGATGGACAGACCGCGCAGTGGCCGGACGGCAGTGTGCCCATGGCAGTGCCCACGCAGCTCCAATCTCCCGAGCTCAGGTTCTAATCAACAACAAAGGGACACCAGTCTCACCTCCCGGGCTTGTTGTGAGCGCCGATGGGACACTACGTGTTACTGTGAGCATGGCTTAAGTAAGTTGAAAATTCAAGTTCACTACATACGGCACTAAAGAAGAGACAAAATCTTTAAGTAGGAAGTTGCATGTCACGACACTGCCCTTGTTAACAATACCGAGTTGCATCTGCATTAAAAACAGCGACACTAAGGACAAAACGAGTTACGACCCAGACTTAAAACCGCCGGAGCCATCTCTGGCGGTCACCTACCTCTACCCCTATTTTCCAGTATTAACTATATTATAATAAAATTGAAACACTATGGAATAATTATTTCTGAATATTATTCAACGAGCAAATAGGTGAATGTATGGACAAAAGAAAGACAGCTAAATATGGACTAAACACAGGTGTCAGCAAGCACACGCCCCGTCCACACACCCTCACTCACCATGTGTGTGTTTTCCAACTTCAGTCTTAATTTCTCATAAAATCTCAAGTAAGCCACCTGACAGAGGGAGCACTCGCGCTGACAGTCCCTACGCTGCTCAGCCCAGAACGTGAGCAAAGGGACATGGACACACAGAGCATCTCAGAACCGTGAGCCACCTACGCTTCTGCTGCCAGGTGAACACGAGAGGCCCGCCGCGGTGCCGCACACCCAGCATGCTTTGCGAGCACGCACTGATCACCTTCCCCGTCTCCACCCACCCCAAGGACCGAGGGGCAGTGTTAATGTGGCCCAGGCCAGAATCGAACCTCTGGTAACGGTGTGTCCTAACATCTGCAGGGTCAGTAAGTGCGTGGGGACAAAAGGAATCTGACAGTGCTGGTCTCTCTCAATGGGCCGCCTGCTCGCTGTCTCCAGACGATCTCGGCTCTCAAACTGCGATACACAGATACACCGAAGGAGACAGGCGGCTCGGCACCTGCTCTCCATGCCCTCAGGCTCCACCAGACCAGGCCCGGATACGCAGTCAAGGCCAAAGACTCCCCGGGGCGAAATGCCAACAGGAGGCAGTGACTCGCCCTGTTTCTTAGGCAACACCTTGGGCACCGCCCATCCCCTACATTAGGGAACTGTCGCCAGGGCTTCGCTGAGTGTTTGCAAGCACACACAGACACTGCAGTGGTGGCAGCGGGGGCACCTGGCACAGAACGGTCTTTTCTGTCAAAAAAACCAGAAGATGCTCTGTTGCTATGGTTTTGAACCACTTTACACTTCAGTTCTGCTGGCCATTCTCTTTACCCAGAAAGGACTGGAGAAAACTCTCCAAAGTCAATTCCAGAATAGGAAATCTTCATAAACATGCCTAAGTAAAAACATAACTATTTTTCTCTTGTTTTTTTCAATAGGTCATTTAAAAAAAAAATGGCCATTTTCTTTCTTTTTTCTTTTGGTTTTGTTTTTCTTGTGATTGTTTTTTTTATTTTCTCTTCAGTTTTAATAATTCTCCGTTCAGTAAAAAGTGATTTCTGTTCCCATTCAGCATACTCCCAGAGAAGAGGGAAGAGATAAGACATTACGGCATAAACAGAAAAGGCTTATGAACAGTGCGATAAAACAGGAAATGACAATAAAGGCATATAGGCTGGAAAGGAAGGAACACAATTTCATCCTTATTCACAGAGGATATGATTGTCTATGAAAAAAAATCCCAGGGAATCTATTTTTTAAAACCCTTAGAATAAGTGAGTTTAGCAAGGCCACAGGATACAAGGTCAACACACCGGTCAATTGTATTTCCATATATGTGCAATGAGCAACCAGGATAATCTGATTCTTTTTTAAAAATACCATTTATAATAGATCTCCTCAAAGTAAAAGATTCAGATATAAGTCCAACAAAGAATACGCAGGACCTGCGTGCTGAAAACTACAAAACACTGGGGAAAGAAATCAGAGGAAGTCTAAACAGAGAGAGACATTCCCTGCTCCTGGGTGGGAAGTCTCAACGTAGTAAAAGGATTTATTCTCCCCCAAAGTGAGCTGCAGATTTAACGCAATTCCCATCACAACAGCAGCGGGGGTCTGTATAGTTACAGATAAGCTGCCCTAGACTTTACAGAGAAAGGCAAAGAAGGTAGAAGAGCTAATACAAAGTCGGAGGAATCACACAACCTGATTTAAAGACTTAATATCGGTCTATAAATCTACAGTAATGAAGACAAAGTGGTCTTGGTAGAGAGACAGAAAGATCAAGAGAACAGAACAAAGTGTCCAGAAACAGACGTACACAAAAAGAGTCCATGTGATTTTTGACAAAAGTGCAAAAAACGGTTCAATAAACAAAACAGTAATGATGCTGGAGTAACTGGTCATCCATATGCACAAAAGACACTTGATCTAAACTTCACCTCATACAAAGACAAACTCAAATGAAACGTAGATCTAAATGTAAAACATGAAATTTTAAAACTTACAGGAGAAAACATGTGAGAAACCTTCATGATCCTGGATTAGGCACAGAGTTCTTAGCATGACACTAAAGGCAAGTTCCACACACACACACAAAAACCTATAAAACGAACTCTGTCAAAATTATAAAACTCTTGCTCCTCCACAATCAGTGTTATGAAGATAAAAAGACAAACTCCAGACTAGAGAAAATACTGTGGATCATATATCTGACAAAGAAATTACATCCAAAATATGTAAATAACTCTCAAAACTCAACAACAAAAAACCTCACAACTCAATTAACAAGGGGGCAAAGGACCACACCGACAGCTCATGGAAGATATGAAGATGGCAAATTAAGCACATGAGAAAACGGTCAACATCATTAGCCATGAGGAACATACAAACTAGAACAGAATGACATACAACCACACACCTACGAGAAGGACGCAAATAAAAAACAGTGACCAGGTGCTGATGGGGATGTGAAGCAACTAGAATTCTGTAACGTAGATACCGCTGGCAGACAAGCGGAACAGTACAGCTACCCTGGGAAACAGTCTGGCAGCGTCTTATAAAATGAAATGTACATTCTCGTTCACTCCAGCGGTCCCACTCCTGGGTATTTACCCTAGAGAAATGAAAACTTACCCATAGATGAGGATTCACAGCAGCTTTATCTGCGGTAGACAAAGCTTGGAGACTACCCGAAAGTTCTTCAGAGGGTGAGTGACAGACCGCGGCTCCGCCATGCCACGGGGTACGACTCGGCAGCAAAAAGGAACTGACCTTCAACACCTGTGTGACTCTCAGAGACACCACGACGAGTGAGAGGCATCAGTCCCAAAATGTCACATGCCGTATGAGTCCGTTTATACGGAACCTTCAAAAACATAAAACTACACTGGTAGAAAAGAGATCACTGGCCGCCAGGGGAGGTGGGGGGAGGGGGTGTAACCATCGAGAGGGCGCGAGGACGTTTCGGGGGTGACGAGCTGCTCTGTCCTGATCATGGTAATGTTACCCGACTCTACGTATTTTTAAAAGGTTCGAAGAACTGTACAGGCCCCCGAGAAGTCAACTCTACTGTATGATAATTTAACAAAGTAAAAGAAGGTTCGGAAGATGCAGAGCTCTGAAGAGAGGAGGGAGAGGCTCCGTTCCCGTGCCTTCCTCATTCTGCCAGTTCCCAGGAGGTGGCAGAAACTATGGGGCAGTCAGAGGAAACGAGCCCGTCTGCAGGAGGAAGTCACCACCAGGTCTTCTGGAATTTTCCCTGAGTGGGTGCTCGCCCCCCGGCAAGAGCCTCTGCGCTGTGCATCTGCGGTAGACAAAGCTTGGAGACTACCCGAAAGTTCTTCAGAGGGTGAGTGACAGACCGCGGCTCCGCCATGCCACGGGGTACGACTCGGCAGCAAAAAGGAACTGACCTTCAACACCTGTGTGACTCTCAGAGACACCACGACGAGTGAGAGGCATCAGTCCCAAAATGTCACATGCCGTATGAGTCCGTTTACACGGAACCTTCAAAAAGATAAAACTACGCTGGTAGAAAAGAGCTGCTCTGTCCTGATCATGGTAATGTTACCCGACTCTACGTATTTTTAAAAGGTTCAAAGAACTGTATAGCCCCCCGAGAAATCAACTCTACTGTATGATAATTTAACAAAGTAAAAGAAGGTTCGGAAGATGCAGAGCTCTGAAGAGATGAAGGGAGAGGCTCCGCTCCCGTGCCTTCCTCATTCTGCCAGTTCCTGGGAGGTGGCAGAAACTATGGGGCAGTCAGAGGAGACGAGCCCGTCTGCAGGAGGAAGTCACCACCAGGTCTTCTGGAATTTTCCCTGAGTGGGTGCTCGCTCTCCGGCAAGAGCCTCTGCACTGTGCTTCCTGCAAGGAAGGGCCCTCTGTGCCTCGTGCAGAACGAGGCAAACCGTTCGACATATCTCAGTGCTCTAGAAACTTCTCTAGTATGAAGAAAGAAGCCCTGGGGGAACTCTGGAGAAGACCGAGACCTCTGCGGTCCAGTCCCCTGGACCTTAGAAGAGCCGCCAGTGGCTAGAGGAGCCTTTCAGGGATCTGGTCTCCAAGCAGGAAACGGGGACATCCCTGAGGGGATGCCACTGTGACTGCCCTCAGGAAGTGAGGGCCTCAGAGACCGTGGCCTCTGGAGGTGGCCAAACCCGGGCCCAGGAACACACAGGAAAAGGCGGCCCTATAGCTCTGATGGCTGACCCAGCACTATCCCCGGACTGACGAAAGTTCTGTATGAGATGGTCACTGTCCTCTTTTTCCAAGTGACAGTTTCTGAAAGGCCACACAGGGAGCAGTGAGGGAAACGTGGGTTATTCCCAGGCCATGCGATCAAATGAAACAATTCCCTGGCTAAAGAGTCAAGGGAAGCGATGTCCCCGAGGGTGTGATGCTGCCCTTCACTGCCATCCCCTTGAGCGGCGAGCTGGCAGCCCTGAGCTGCAGGTCCGCACATCTGCCGTGACGGGCCACGCCTCATCAGGTGTGTCTCTCCCACGCTGGACACATGCCCTGTGGAGAGCCCTTACATCCAGCTCACTCTAGGACACCTGGGAGCCCGGTCTGGCCACTCTCCAGCTCATTCAGAGAGCCCCTTGCAATTTTATTCAAATTTCTGAACTTGTTCCACAGTAAGAAATAGACTTTCTATTGAACCTCACTCACACACACACACACGCACAAAGAAACGTGCATGCGTGTGTCCAGTCAACGCAGGCACACAGCACGCATCCTCCCCACCTTCCTCACATCATGGGTCTGAATTGGCCACGATCCTTACTACAATCTATTCCATCTTCTCTCATTTAAAAAAAATTCTGGCTGTGATCAACTAAATCAGTTTCATATCCTATGAATGGGCCGCAATCCACATTTTTTCAAAACTGCTTCAGATGGAATTTAAACAGATCTAGGTTTTAATCACACTTTGACTGGTCTGGGCAAATTACTTGGATGACTTCAGTTCCTCAGCTGTAAAACAGGGTAACAGCTCTCGTAGGTAAATGACAAGCATAAAACAAGGTCTGACGCATAGTAAGCTCTCAAGAAATCACAGCGTTATTAGTCCAGAAACTCCCAAGATCGCTGCTTCGGCTCTCGGCCTTACCATCTGGGACGCAGCCTGTTCTGTGAAACTGCGTCCGGGCATCCTTCTTCGGAAATGTATTTATAGAGTTGCAATATATTTATGGCAAAGTTTAATTTTTATTCAACCAACATATCTACATCTTGCGTTCCATCAGAAAATTGTTTCTCATGTTTTAAACTCCCTGACACTCTACAAGTTTCTATTCACATCAGGCTCCCCTACTGAGTACAGAGTAAATTCCTTCATCGAATATTTTCTGAGCACCGAGTAGGCACTATACCAGAAAGACAAAATAAGAGAGGCATGGCCCTGGCCACGGGTCCCCCGAGCTGGCTTCAGGGTCCGTGGAATCTGACCTCCATCCTTTTTTTTTTCCCTGACCAAGTCTATTCAAGAGTGTCCCTGGCTTCAGCCAGACTGGCTCTCACCCCTTCCTCTCTCTGATCCTTTGCTGGTGTAACTCGTTCCTTCTGAACATTCACACACTAGATGCTGCCCACGCTTCCTCGTGGCCCAGGCCAAGCGCTTCCCTTCCAGGCCGTTTCTGTTCTCCCCACGCTGACGTATTTACGGCCTTCTGTCCGGCTCAGGCGGCAGGATTCTCACCATCCCAGCTCTGATTTCCCTAGCACAGGGCCCTGCGCCAACCAGACAGCACGGGAACAGCGGCTGTGTCTGTGACTGTAACCCGGCATGTGTACGGGGGGAGGGCACCCCCACACCACAGATGCGCCCTACTGACGAAGCTGTCTTTCAGACTCCACGGTGACCCCCGCCCACCAAGGGCTGCAATCTGAGGTCAACGATAGAAACAATTAAAAAATTTTTTTCCACCTTTTTAAAACTAGAACTCTCAAAAACCGCTGAAAGAGAAGCATAATAAATATCCACAGACCCAGCTTCAAAAATTACCAGCACGTCATCGATCCTGTTTCATCTGCCCTCTCCACCCCTTCCCCCGAGACTATTTAAAATACATCTCAGGCATCACATCGTTTCACTAGCTAATGCTTCAGTACCGCTAACAGAGATCACCTTAACTAAAACGGCCAGAATGCCACTATTCTGCTTAGGATGTCAAACTAGAATCCTTAACGTTATCTGACAGCCAGCACATGTTCAAACACCCACGAACATCTCAACCAGCCTGGTGCAAGGAGCTCTCAAACAACGCTGCCCTGGCTGCCGGGCTTCCGAGTCTAAGAGAAACCTGCACCGACACTCCCTCCCGACTCTCCACCGCGCACGTCACCGAAGAAGCTGGCCGCTGACCTGTCCACGGGCCCCGCCGGCCTGGCCGGCGGCATTTCCACGACGTCTTTACCATGCCTCTCTACGATCTGTATGTTCTCTAGGCTGGCAGCTAGATCTAGGGTTCTGATGCGGTTCCGGCAAACTGATTATGAAGGAGCCTTCCCAGGAGATGCTGCACCTCTAACCGCGGGAGTCAGGGGTACCCAGCCTCTGGCTCCTCCCTTTCAGTGACTAATCAGTGGGTTCCGGCGCCAGGGGCCTGCTACCTCCACTACATAGTTCTATGTCAACTTTTTACCCTAGGGGCTTTGAACAGTTACTGATGTTGGTTACCTAAATCCAGTATTCCTTTAAGGGTTGCAAAAATAAAATGGCGATTTTCTTATGATACTATTCCTTTTTTACTTGTTTGCTGGAATTCTTTTATAAAGTGTCTCTCATCAACTCTTTGACTGCCCTGAAACACAGGTCAAACTTGAAAAGCAGGATAATGCTTGATTATTTCCCTTTATCCATTTTCAGATTAACTGAAGCCTTTGTAATCTTCACGAATGAGTAAAGAGAATTCTTACATTTTTAGCATTACGACGAACAGGGGTGATGTTCACGCAGGCTTCCCTTTTGGTCATGCTTGGTGAGAACAACCAATATTTTAAACACCAAGGTTAAGATTTCTCATCTGCCAGAAAATAACTTCTGTTTGAGGCGAGATGCATGACCTAAAGCAAATGCACTGAGGATCTGAGTAATTAGGAGAGGCGAACCCGGGCAATGCGACCTGCAAGTCAATGGAGAAAGCAAAAGGTCTGCAAGCGACCTGTTGACCCCAGACCTCTAGGGCACCTTCCTGCAGTTAGGACCTGCTGGAGAGGAATTAAATGCTCCTCGATCCACAAGGCAGGAAGATAAGCTGGAGCTGGCGTGAGTCACCCTCCTTCGTCACCCTCCTTCGTCACCCTCCTTCATCATCCTCCAAGTCCAGACAGTCAGCCTCACGAAAAGCCGGCTGGGCTCCCCGACCTCTCAGACCTGTCCCCGTCTCTGTTCCTACGTGTTACCCTGCGGTCACCCTGCAGTCACCCTGCATTAAGTCCAGTATTCCCTTTGGCCACTGCTCTGGGAAGATGTGCGTCCCGGGGCCGCCCCTGTGTGTGTGGTGGTGGGGGAGCACCTCTGACCCCCGTGCTGTTTCTGTGGGGTGCACTTTCCTTTATGCTGCTTTCCTATCAGCCTGGCTCTTTAAAACTCCTCAAAGTGATTTTCATCATTTACAAGGTAGAAAATTTATCATGATCGTGTACAACGTAAAAAAACAGGTCACCAGAAACGACGACCGCTGAGAATTAGCCGACTGTAGACGACGAGCACAGGCTAAGGACGTGAGGCTGAGCACGATGAAAACACAACAAAGCTTAAGACGAACAGCACCCCGACGGCCACCGGGCCTGGGCGGACGTGCTGCCGTCCCGTCTGACGCTGGGCACGCAACACACCGTGTGCGGAGCAGAAGTGTCTGCGCATCCCAGTGACTACACAGCTTACTAAATATATGTGTGGTTTGCAATTTTGTTATTTGTTCCATCCAGACAGTCTCATTTTAACACAGTTTTGAATAAATTCTTTGGTTGCCTAAAAGCTTGTTGAGCGCCTCTTCACCAAAGCATGCAAAAGTTTGATACCAAAAAAGAGCAAACCCTATCTTAGCTTAAATCTACCCACAAAGGATGATGGGGGAAAAAGTCAACAAAACTGCCGCTGGTAAAAGAAAAAGATAATAAACAGTGAGTCAGACTGTGAAGTCCCCCGGGAGACGAGGCAACACAAACCTGGACTCGCCAGATGCAAAGCAGCTCACCAGACCCTCAGAGACGCCCGACTTCCTGTGGACTGGCCGAGGGGTGATGGAGTTGGTGCATCAGGCCCTGGAGCTGGGGGACCGCGGTGGTGGCATGGGGGACGGTGGCGGTGGTGGAGCTGGGGGACGGTGGGCCCTCCCTCCTGGGCGCGGACAGGGAGGTAACTCGGGCAGGGAATCTGGGTTCAGGAGGCGAGCAGCCCCTGAAGCTCGGTCCAGTGAGGGTGGCCTGGGTCAGCGTGGAGCCTCCGCACAGCAGCAAGCGCCGCGGGGCCGACGGCAAACAGGAGGGCGACCGCAGGGCAGAGGCAGAACGGGCGGCCACGACTTGGAAGGGAACTCACTAACCAGGGGCTGCGGCTTCCTCCAGTAACACCCAGCGGCCGAGAGAAGCAGCGAGGGGAGCCGGAGGGACACTGGAGGAGGAAGGGGTGGTCGAGGACCCCACGCGGCCGACACCTCAGGCCCCTCGGGGCTCCTTACACGCCCACAGCATAAGTCTGCCTGAGCCCACGGCGGGGCTGCCCCTGCAGGCACAGGAAGGAGACAAACGTGGCCCCCGCGGTCCACGAGTCCAAGCAGGGACGGGAGCAGACGAAAGACCGGCACACGTCACACACTCACACAGAACGACAGACACACACAGTGTGACAGACGGCAGTAAGGAATTAGTGACAGAGAAAGGGAAGTGAGTGTGTGTGCTGGGGGGTTACGATGTTAAGGGACCAGGGGCAGGAAAGGTGTCTACGAGCAAAAACCTGGACGAACGAAGGGGGCTGCCGAGCAATGCCCTGGAGGGTCGGCAGAGGGCGAAGGCTGAGGAGCGAGCAGGCCCAGCTGTGGGGGGGGCGGGGGGAGCAGGCCCAGCCG
>NW_006440626.1:389308-395111 GCF_000325575.1 Pteropus alecto
TGGTGGGGGGAGGGGGGTGGGAGAAGGGTGCGGGAGCAGGCCCAGCCGTGGGGGGGAGAGCAGGCCTAGCAGAGCTGCCAGTGTCAGCGCAACGCTAAAGGCTGGAACTCCTTGGCTGACACTCAAAGGCCTTCCATAACCTTGACCAAAATGCCTCGTTCTCATGGGCCCTCTGAAAACATGAGAATCCCTTCCGCACCATTCTTCTGCACTGAGCACTCTCTAGAGCTTGGACGTGCTCTTCCATCGTCTTCCTGTCCCCCAGAAACTGCTCGCAGTCACTCCCCACCAACTTCCGACTGACAGTCACCAGGATGGAAGAGGGACGGACGGTCAGGCGAGGTTGTTTTCTAGGCTTCCTGCCAGATTAAAACGCTGTGGTTGGGACCTCCTACCCAGGGAAACCGTGCCATGCTGTCCTTTGGGCAGGAGTGGCCACGGCCTGCACTAGTGCGTCCTTCTTAAACTTTCCAGTACACGCAGACCTCCTGGGGATTTGTCACCGCAGGTTCTGACTTGTGGGTCTGAGGTGGAGTCTGCGTGACAGACCAGCTCCCAGGGGGTGCCCCTGCGGGTGGTCCAGGGTCCACTCTGAGTAGTGAGGGACCCACAAGGATGGAAACGGACCCAGGAGACGCCGCACAATTACTCTCACTTAGGATTTGGCACCGAGATGCAGTGGAATGACACTGTCAATGGCAGGCGCCAGAATGGAGAGGTGAGGGAGGCTGTGTGAAGACTAGGGTTGGTGGCCGCTTGGTGCCACATGCAAAGTAAGAAGGAAGTCTAGAAAGATGGGAGACTGGGCTAAGTGAGCAGCAGAGGGCAGAGTACAAGGCTAGGTGGCCTCTGTGGGACCACGGGGACGGCTCTGGCTCCTGATGGCTTCAGAGTTCCCTGCGGCCCCGGGGCCCGTCAGTGCCTGCGGGAACATTCCATCTTCTCACCCAATATAAGTTCTCACTCAACGTTGTTGACAAATTCTGGAACCTGGAGTGAAACGACACGTGACTAAACCAATTTGACTACAGGCTAATCGACATAAGCAGGAGTTGAGATCCTACTGCATCGCATCGACTTAAAACGAAACGACGTTATTCAAGGACCTGCCATACCTTTAAAATACACCCTAGCCCAGCTTCTCTTCAACCGGGGCTTGAGGACACCTAGAAGGAAGAGCCTTGACCAGACCCAGTCTGGGGTTCTGGGGGGGCCCAACATCTGATTACGTTTGACCGAGTCCATGTGAAAATGCTGTCTTACTAAAAGCTAGGATGAGGTAAAGACATTCAAAGGTGCCACCTTCAAAATGTGTGTGCGTATAATTAGCAATATTTAGCAAAGAACACACAATAGTCAAAAAGAGTCCACTGCTCACATTCACGTCTGCCTGAAACAGCCTACTTAACCTGCAATCTATCACTGCCGCAAAGATAAATAAGAAACAGTCATCGCTTCCATCCAGCGGTCATAAATACCTGAGGACCGAGCCAGGCCGTCAGGCAATTACACACCGAGAAAAGTAAGTTTAGGCACCTGCCCCGCAAACAAGAAATACAGAGCAGTCACGGAATCATTCAAAGAGAAAACACCACAAAAACAGCGTCAGAAATACGACAAGTGCCAGTACAGAGGGTATTAACTTGCTTGTTACCTGTAACTTCAAGTCTTTCCCTTCTGAGCTGTTGGGAATAACATTATTGTTTTTGAATAATTTTTGTTGTTCAGCTTACTTAAACCATACAGTAAAAACATGTTTAAATCGGCAACTTTTTAAAAATGAGAAAAACCTAGAGTCAGAAGACTCTTAAAGGCTTACCTGCTCCATCCACCTGCTTAAAATGAGGACCACACCTACGACGTCCCAGACAGATGTGGTTTTTAAAAAAGCCAGATTATGCTTTAATCCATTTAAATACAGTTTCAACACGGCTGCACTTAAGTCAGCTTCTTCTGTTTTAGACGTTTAAAAAATATCTCCTTCATGATGGCCTCATTTTTTTTCAACTTTAATTAAAGACCATTTAGACAAGTAACCAAATTTTGCAATTCCCTGGGGTATAGCTTAAAACGAATCTTTATGTAATTACTAATAATGACCAGGCAAAAGAAAGGAAGAGATGCAGGATAAAAAAATGAAGAGCAAAGGGTTATGTAAAGCGTCCCAGCCGCTGGATTCGGAAGGTTCGCAAAAAGGAAAATAGGTATTTTTCTAGCACAAATATATTAATAATGCTCCATTACATTCACTTTGTAAATTAGTTACTGACTTTTTCACCTTTTTAAAGGAATTTAACACTTATAATTTTATCGGTGACCGTTTCTGTACCTAGTCTTCCTATAAAGGTTAGAGGTAAATGAAAGATAAGCAACTACAGCATTAAATAAGAGCTTACAGATGTTTAATTGCAAAAAGAAATTATATTTGAGAATATGCACTTGTTCTTCCTAAAAATGTACAGAGCATCACCTCGGGCGAGGCGCTGTGCAAGGGGCTGAGGAGACAGCGATGAGCAAAGCAGCCTTGTGTTCATTTCAGATGTTGGTTTAATTTCTGCTCACGTCACCGACAGAAACACGCCGAAGTTGTGAAATGGGCCTTCAGACTGTAAAGCAACAATAAGAAGCTGACTCCTTTCCCAAAGGGGTAACGATGATCACGTACAAAAGGCCCAGCTCCCCCATCCCCGATAAAAGAAGGGAAGGAAAAAGAAGCCTTCTCGCCTTTCCATCTTTCTCAGATTCTGTCCCCTCCACTGTCCGCTCACTCCCGGTCTCCGCGGCCCAGCAGGCCTCCCTCCTCCACTCCAGGCCCCCGCGGCCAACCTCTAACGGGCCCCCCTGCTCCGGGGGGCTCTTCTCCAGCGCCTTCCACACCGACGCCCCTCTCAGTTAGGGCAGGGAGTTCATGCCGCAGTCACGACCCACAAAAGTCTAAACTAACAAAGTTCATTTCTTGCTGAGGCCATTTAACAGCCCTGCGGTCTCGGCATGTCACCTAACTTCTCTGGCCCTCCGTTTCTTCATCGGCGAAATGGGGAGAAATCACCAGAGGCGTCAAGGAGTTGAGAGACAGGTACTGAGAACCGTGCCTGGCACCGAGGAAGTGCTCAAGAAGCGGTAACTATGACGGCTGTGTCATCGTCACTCCCAGGACTCATCTGCGGACACCCAGGTCTTGAGAAGCCCTGGAGCACACCCCTCCCCCCAATACTGCAGCTCTGTCCAGCTGTCTGTGCCCACATCACAGCAGAAGCTGCTTGAGAATAAGGACTGCATCTGACTCGGTTTCTGAAGCCCTGCGCTTAAACGGCAAGCCGGGGACGCGGCAGACGCGGTAAACGTGGGCTCAGCTAAAGGGAACAATGGGGAACGTCATCCCTGCTGCGGGATCGACACCAGCGCTGCTGACGCGGACACAGGCATAGGGGCGGGCGGCGGCACGCGACGTGCTGAAAGCCACATGATGAGCGTCAGGAAGGCCACCGTGTGAGGGCCCCGAGCCAGGCCACCGTGGGAGCCAGGCCCACCAGCAAAGCCTAAGCAAAGGGGCACGGGCGGATCGGCACACAGGACATCGCCATCGCAGGGGAAGGACGGTCCGAGGGCCACCCTGCTCCTCTCCTCCCTTACTCAGGGCCAATGTCCCCGCCTGACACCTCAGAGGCACATAAAAGCAGCCCGGACGTGGAGTAGCTTCTGAGAGGACGAGAATGTCCTACAGATCGTGACTGAGGGGATAGTGACACAGAAATAGGCACGTATCAAACTTACCGAAACATTCATAAAAGCTGTGCGATTTACTGTATATAAATGGGGGGACCATGGGGGGAGCAAGCCATGGACACGACCTGCTGCTCTACACGCCTCTGGCTTCCTTAGCTCCCAACGCCCCCCAAGCTGGAGCACGACAGGGAGAGAAGAAGGCAACCGGAGAGGTGGGCTGGCCGGCCGGCCTCTGCGGACTGCGTCCTTAAATGCCGCCATCCCGCAGGCCCGCGCAGCGCCAGCTCTCGCGGGACGCCCTTCCTCGCACTGCGAAATGGCCGCATGGAGAGCGGGGGCTCCCGGCCCTGCGCCCGCCACCCCCGTGCCCGTGCCGCCCTCCGACCCAGGACCTCCCAGATGGCGCCGCCCTCCCTGGCGTTCCCAAAGGGCCGAGACCACTTCGCTCACTTCCTCCTGTCCAGCACTCAGCATAACGCTTGGCACACACTAAGCTCTGAATAAATATTTGTTTCTCTGGTAATATGTTTTTCAAGTTACCTCAAAGATATGAAATACGCTGCCTTTAGATAAGAAAGTTACTTCTACGTAAGAATAAGGCCTAAAGAACATTAAATCTTACAAACTCTGTAACGACTTAAATCTCTTCTTCTTCAGAGATGTTCAAATCCTACTGTCATGATTTATAAGTCCATAAAAGCCATATATTTACTGGGCAGAACAGACACAAGCCTGGAATGCGTAAGAAAAAAAATTCCTGCCATAAAGATTACGAGGCCTCAGGCTTTTAAACGACGAGATGTCACATGAAGCTGCACATCAGGAGCTTACCCTAAATATAAAACATTACGCACTGCTCTATCAATTCTACTTTAAATTACAGCTCTTGGCACTCTCTTGTGAGTGTGTAGGCAAGCGTGCACGCACAAGCACACAGGCCAGTGTGTGTTTAAATTAACACCTGGCAACCGAAAACACCACACCCTAAAGATAATTTTCGGAGCATGAAACACCGCACCAACCAGGAATTGCCAAGGCTGCGGACTGACACAGTGCACACCCAGAGCATGTAGGAAACCTCGGTTTTCAAGATCGATCATTTGAATCTACTGTTCGAAGCGGCATAACGTTGACGTGCAGACGCCGCCGGCCACGAATCTATAAAACTGGTTCTCCGAGCTCCTCCGTGGATCTGCAACGCCTGGAGGCCCACAGTGCTGCGTGGAGGCGTGGAGACGTGTGGGCCCATGTGGGCCCGTGCTGGACACTCGGTGGATCGAGAACCCCTGGCACTGACCTTCGGGGAGACGGAAGACCGACCTTGTGGATGGGGAGAGGAGACGGTGGACCCCTCGGGGACGAGGGTCTGGCAGAAGCACTGGGGCAAGCGTGTGGGAAGATGGGGGCTGGTGCGGGTTTGGGGGCCGCACTCCCCACGGCGCGGGGCTTCCCTGACACTATGGTTTGAGGCACCAGCAGCTCAGCGAGACCCTCCCTGCTGTTCAAAGCTTGAAGGAACAGGTTGAGTTTGAATGTATGCATCTCACCGCAAGGGCTCGACTTTGTGTTTTCATCTTTTACAAATTCAAATAAAATTACCAGTGTACACAAAGGTCTAATAAAGGCCAAGTTCATAACTGGAGCCTCGACGAGCGTGACTGATTGGAGAAAGTGTATCAGTGCTTAATCTTCTCATGGGCCAAGCTGAATTGTTTATAAAAATGATTAAAAAAGAACAGAATATCAATTTACATGAAAATTCTAATCACAGTTTTGACTTATTAACAGAAACTGCAAAACACGGTGACTGACGAGGTCGGCAGACTGAAACCCGGCCTCCCGGCTGCGTGCGAGGCGCCTGCACCCGACTCCATACTTACCATGCTTCCTTCTCGCCTCCAAAACTGCTAGAAATGCTTTGTCAAGACTAAACACAAATCTATCTGAAAAGGAACATAAACAGGACACGTTTCTCTCTACAAAGCGCTGAATGAAATATCCACTCCTTCCTTTTGGAACACATCCTCCAAGGGCCCTGAAGGTGGGGACCGACAAAATTCTCAATCTGACTATATTA